>NW_004524793.1:2074281-2094452 GCF_000260255.1 Octodon degus
TCCATTAATTGCTCAAAGTTTATTTCATTGGTAGTTTATTATAACCTGATTTCTCTGTGGCAGACATTACTAACCAGAGAAAGTGACTTCATCGAGTATAAGAACAACCTCATTCGGACTTCTCAGTCAAGTACTGTTTATTTAGTGTCATTTTAGCTCCTGACATTTTAAATATATGAACTTATATCCAAGTTGATAAATGGTAACACTTCAGGTCCTCCCAAAAAACAGAAGACAATTCATTCTTCCTGCCACAATAAGGCAAATAGCCCACAGGACAAAGCAAAGACCATAATAGCTTTAAACAGAAAGTCATTGATTAGAGGGAAAGCAAATGCTGAAAGCAAAGCCTAGAGATGCCGAGGAGTCCTAGAAGCTTCCAGTCAACATAGAAAACAAAGAAGGCTACAGCTGAGGACCTGTGGGACTAGAAATAGAAGAACAGCGGGTGGAGAGGGAGCAAAAGCATATAAAGGATAAGAGAAAAACAATAAAAAGATGATACATAAAAGGGAATGAAAAACTGATAGATGATGCCAGAAGTTTTGACAGTGAGTGGTAGGATCTGAAAGAACTTCTGAAAGAAGTCGCTGAACTTCCCTATGGGGCTCCGTCCTTGACAGTGAGATATTAACTTACAGGGATATCAGTGCAGCCCAAGTTCCACAAAAATAAAAGCCACAGAATAACTAAATACAGTGCTCTAGGTTGCATGTGCCTCAGAAACATTTTCCTCTAGCTATTTCAAAGAGGAGGTGATTGGAAAAGCTGCATTTTTAGAATACGTAATCAGAAGAATTGTTTGTGTGTTTCAGGTATTGTTATTTTTCTTCCTTTTCTTTCTTCTGACATGGCATACAGGAAGCAAGAAGACACTTAACAATCCTTTAAAAACAGAATTAGTCACTCTCTTTAGCATATTCTATTCTATCCATCCTTCTCTTGTTACTTCTGAAACTTTAGACTTTAAAAGGATTTGTGTTTTCATTATTGGTTATTCCATCCCAGTCGTAGACCTGCTGCATTTTTTTTTTTGTTTGGGGAAAATAATGTAACTTATTTCAGAGAACGGTTATTTATTTTAATTAAGCATCATTTTCTGCCCTACACTTAGATTCTCCCACCCCTTGACATTCATTAAAATATAACACCTAGGACTGATCACTAGCTGAAATTTGGAAGTTGATCACTTATATCCTATTTTATAAATTCCAGTCAGGCACCACAGAGCTTGGTTTTATACTGCACTGTCTCCTCAAACACAAAAGCCTAACATTCATAACACCCGAGAACAACACAACAGAGCCAATTCCCCTTTTCTCCCTCAGCAGTTGAAGATAACATTTTGAATAAGATACAGCTCTATTCATTAGTGGCAGTTTGCTTATTTATTTATTTCAGAGGGAGAGGCAGATAAGGGGCTGATTGAGTTCACACCTCAGTGAGGAGCACATTGGGCAGCCCATTAAAGCTGATGACCAGGCTCGGCTTAGCCCACAGGCAGTGGTTCTGGATTTATAGCAAGACATAGTGATGGATAAGTATAAACTCCTTTTTAAGAGAGCAAATGAATGCATCCTATGTAAAAAATAAATTGCAGATAAGCTAATTTAAAACTCATCAAAGAGTCACTCACTCTAGGTGGCAACAATGCCCAAGAAGTGCTGTCTAATAAATAAGTCTTTGGTGCTTTGGTAGATGCATAGCACAAAGAGGTGCAGATAAGCATATGCTTCTCACTCATAAATAATCTCCTGTTGTGATCCCTAATGTATTGTGAATTCACTGTGGGTTTCTAGGCAGCTGGAGGACACTAATCAATGCAAAAGAAACTTTTCAGTGGTTTTCACTTGGAATTATCAATCAAGTCACAAATGTGCTTTATTTCTGATAGCCTGAATAAAACTTGATAAAACAAAGTTTGCCAGAGGGAGAAAAAAGTTGTACTTCGGGAGGACAGCTTCTCTTCGCGCATTTCAAAGAACACAGAATCAAATCATCTTCTAATACATTTTTATTTAGTTCAGAATGAGGTAGGATAAAGAAATAAAGACAGGTAAAAAGAAGACAAGAAAAATTGTAATTTTGAAATTGTGTTTTCAAGAAAAAAAATGCAGCTTTAGGATATGAAGTTACTCAAGGTTACAATATTCTTTTCCTTTCCAGAAAACTCACTCCCCAAAATATTCCTACGGGTTTTAGAAATGGAGTGAGATGGTAATTCAGGCCTGTGCTTTTCTCTCCACGGATCTCCCTTCTCAAGGAAGCAGCACTGTTCAAAGGCAGCAGGCCTGCTCTATACCGCAAATGGTCTGCATGTGAAAATAGCTCTCCAAGTGGGTAGCCTGACAGCTGCATAGTAAAAATGTACATTCTGGGTCATCTGTCCTGAGACCATCCCAGAAATCACACAATCCCAGGCTATTCTTCAAGGTGAGTGTTCACTCTGTCTTCTGGAGGTGTGCTTCTTACTTCTGCCTAACAAACCTTTTAGTGCCTCTCATCTATGTGCCTTGGAAACTCTATGCTGGAAGTCAGCAAATCAACACTCATCCTGTGGGTGGGATGAGCTGAGGTCCCCGTCACCTCTTTGGAGAATCTCTTTAAATCCTGTCGGTAGCATGAGTAACTGACAATGAAAGCAGTCCTTACAGCTGGGAGAATCCATATTATTTCAGAGATGCTTATATAGGTTGAATAATTTACATAGTTCTTGTTGTAGGCAGATGAGTTAGAAATATTATAGGTAGGCAGACAGGGGCAAGGCCCTCAGAAGGAGCCAGACACTCCTGCTGTGAGCCAGACTTCAAGACAAAAGATCCAACAAATGTGGACCTCTCTAAACATCAGGGATTGATAGTCCAAATAAGCCTCTGACACCTTGAGAAAGCCAGGAACAGTCACTAACCCAACCTCCCAGAGGAAGAACCCCTGTTCTGTATTCATGTCCACTTGCTATGTGACTCATTTTCACCTTTCATTGTGATTTAATCTACGTTACCTGAGCAATTATGCTTTTCATTTTACTGGTTGACCATAGTTTTGTCCCACCTCAGGCCTACCTTGTGAGTTCCCGTGTTTCCCATCTTAGACTCATCACACCTCTTGGTTTTGTTCTAGAAAACCACTAGAAAAGACAGATTTCTTAGCAACCCACTTAGGTCCACTTTTGTTCCTTACTCAGACAGAAGATTTTTTTTTTCCCTCCAATAAATATATTCTGCTCTTAACCTCCATTGTTCCTAAAATTCATTCTTCAATTTTAGAGAACACAAACTCATCCCAGGTATCTTTCAGGTTGAGAATTCATTCCCAATATCATTTTGATTACCCAATTAGAATTGATTACATAGCATTTAACCAAGGTAAGCAATGAAATAATTTCAAACACTAATAAATGGAGATGGACTATTTTATATTCTGAAAACATTTCTTTGAGCATTGGCCTCTGATGAATTTCTTGGTATTTGTCAAATTTGTAAATACACAGAATTGTACTGTTTAAAGAATCTAAAATTCAAAACATATTAATTAATTTTTATCCATTGAGTACTTACTAGAGCTTATTGATTTTTCCAGGATTGCTATAGCAAAATACCAAAGAATGGGTGCGTTAAATGATAGACAGTGATTTTCTTGCCATTCTGAGGATTACCAATTTAGGATCAAGGTGGGGCAGGATTTATTTTCTCCAAGTCCTCTCTTCATGCTGGCATATACTTGTCCTCTGTTTGCTCTCTGCATGTGGTTGTTCTTCCGTGCATACCATCTCCCTGGTGTGTCTCTGTACTAATCTTCTTAGAAAGACATGAGTCAGATTTGATAAGTGCCCACCCTAATGATGTGATTTTAATCACTTTTAAAAGTCCTTGTCTTCAAATATAGTAAAATTCTGACACAGTAAGGGTTAGTGGCTCAATGTGTAAATTTTCAGTCACAAAACAAACAGAAAAAATTCACATCCTCAAGCTCTGGCCTAATAGCTCAGTGGATTTGCAAGCAGGCACAGGGGCCAGGGGTTCGATCCCCGGGGCCTGCAGTGCTGATCCTGCCCTCAGGGTACACTGTGATGGCAATTGAGACTGGGTGTGGTGGCGTGGGCCTGTAATCCCAGCTCTTAGGAGGCTGTAACAGGTGGATAGCTCTGAATCTGATCTAGTAGTGAGACCCTGAACACCCTGAAGACCCTTCTCTAAAATAAAAATAAAAAAATATTTTTCCCTAGCAAAAAAATAAAAAAAAATAAAAAATTCACATCCTGTGCACTTTATGTGCCATTGAAGGCAAACATAATAAAACAGTAATTATAACTTAAAAGTCATATGTTGGGCAGGTGACAGGGTAACTCAGCAGACTAAGTGGCTGCTTAGGTAAGTGCGGGGACTGAGGTTTGACCGCCCACACCACATGCTGATGAGCAGTCCATGGAAACCCGGCGTGGTGGCACATACCTGTAATCCCAGCACTGGGGAGGCTGAAAACAGGAGGATCACTATGAGTCTGAGCTGCGTAGTGAGATACTGTACCAAGTACATGAAAAAGTAATAATCACAATTTTTAAAAAGAAGTGGGAAGTGCTATTTGAAAACATTAGAAGATAAAAAAGGGATTGTAAGGGAGACCGCGCATGGAAGGTGAACGGTTGAAGAGAGCTTCCTGTGGTTTAGGCAAAGAACACTGAAGGATGGCCTTGAGAAGACAGGAGAGCATGCCAAATAGAGGACCTTGTGGTGCAGGCTAGGGAGGTAACGGTGTGCAGGATGTAGGAACACGTTAGCCTGTTTTAAAAGAAGAACAGCACTGTGACCTAAATAGGGTGAACAGTGGAGAAGGAGAAAACAAGGTATCTTGAAAAGTAGTCCAAGGCTGGATCACGTGGTACCAGGCAACTTGTGTAGAACCTTTACGTTTTCCACTGAGAAAGAGGTAAAGACATTGCAGCAGTGATATGGCCTGGCTTGGGTTATGATAAATCCACTCTGGTTGGTACGTTGAGAAGAAATGATAGGGTAGGAGGGTAGAATGGAGGCAAGCAGTTAGGGTTGCTCCAATAATCCAACGAAACGCATTAGTGACGCAGACCAGAATCGTAGAATTGTTGGGAAGAACGACGATACTCTAAACACGTTTTGATGACAAACACCACAAGATTTGCTAATGGAGTAGATGTGGGAGGTGAGAGACACCGAGCAGTGAGACGTGACTTCCCCCTTTAGGACTAAATAGATGGGTACATATGACATGAGTTGTAAGGCAGGAAGAAGACCTTTGGTGACAAACATCACAAGTTAAGTTTGGACGTGATAATTCTTTTTTGGTAACTTGACATTTTCAGAGTACTAGGTCAGGAACTCTAGGGAAATACAGGGTTAACATCACGAGATGGGTTCTACAGAACTCCCCAAAAGAGGATGTGGGGACCTCATCTCACCCACCCATGAAACATGTCATAGTTTTGCTGCTAACCTTAAAGAGAAAGAATCTTCAGGACACAACAGTGAGATGGATACAAGATACACGAGGAGCAATTAACTAAGTGCATACTCAGAAAGACATGTGAGCACTCATCAGGTACACTGTGGTTGAGGCTTTATATCTCTTTGCTACCTCTATTTCTTCTATCCTACCTCACGAAGAGTATGAGCCTGAGCTCTGAGATAAGTAGTATGACAATGCATGCGACATATTGGCAGCTACATTTATTCCAGAAGTCACCAACCCAAGCCCAAAGAAATAATAACCTGTATGCCAGGCGCCTCTTAATGAAGGGAGTGAGAGGAGCCACACTGGGTCTGAATTTCACATGAGAGCAGATAAGTCCATATGAAGCTCAATTTACTTGCCTATGTAATCGCTCATCAATGGGATTTTAAAGATTAAAGACACCATTGAAACAAAATTGCAAGGGGCCAAGTTAAGGAGAGCTTTGTGCTCAAAACACTTGCCACAAAAAGGAGAGGTTTAAATCAACTCCATTAAGCAAAAGGCATTGGACTTTGAAATGCTAGGATACTATCTTGGTTACTTTTCCCTCATCGCTGGGACAAAATACAGGACACCCACCATTAAGGAAGGAAAGACTGACTTAGCTCACAGTTTGTGGAGGTTTCAGTCCATACGTGGCTGGCTCAAAGGCAGAGTGGCACATGGCACAGGGCAATTCATGGTGAAGGTAAACAGTAAAACAGTAATTGCTAAATGGGAGGGACAGTAGCAGCAGCAGAGGCAGAGAGCAAACCTCTCTCCCTTCCTTATATTGCATTCTTTCTCTCTGTCCCAGACCATGTGTAACACTCACACTCATAATCTCAGCATTGTATCATGAATTAGTCACAAACTCTAGAGGTCCATTCCAGTGACTCCACAAGGCTTTGGATGTACCTAGACACAAACCATAACAGATACTATATGAAGTCTCTGGAGTCATCTGTATATGTTAGCTGATTTTATGCAAGGGAGGTAAAAAACAAAAACAAAAACAAAAAACCTACAGAAAATCCACACAACTTTTTTGCATCTTCAGGATGGGATATAATTTTAAAATTTGGAAGAATCATCTGCCAAATTAGGCTCCTAATATCCCCCAGAAACTGGTATGTAAAGGACTTATCTGTCCTGAAGTTCGTATTTCACAGACAAATCCCAGGGCAAACAGAGGGTCCTGGGTTGTAAAGCTATCAAGATGTCTTTAAAAATATTTACATCTCAAAGGAATAGAAAAAGAATTTAAAATTTCAAATCAAAGTTGAACTAAATACTCTAAGGACAGGGAAGTCAAAAGTCAAGAAGCAGATTGGGCAAAATGAGATAAGTGAAGTCTATCTTGTAAATAGTACTTGCAAAGCAACTGGCTCAGGTCAGGGCACATAACTGGTACCCAAAGAACAGCAGCAATTACAGCCATTATTGCTATTATTTTTGCTACTATAGAAAAGCCTAACCTAAAATAGACAAAACCCACATTGACCTGCATTTTGCTAAGTGCTATTTTAGATGCTGTTCGAAAGAACTAGATGGCTTGTTTGGTTAACTGATAATTCATCTTTTAGCTTAGGTTTGTGTTATGGTTTGTGTCTAGTTGTTCCCCCAAAGCTTCATGTAGTCATTGGGACAGGCTTCTGGAGTATGTGATTAATTCATGTTCCAATGCTGGTATAATGGATGCTTCTTAGTGTTCCACACAGCCTGGGGAGGATAACCTGAATGCAACTTAAGTAAGGGAGAAAGGCTTGCTCTCTGCCTCTGCTCCTCCTTTGTGCTTTTTGCTGTATTGTTGTTTTCCTACCACCATGGACTACTGCCCTCTGCCATGTGCTATTCTGCCTTGGAGTCAGTCAAGTATGGACTAAAACCTCCACAAACTGTAAGCTACATCAACATTTCCTTCCTTAATTTTGGGGGTCAGTTATTTAGTCTCAGCAATGAGAGAAAAGTAACTGAGACATTTGGAGACAACCAGTGGGCACATAAGAATCTTCAGAGTTGGTTTCACACCATGGATCCCTTATGATTTTGTTCTGAGAAAAGAAAGAGTCCAGAAAATTGACCTAGTGGTTCTTGTTCCTTTAGAGTACAGATACCGGGAAAGAGGTATAGGAGAAACAAAACAGTGGTGGTTACTGTTTGTCACTAACAGAAAAGGACATTAACTCAACCTGTGTTATAGCTATTGTTTAATACCCAATGCATCATTGAATTCCCATTGGTAAGTTGTTTGGTGTGAGAGGAAATATAGTGTGAGGATTCTGAAAAAGCAGATTCCACAGCAGAGTGAAAATCAGAACTCCACTTACGAGAAAAATTGAGGACTGTCTGCAGACATTTAACATTGCTGGAAGACTAAAGCCTACACAAAGCTCAATTTAAACAAAAGTTTTGTCCACCCAATCCAGGCAATGTAACCAATAACAAGTTTAGAGTTAACATGAATAGGCTAAAAATGCCCCACTGGAAAATCATGAATATGCTTGCATAGTATCAGTTACACAAGTCTGATTATTCATGTAGGCCCAAGCAACTAATATTCATATTGTTTACATTTTATTGAAATTTAATGGGAAATGCACTTTTCTTATTGTGATTTACTTGCCAGATTATTTGTGAAGATAAACACAGGCATATTTTGAATTGACCAATATTTAGAAGACCAAAATGCCTTGCAAGGCATTATGCACTTTATTTATTTACCTATTGGTTTATTGGTTTATTTTTGTCATTTTTGAGACATGGTCTTGCTATGCAGTTCAGGCTGACCTTGAGCCCACACTGGAGCCCAGGCTGGTCTTGAACTCACAATGATCCTCCTGCATCAATCTCCCATATGCTGGGATTTCAAGCGCATGGCACCATGCAAGGCTACGCACTTTAAAATGTTTGTCATGTAATAAAATACTGATATTTTGAGGAACAAAAAAGAAACACCAAAGCAAAGAAGGTATAATTTGGCTGCCATTCTCAGGAATGGATGTGTTTTATCCTTAGGCACTTAGGATAACACCAAAATTAGAAAACATGTCACTGGTGCTTCAGCCCAATCTTTTTATTTTTAGAAAAAAACACAAAGTATTGTATTAGTCCATTTTCTGTTGCCACAGTGAAATATTTGACAGTAGGTAGTTTATAAAGGAGCTTATTTACTTCACAGTTTTTGAGGTTTAAAGGTATTGTCCCAGCTCTGACAAGAACCTCATAGCATATGGCAGATGCAAGTTCACGTGAGGAGATCTCATCATTTGATCAAAAACCAGGAAATGACTGGGAGTTCCAAGAGAACTGTGATAACCCTCCCCAATTGCATACCCCCACTACCCAGGGACTTCTCTAGGTACCAGCTTTTAAAAGTCCCACCATGTTTCAACATTGCCAGGACATCAAGCTCCCAACATATGAATGTTTAGAGAACACACTCGAAGCATAGTCCAAACATAGCAGGTATGAAATTGCTAAAGGCACTAATTCAACTTTATAACCCTGCTTATTCTAAAGCAGAGTTTTCTGATTCCTAACAAGGGTATCTGTTCTTCACTTACAGCCCCTAAATAGAAAATAGTTCTCTCCTAGGTTATTATTTATGGCTAAGAAATACACAGATCTTCAGTGGGAGGTTTGTGGGAGGCCATGTCTTCCTGATGGTCAAAGGCTACATATCTGATGGATATTCTCATTTCTATTTATCTTTTCTATTTGCTTCTCAGTGATAACAGGGGGAATGTGGAGGGAATACTAGGATTATCTCATAATATGCTTCTCAAATTTCAGGGCTGCCTCTTGAGATGAAGAAAACATTACAAACCCAACTACCCCCTACTTTTTAATTTATGCTAGCAGCGAGTGACTATAGTACTGCATACTGTATCTCTCATCATATTCTAAACTGTGTGAAAGTGTCTTATAGTGACTTTTATTTTGAGTCTTAAAAAAGAATCACCTATCCATGGGATTACTATACACATATTTATATTTACTCAATATGCATATTTCTATGTAAATTTTGCTTAATAATTTATATGTATGCATGTATGCATATATAATGCAAATATGAATATGTGTGTGCACATGCACAACTGCGTAAGTGGCTCTTTGTGACTTGCTCTTGGTGGCTCTTCATTGCTCAATAGAGGAATGAAAGCTGCTGTGAAAGTAATAGAGCTGCAGATGAGTTTTACCTCCAAGCAATGGTGGCAAATGCAGAGGAAAGGTTGGTGTGATTGGGGAGGTTATGTATGTGAGTAAGGTTGTGGTGGAAGTATACTAGGAAAAGGGTCACCTGCAGGCATGTCTTACCTGGTCAGCACTCACTTGCCCTGGCCTCACCCTCAGTGGCTTCTTGATGTGCATTTAAATTGTAGTGTATCACAAGGTCACCCATAAATATTTACCTACTTTTTAGGGGCAGAATTAGTTTTTCCTGTGTATCACTTTATTCTCCCTGTATATTTATAAAATAATTTAGTATCTAACTCTATCATAGCCACTGTAATGTAGTATAAATAGCTGTCTTTCACTAAACTTTGAGTTGCTTGAGAGCGTGGACTATTTTTTAGATGTCTTTGCAAACTGTGGCACCTTTTATACAAGAGATGAATGAAAGAATGCTAGAGAAAGGCCAAACATTGGCTCTACTCCCTATTGATCTGTCTGCCTATCTATCATTTGTTATCTATCTGTTACGAATCGTCTGTCTGTCTGTCTGTCTGTCTGTCTGTCTATCTATCTATCTATCTATCTATCTATCTATCTATCTATCTATCCAGTTTTAAGGACTTTAGAGGTGTTAATTCATTTAATTTTCCTTTGGCAGTAAAAGAATTAATTTTCAGGGAAAATACCCAAGGTCACTCACATGCAAAGGAACAAGAAAGAATTCACACCTACCAAGATTTTGTACTCCAAAGAATCCCATTATGTTTTCCCCTCTTCCTGTCCTGGATATTCAATTTTTAGGTTGCTAAGTGGTCAGGATCCAAAAACAGTGGGGAGCAGGATAAATCATCCTGACTAGGAATATTAGGAAATAGCATACCTGAAGCAAGAGGTTTTGTTTACAATTGGTAGTTTACAGGGCTCCTCCTTGATAAAGGATAGGAAAAGAGATATTGAAGCAAAAAGTGTTTTGAGATCAGAGGTATAGAGCTAAAAGGAAAAAGAAGACTGAAGTAATTCTTTGTTCAGCACTAGCTAAGCAGAATTGGATGATTTTCCTTGTCTTCACATGGTGTTTGAAGCATGGCCTGATCTCATCTCCAAGGAAATGGCTAAAACACAAGCTTGTTGAATGTCTAGGACTCTCAATGAACACTGAATTTTTGTTACAATATTTTTCATAAATCAAGCCTGCATTCCACAGTATTTTCTCTACATATTTTCATAAGTGAGTAGTCTTTTTTCTGGTTTTGTGATTCAGCACATACAATAACAGAAGATGTTGAAATTGCCATGCTGTCACTTTTTTCTGATTTTAAAAAATATTTTGTTGTGTTTTTGTTATTTTTGTTGTTTTTAAATCATTTTGCTTTATTATTCTGTTGGGTACCTGCCAGGTAGATAAGAATCCCAACAGCGTCTGCCTCTCATTGAACACCGAGAATGACAAGGACCAGATTTAGAGTTTTCCTTTTGAATCTACTGCCGAGTCTCCAGGAATATGACCCCAAAAGTCCATGTGGTGCTTTGGAAAAATGTGGTGAACAGCTCCATTTGACATTATTCAAATGGTCTTGAGGGAAACATTCCTGCTCTCCTCTGAGGATGCTTCCTGCTGGGAACATTTTTCATTTCATATCCTTCTCTACTCACTCTGATCACTCTTCTTTTTTTAATCCATAATTTTATTGATAAACAAATAGGAATGAGACAGTTTCAAATCAAATTGGTAGGACAGTTTCAATAATCAACACATTGCATACATTCTTCCCAGTGGAAAATAGTTGTACAAGATGCGGACATGATATCCTATTTACAAACACCATTAGAACAAATCATTCTATTCATTAAGAGAATGTAACTATATACCTATCCTAACCACTTTGAATACACAGATACAAAATAGACATTGAACTGTATACCCTTTTTTTGTTAAGTTCTGTTATTTGAATATTATAGGTGTATAAACTCAGCAAAATATTCTAAAACACTCCAGTAGCCCATAATAGTACTGGGTCTTCCACTTGACTGGCAATGTCTGAAATTGTTGACCTGAGTCCCCCACAGCTCAACATAACAGCATGGCTTTACTTCTTATATTTCGTTTTTATACTTTTCTGCTGGATGGTTAAGACCAAGGTAAAGCAGGACCTATGCTACAAGAGTTGTAGTTTTTGGGTCTGATAAGGTCAGTGAAATCCCCTCAGGATTTACCCTGATATCCTGTACCTCAGATTGTAGAACCTTTGTCAGTGTCAGCCATGAGGATGAGTCACGACCATTGATTGGCCAATGTGCTCTCTGTGAAAACCTGAGAGAATGTTTTCTCTCCATGTGACTCTCCTTAGGCACACTTTACATCATCGATCACTTTCCTCTTTGGCCCCATAATCTCCTTGATCAGAAAATTTGGGACACTGCTGAGTTACATGATGTTACAGTACAGGTTCTCATATGTGAGTCTTAATTGACCTTAGAAAGCTAGGGCCAAAATGTTGGCTTTTCTTGCAGTCCTCCTTTTTCTCTAATTTTGGTCTGCAAACTTAGGTTGTTAACCATCCAGAAGACAAGCTTATTGTTATTACCATACAACTTAGTCTGTTAAACTTAACCTCACTATCTGTCTGCATATCAAACATCTTAGGCATAATATGGAACAGGTAGAAAGCAAGAGACAGAAAAAGGAATATTGTGGGACTGTCCTGCTTCAAGGTTGTATATGGTGAGATTTTTGGACTTATGTGTAAATAGAAGAAGTATATAATTCTTTATGCCTATTTTTAAAATATATTCTAATTTTTAAATTTTTTTATCATATTTGTGGGGACTTAAAGTTCAACATATCAATACTTGGTGATCACTCTTCTTGAAGGTTCCTTGAATTCTTACAAAGTAACACACTAAACTCTCAGATACACTTCACTTTTTTTTTTTTTTTTATTGTACTAGGGATCAATCTCAAACCTTGAGCTTGCCAGGTTGGTTCTGAACTGTCTTCTCCCCGGGCCCTGTACTTTACTTTTTGTATGTATGCCTTTTTGACATAATTATAGAGCCCATTCTCATGATGTAGAGTGGGAACAGGTGGAAGAGTGAGCCAAGACACTCCTGAGCAAGCCGAAAATATATCTAAGTAAACAACGTACAAATGACTACTCAGTATCCAATTCTAATCTCTCCTATAGCCAAGTCCTACATCCTTTTTTGCTTAGACCCAAGACAGAGCAAAGCTATAGTACTTAAAAATGTGCACTCCTCTTACAACTGGTATTGTGTGATTCTCTGAGAGTGACTTGAGGCCAGAAGAAAGAGCACATGTCGACCCTGCAGTTTCTTTATTCAGGTACTATTTTCTTTTCCCTTATTTATCTTTGTCTTTCTGTTTCTTCCTTCTCTTCACTCTACCTCTTTTTTTCTAGCTTCTTGCTTCTGGAACACTTTACAGTGCTTCCCAGAAGGGCTTTCTGTGACCTAGAGGTGTTTGTCCAATAGGGTAACTATTAGCTACTGTGGCTACTGAGAACTTGACATAAATGTAGTTTGACCAAGGAAGGGAATTTTTGATTAGTAGTGTGACCAAGGAAGGGAATTTTTGGTTAAATTCATTTAAATTGAATAACCATAACTTGAGACTAATGTGTCTCAAACTAGCCAGTGAAACTTTTGAGAAATTATTTGTCTCTAATCTTCCCATATTATTCAGATGCTGGTAATAGGGAGATCGTATCCTTGTGTGTAGTCACATCTTTTATTAAAAATTATTTATCATCAAGAAAATGGTCCTGCTTACCGAGCATAGCTCAAATCTTTTCCAAACTCTTCTCCTCAAGTTTAGAGGGTTTCTAGAGCAAGAGAGCACTTAGTGTCTTTTCTAAGGAAGAATGTTCCTTTCCATTTGCCAGGAGACTAGGTACTCTCTAGCTAGAGATGCAGGGCACTGCAGTGTGACTGGAGGTGCAGAGGGGTCTCATTTGCAAGGCAAGAGAGCAGGTGTATCTGAAAATTTTATGAGCAGAGGAAGAGGTCAGCTGCCTCTTTGGCCATCTGCAGGAATAAACAATGTTGGTTCAACAGTCTTGTGCCAGGGGAAGCATGAGAAAAGGGAAAAGAACAATGAAAACAATGGCAGTGAAGAAGAAGAAAGACAAATAGGAAAAACACAAAGCATAAAAATCCATGTTAAAAACAAGAATATTACCACCAGTTATCTTAGTCATAGCTCTTTTTCTGGTTTTGTACTCTGATAAAGCCAGCCTCCTTCACCAGAAAACCTTAGCTATGCACAAGTGCTAGTACCTCAAGACTTGGAGCAGTTCTGGGGGTCAGGGAAGAGGGAGTCGGTTAATTTTATTTATCTCTCAAGATATTTCAGCCTACTCCAAATGGATTGAAGGTCACACTGATATAGTTTGGTTACTATTTTATGTCATTCTGCCAATATTTTTTTCTCTTTTTGTTTTGAACTTGACAAATATAACCTCAGAGCCTAGTGATCACTTCAGTTTTGATCAACATATATTCTGAATAGTGAAAGAGAAATCTAAAGAACAATTGCAAAACAAGTATTTTAGGAAAAGCAAATATGTGTTTTAATAAGCCTAAAGTTCTGTAAATCATAAGCCTTCTTTTCTGAGCAGTTTGTTTATAATCCTGGAATCGTGTTCCTCCTATCTGGGAAATCTATTTTACATTGACTTCTTGTATTTGCTCCATTTTATATTGACTGGCTTTGCTGTATTCGAAATGTATTTGTGTCTAGACTTGTGGAGATTTTGCTACAGCCAATTTCTACATTATTAAGAGGGTTATTTTGAATGGCCCCTGTGAATAAACCTAATTTTCCCCTCTGATTAGTGCTTAATTTGAAATTGTTTGTGCAGTGATGAAATCTTTCTTGAGTTTCACTTTCAGAGTCCAGATTCCATTCCCAGAGGTTGCTTTTGATTACATAAATGCTTTCAGGGTGATTATGTGGGCAAAATTGTATATTAGGTAGTTTTGGTGCCTTTTATAAGAAAGTGTGCTGCATTAAAGAGGGATGTAAGTTAAACTCTGAGTCTTTAGGTACTTTACAATTTCATGATCATTCTTTCTACTCAATGCAAAAAATATACCTTGCACCTACAACCTTCCATAGTTTCATCAGCTAGCCTCTGATTGGAGGTTTGTTTCTCTTTCAGGATCCACATTACAAGACGAAGTTTCTGGGTACATATAGCATGCTGATCACAACATAGTGTCCCCTGTTCCTCTTTTGTGCCCATGTTCAAGTTTTGTAACAAATGCTGTTGGAAGGCAACCATAGGATACTTATACTATGCTCCAAACCTTAACCTGAAATCAGAGCATATGAGTGACTGCCTCCTTGATCAATGTGTTCACTATCCATAAAAATACATACTCTCTGACTCCTTATCAAATAAGTTGTTGTTGGGTTTCCCAGGCTCACAGGTACAGTAGGATTTTGCCTCAGGATGAGTCATCCCTCCATACCTGATTGAGGTGAGGGACTTGAGCTGATGCTGGAACAAGTTCATGTTTGGATGGATGTTGGGATGGGTTGAACATATTCTGCAAATTAGGACATTAATTCGGGGGCCAGAGAATAAAGTGTTAATGTTTTAACATGCATCCCCTCAGATTGATGTGCCAAAGTCCTAATCTCCAGAACTTCAGAGTATGTTCTTTAGAGATACACTCTTCACAGAGATATGAGGAGGTCAAATTGCGATGCGGTCACTAGGATCAGCTTTAGAGGACAGTGTCCTTATATAGGCAGGAGAAACCTGGACATGTGCACAGAGAAGGTAATTTGAAGATAGAGGGAAAACAGCACATGATACAAGGAAAACCATGGACATCCTAGGAGGGAAGTCTAGAGAATGTCCCACCTCACTGCCCTTTGAGGGAATGAAGCCTGCGGATGCCTTGATCTGAGACTTTTAGCCTTCAGAACTTCAAGTTAGTGCATCTCTGTTGTGAAGCACCGAAGTGTGGGGTACAAGTCATAGAAAACCAAGATAAGGGTTCAGGCCTCAAGCCACATATCCTGGAACATGAGATAAATAAATGACATCTAAGACAAGCCATTTCACTGGCCTCTCTGATCTCAGCCTAAACATGCACTTCTGGCTTGATAGAATGCCTTTTCCTGTATTTTCCATTTTTATTTTCTTCGGTTTTCACAACATCTCTCATTTTCTATCAGTCTGAAAAAATTACTAATATCGAGCCAAGGATAACATCCACTGTTATCATCACACCCGAGATGTTGAAAGTTATTTTTACTGATAGTAATAATATGTCAGCTAATATTTCCTCAGAGCCGGCTATGTTCCTGGTGATCTATTTAGAGACAGATTTATTGTCATCTTCCTCATTTTAGAAAGGAAAGAACTGATGATATAGCAGATAGAGCGTGGCTAAGCTGGCTGGGGAAATAAGTGGGGCCATGAATTACAAGATGCCAGGCGACACCTGAACTGTATATGTAGAACCTCCTTGAAGTTTCTGGGATCTGTGGATGGAGAAAAGAAGGCCGGCAATGAAGGAAAGCTCACTAGTGTGGGCTCCAGTGATGGCCTGCATAGCATTTCTCAGACATGGTGTGCATTTTAGCTCTTTGTCTCTCTTAAGTTCTCTTTGTGGAGCTGGTTTCCTCCATACCCATACCCATTCACGTTAACCATTTCACATAAACTTTTGGTGCTGTGCTTTGCTTGTCTCATTCAAGTCTTTGTTTTAGCAAAGAATGACCAGGAATACTCCTCACTGAGAAGCTTTTTTCTAAAAGACCTATACGTTAACACTGAGACCAGATGACAACGTGACCAACCTCACATGGCTACTGAGAACAAAGGTGAGAGCAACAGGCACCTTGGCAGTCTGCATTGTGTCTTTACTAAGACAGTCAATCAAACTCTAAGAATGAGAAAATGTACAAGGTAAGACATTACTAGAGAAGTTTTAGGGATTATACTTTTACATACTGTAAGCAATCCAAATTATAGCAGCACTTTTGCTCACAAATAGTTGAGTTCAATTTTGTGCAATTTGGTTTGCAAACAGAAACATTTGTCACAATTTTGTTTTTGCTTGAAAACTCTGGATCCACTGTTGAACACAACCATGGCCATTTTGTTCAGAGTCATGAAGTGAACTAGGTTTATGAATTGAGGCACCGCTGTACTTTGAGCAATTCCAATGTCTCCCCCAAAGACTTTTCCAATTGCAAAGACTAACACAAGTAGTCACCGCATCAGTTCACGTTTCAAGAAAAGGACAGTCCACAAACAGTTGCTGTCTTGGCTCAAAGGGACATTCTTCTGTAATTAATTAAAACTCATTGCTCTTGATTATTCAATTTCTCCCAAGAAACTATTTAAAATGTCTATTGGCAGCAATTGGTTTTACAGTTTCCAGGACCACCAAAATAACCTTCTCAGGACCTGGGATTTTAAGAAAAAAATTACCACTGTTGCCTGAGGACAAACAAACAAGCACAAATCAACAAAAGCGAACAAAAGCCCCTTTAGATCTTAGTGATATCCATGTGAAAATAGATACTCAATTCATGAAGCTGTAACTACATGTTTTTATAAGACATGGTTTTTGTTATAACTAATTAAAGGAGACCATAGTATTGTACTTCTACTGTAGCTGTACTATGCCAGTGCTGTGGAAACCTTAGCCAGTCCCTATGCTCTGTCAGTTTTAGTGGCCTAGTCTTTGTGATTGATTAGGTGCACTGTTTCACAGATGGGGGTTAACATTACATAGAATAGTTAGTCTAGAGCACCTGACATATTACTGAGATCCAAAATTTGTCCTTTTTACCTTTCCCATCATTTTTCTCCCAGACATGCCAAGACTGTCTGCCCTTAGCTCAGCTCACCAAGGGTTGACACGAAAAACCTTGATAAAAACTACATATGTTAACTAAATCTTGACTCAGCACCTTCCAATGCCAAATTCCATTGTGTGTGTGCATGTGTGTGTGTTTTGTGTGTGAAAGGAAAAGCAGAGACTGTGTAAGAAATGTGATGTGTAAGAGATAGGACTTCTAGTCTCCTCTTTCGTATGACTAAGTTGGTGTTTAAGAATTTTCAGGGAAAACTTTTTCTTTTTCTCATTTTACTTAGACCCAAGGTAAAGACAGTAATTATCACCATGATCACTATGTTTGTGGGAGTGTGCATATGTGTGTGTGTGTGTGTGTGTGCGCGCACGTGTGTGCTCACACGAGTGTGAGTGTGTATGTGCAAAGTTTGTCTTCTGTGACTATTTTCTTTCTTGGGCCTTGGCTTCATTTTTAAAGCCCTGCCCTTTAAGTTTGTTTCTTGACCTTCCCCCCTGGGTGGGCACTAGACTACATGTGATTTTTTCATTCAGTTCAGGTTCATCTCTAGGGCATCAGCAACTGGCAGACAGCTGAAGACAAAAGCCTATTCAGTGCATTCACACCTTTCCAGATGCTTCCTTGGAGATTTCTGGTGCTGACAGAAAATGAATTTTAAAATATATATAAAGTAAGTTTCTCCACATTTTTAGATGCACTGTACTTGTCTGCATCATCTTAGGCATACAATTCCAGCCTCTCACTTTATTTCCAAATAGAATGCCCAAGAAATCCTTTCTCTTTATGTGCTAGGGTTGAAATAACAAAACACAAAAGACTGGTGACTTAGCAAATGACTGAAATGTTTTTTCTCACAATTCTGCAGGCTGGAAGTCTGAGATTGTGGTGCCAGGCTGGCCTACTTCTGGTGAAAGAGCCTCCCCTGGGTGGCAAGCAGCTACTTTCATACTCTGTCCTTCAATACATTTAATGAAGGAGAGAGAGAGAGAGAGAGAGAGAGAGAGAGAGAGAGAGAGAGAGAGAATTTTCCTGGTATCACCTCTTGAAAGTTTAGCCATCCCATCATGGTATCTCTATTTGCATGAACTAAACTCATTTACTTTTTAAACACTCCCTCTGCATATATAGTTATTCTGGAAATTAGGACTTAAACATAAATTTGATGGGAAGACACAAAAACTCACTTCTTAACAGCCAATTATAGGCCTGACATAACTGTTTCAATGCTCTAGGCTTAGGTATCACAATGACTGGTATGAGCTTATATTTTGTCACTTATAATGTGACAGTAATCTAATTCAGAGTTTTTGCAAAATACAAATGAGATACCACATATAAACAGGGATCAGAATGCCCAGCACGTAGTACTTTAAGAAACAGTTTTTCTTTTTCTCCTAATTTTCACTTGGTCTTCCTGTACAGAGGCTGTATGCAGTAATTGGTATATGTCAACCAGCTCCAATGTCACCCCAGCAATGTAGAAGACAGTATCACCATGATCCCAATTGCATTATCCTGTTGAGAGATTTTATCATTTATGTCATCAGAAGGTGACAGGGTGTGGACAATGGCATGAAATGAAGGCAATTAGAAATTCTTACTGCGCAAAAAAGCAAAACCGAACCAAATAAAATCAGATAAGACAATCGGATATTTTCTTTTTAAAACTCACACTTGAGCAAGAATTTGTAAACCATCCAGATGGTGAGCTAGAGAAGATAGAAATTAATCACTTATTTGTACTAAGTCAGAGGATTTAAAGATCTTTGGGGATGATGCTCAAAAGCTTCATTCCAATTAACCTTACTTTATTAAGTGTCCCATCCACAGAGCAGAGAGTAAGAATAGATTTCATTGTTTAGGGAGAAAGATCTTGGAAGATATTAAAAGTCTGTGATCTTTTCTCCAGAAGGGAGAAAAGTCCACAGTAAAATGAAAATGCCAAGAGACAGAATGGATCAACATGTATATGGGTTGCAATACGATTCTTTTCGGAAAGCGTTGAAGTCGGGGACAACCATCTGATTTAATTTTAAAGAATATATTTGAACTGACTGACCCCTTTCTGAATGTGCTCTGATAACTGAAATGAATTATTGTGTGTCGGTGTTTAGTAGTATGGGCAGAATGCTAACCTGGACCGTTTAGAGCCCGTTTCTTCCCTCTGACACTTTTTTCCCTTGCATCAAAATGAAATAAAGAAATGATTTTTTCTTGCAGATAAAAAGCCTGGTGAGTCTGGTGGAACCTCTGAGAATTAAGAGATTTTTAACAGCCCTAAAATATGGCAAAAAGTACTATTTTAAAATGTCTTTGTGACCTTTCTGGCTAAATTGGAAATGAAAAATAAGAGACAGCACATTTTTTCGTATTCAAGAGAGGTGGAAAATTCTCATTAACAAACCCAGGAAACTAGGAACAAAGAAAGAACAGAAAGGAGAAAATGGAAACATCAGACACAAGGTCATGTGTGCTAAATTTTTATTCTATGAACTCTTTGTGGAACAGTCCTAGAAATTTCACTTTGTCTTATGGAATGTTTATCTTAATGTGGATCCTCTGTCTTCACTCTGTATTTTAACACTAAGCAGCATTTCCTTCAAAATTAATAATCTTTGGGAAAGAAAAATGTGTATTTGGGCCCTTTCAACCTCTTTGAGAATGAATCTAT
>NW_004524793.1:2094552-2095499 GCF_000260255.1 Octodon degus
TACTGAGCTATTTCCCTGGCCCCAACCAATAAAATTTGTAAATATTAAAGTATATTGAATTTGTAATTAGCCATACACACAAGTCTTCCTGATAGGTAGTTCTTATGCTTTATGCCTTTGTTCAGGTTTCTGATTTCTAGAAAGGTTGTTTTTGTTCATACTACCTTTCAGGAAATAGTTGTATGTGTTATACAATATGTTATACATAGAGATATATGTCCTTCCTAACATTGCATGTATTTATATATGTAAAAGTAGGAAGACAATCATACTGATATATTGAGGTCCTACAGCAGTAATTTTAAGTGTTTCTTCGGTACAGAGTAATTTTTTTAGTTAAATTTATTACAAAAAATATTTTTAAAGACAACAGTAGGACAAAATGAACTTAGCAAATATGACAGAATAGAACAGCAGTACAACAACTTTGATCATGACAGTAAAATACGTTGCAAGTTTGTCTAGTTGGAGGCATACGAAATTTAACAAGACAGATAGGATACAGGTACATACTTTCTATAAACTGCTACCGATTTTTCATATAAGTCTCTGCTTTATCTTTCCTGGTGAAAGGACATGATGATAGTAATGAACAACCCCCCACTCAAAGTTTTCTGGGGAAGCCAATATAAATAAAGCTCTCTAAAAACAGAAATAAACTACCATATGCATGTTGATCATACAATGAAGTGTACAGAACATGATCTGCAGCAATTACTTTACACTGTATTCTTTCTTGTCATAATCATGCAGAATGGATTGAAAGAGAAAATGGAAAGAGAAAGGTACAGTTCATAGGGAACCAGTGTGCTGAAAGTGACACAGGATTATTTGTGCTATACTATTATTATCATTATTATTATTATTATACTGGAAATTGAACTCAGGGCCTTGAACTTGCTAGGTAGGTGCTGTGCTGCTGAGCTAAATTCCAAGCCAAATGTTGT
>NW_004524793.1:2112658-2113894 GCF_000260255.1 Octodon degus
TTACTTTCTCTTAATGAATAGTGGGATTTGTTCTAATGGTGTTTGTAAATAGGATATCATGTCTGCATCTTGTACAGCAGTTAACCACTAGGAAGAATGTATGCAATGTGTTAATTATTGAAACTGTCCTACCAATTTGATTTGAAACTGTCTCATTGCTATTTCTTTATCAATATAAGTATAAAAAAGAGTTATTTGAGTCCATACTTCTAATATTTTTCTGTCACATGTGATAGGGAGGGCATAACTGGTGTCACATGTATGGGATATTCTAAGAGAAAAAAGATGTTACAGTTGGTTTATATGTGGCATGATTGAATAGAGTAAATTTACAAAATCAAAAGGGCCCATAAGTATTCTTTAAAAGATCTTTTTAAATGATGAAGTGTCAAATCAGTGAGACTCAGTGGAAGTAGAGGAAGAGCAAAACAAAATAACCACATACTTGCTCAGAGAAAAGTGGTGTTTGTTTCTGTCTTTAAACTTCCCTGTTACTTTAAGAAGTACCTCACAAATGAAAATATTCTCTTGTATGTTTGGAACTTATTTATGATGGGTGACTTAAAGCTTTTCTGACGTAAAGCTTTTCTTAAGGGCATTTTCTGACAGAGGGATAAATGGACCTTCTGCTAAAGCTATTTAAAGTTTATAAAGAAAATTGATATGGGAAATGACATGACAGTGAATTTCTTCAATGGTTTCACATTCTTTTCTACTTGATCTTGTTTGTATTAGTATCAGTATTAGGATTAGTATTATTGTGTTGTGAAATGGGAAGCAAGCATAGGCGCAGTTTAGCAAGGTTTGTTACTTTGCAAGAAGAAAATACTCAAGGTAGCAGCTTTGACTTCTTAATTCTGACAAAGACATCCATGTATATCTTCACTTTGTTTCTGCCTTGAAGATGTAATTATGGGTTCATCACCAGTCATACCCCTGAATAATTTACTCTGTAGCCCAAGACATGAAATGGCTAGGGTAGTTGGTATCACTGTGGACTAGAAGGTTAAAAAAAAATGCATCTCATGATGATTCTCCTAATAGTGAATATTAGAGTAGGGGGCAATCACTTAATGTTTTAATCTCAGTTTGCTTTCGACAATGGAAAAGTTGTTGTGGCTTACTTCCAAATCATTCTAAGCTCTATGTAGTAGACTGTGTGAATTAGAAGAAAAGAAAAACAAAGAATGCTTGTATTTATGTCAGTCTGTCATGATCTATTTAATAACAAGTGAA
>NW_004524793.1:2115044-2124751 GCF_000260255.1 Octodon degus
TAATGCACTTCTGTAATATGCCCTTTTGGTGTGCAACAGTCAGTCCATTTCTTTTTTTCACTGCTCACAAAATGTGCATTATATCACTTGGAATCTCTGTTAGTCACTTTCTTCTGCTGGAACAAAATACCCCACATCCATAGTCTAAGAAAAGAGAAGTTTCTCTGGGCTCCCAGTGTTCAGGTCCTTCAGTCCTTGGTCTGCAGGTCAAGAGCAGGAATCAACGTGGAACACAGGGCTGCTGGAGGAAAGGTGCTCACACTGCAATGTTCATGAAGCGTAGAACAAAGCCAAGGAGCAGAGGCAGGATATGTTCCATTCTGCCCTCCCCCCAGTGGCCTATATCCAACCCACCTTCCAACAGCAAATCAGATGGAACGCCTCCATAATCCAACCACTTTCAAAAACCTCAACTTTGAATACAGGGTGATTTGGGGAGACATTCTAGATCTAAACCATAACATTCACCCTTCATCCCCTAAAGACTTATGGTCCATCTTATATTATTTATGTAAAATAATATAGTCCATTTCTCACAGTTAAAATTGTCCTAACAATTCCTGCTTTGCTAAAAATCCAAGTCCAAAGTATTTTCTGAGATTTAAGTCAAGCCCTTAGCTTTGAGCCCAAGTCAAAATAAAAATGAAAGTTGTTTACTGCCATTGTAGAATGACAGCTGATAAACACTGTGTTTAAGGAGGAGTAGAGGGATAGAGAGGAAAGGGATGGTACCAAAACCATGCAGGGAAAATATTAAATCTTGCACTTCTAGGTCTACCATATAAGGCCAACTGTGCTGAGATGCAATCACTAAGGGTTTGAGTGGCCCAGCCCTAAAGATTTGCTGCTTGTAGCCCAGAGCCAGCCTTTCCCTCAGACAGGATTTATTCACTGTCCGTATTGTTTCATGGCACATGTTCCATATTCCTAGTATTTCCAACTTACTGGGATCTCAGCTATGACTTCAGCTTCGCTGTCATGGCTTTACTCACTGCCCTCTGAGGAGCATACTTCTTTTCTTTCTCTCTCCCTTCCTTCTTTCCTTCCTTCCTTCCTTCCTTCCTTCCTTCCTTCCTTCCTTCCTTCCTTTCTCTCTCTCTCTCTCTCTCTCTCTCTCTCTCTCTCTCTCTCTCTCTCTTTCTTTCTTTCTTTCTTTCTTTCTTTCTGGTGGAACCAAGGATTGAACTCAGGTCATTGCACTTGCCAGGTATCTCCCCAGTCCTCCTTTGTTTTTGTTTGTTTGGTTTTTTGGGGGTACAGGGGATTTAACTGAGTACTCTGTGCAAGCACTTACTCTACTGAACTATCTCTCTGGGCCCTGAGGTGCACACTGACTAGTTTCCCATTCCTTCCTTGACGTTGTGGCGGAAGCTTCCAGGACGCCACAATTCCATGCCTGTAAACAAGCAACTTGTGGTTGATGCCAAGATCTGCTGCCAACTCAGGCAGTAGCCAGGCCCCTTTGGGTCATGGGTGAAGCAGCCTTTTGGTGTCTAGGTGGGTGAACATTGTAAAATGAAACCTTGTAAACCAATTCCCAAGGCCAAGAAAGACGAACATTTTAGAGAATGAATAACTAGGCTCCTCACAGTATCATTGCCTGCCCCCATTACTCCTTCCCAAGGATGCCCGTGGCCCCCACATGTGCTGCTTCTGCCAACACACATGTTGAATGCTTAGCAGCGGGGCCAATACTTGCCCAGCCTAGCTCACATGCCAACAGAGAGCACTCTTCATGTGCAGTGTGGCACATATGCCACAGTCCTCCTTGAGGGGGCCTACTGGCTCTCTTCTCAAATGAAAGCATTATGTTTTTGCGTCCTTGATCATGTAAAGCACAGGGTCTTCCTGATTCCTGAAATGTCCTACAGGAATCTTTCCTATTTTCCGGATCCAAAGTTGTCTTCCTTTTAGTGCTAATCTTTTCAACAACCCTGCTTTCCTTTTCCCAAACTTCGGAGGCCTTCCATCCTGATGAAAGCCCAGTCTTTAAAGTCATTTAACTCTGCCATCCGTTCTTAATATCACTGTAGATCTTGCTAAAAGCAGTAAGTAGTAACTACTGTGAAACATTCACTGACTTTAAATTGAATCTGCCAGTTTTTGTTTTTGTTTTTTACAGTCCCAGGGATTGAACTCAGGACTTTGTGCTTGCCAGGCAAACTCTTATTCTACTAAGCTATCTCCCTGGCCCTACTCTCCCAGGTTAAGCACCTTTAATCTCAGGCTTCTGCAAAGTCTCAGAACATGGATAAAAATACAGACACATTTTCTGTCAGTGTAACCCACGGTCTCAAGTCCAACTGCCAATGCAGTACTTGTTATCACCTGAAACCTCCTGAACCTGGCCTTTACTATGTACCTTTCTGTAGCATGCTGGTCTTCAGATCTCTGATAAGAATCCCATCGAGTGAAGTCTAGTACATTCTAGGTCTTCTCTAGGAATAATTTCCAAAAGTTTCTAAACTCCTCCTGAAAACCAGTTCCAAAAGCTTCTGAAATACATGGTCAAGCATACTATAATTATGGAAACCAGTTCTAAGCAAAATCTGTCCTAGTCATTTTCTTATTAATAGGACCCAATATCTAACACCCACAACTTAAAGAACAGGCTTACTTTGACTAAGTTTTTATAAGTTTCAATGCCCGATCAGCAGGCTCAATGGCAGGAAGAGAAACATGGAAACATCTGGCTTAAGAAAGATGCTCACAATGTAGGGACAAGATAGCCAAGAGCAAAACAAGGGAAGGGAAAAGGGCTGTACCCTTCCAACTAGGGCTCACCTCCTAACAGCAGGTCAGACAGTGTCCTTATAATCCAGTCACCTTGCAAAAGCAACAGTTCTGAACATGACACTTTGGGTGAATAGCCTAGCTGTGAACCATAACAGAATCCATAAAATCATAAAGAAAACTGGAAAATGAAAAGAAGTGAAATAGTACATATGGGATTAAGTGGGTGGATTATTGTGTAGTAATTTTTGTGATGCAAAAAAGGAAAAACGGCTGAAGAAAAGGGAGAACATGACATTCTTTTTGAGAATCAGAGTGAATCTTACCTTTTCTTTAGTCTTACTATACTTACCTTCAGTGGCTCAGGAAAGCACTGCCAGTGAAGTATTACGGTAGTTGGGCACAGTGATGCAACATCTGTGATCCAAGCAAGAGGTAGGAGGATTTCAAGTTTGATGCCAGCTCGGCCTGCTTAGTGAGTGGAAGGTTGGCCTGGACACACAATAAGGTTTTGTCTCAAAAATAATATAATGTTTTGAATTCACTTTTCTCCCAATTTTTATAAATATAATGTTATTGATATACAGATATAATTCTCTTCTTCATCATAAAGAGAGTAATTTAGGACAAATAGCAAGGAATTCAGGCTATTACGTTATTGCATTTGTAGTCTAAACAAAAATACTTTTGGTAGTGTTATGTGCTCTGAAGATCTGCTAGTAGCCAAATGAAACAGTTTCTATATTGAGGAGGGTCAGAGTAAATAAGCATTGCCATACCGACATAAACTCAAATTTTATAATAATCACGATAAACTTGAAATGGACAGCATAGTACAATACAGTAACAAAACTGAATATGGTTTAGTATCTTTTACAAAAAAAACAGCTGCATTAATTTTGAAGTAACACATATTTTTGAACTATATTAAAGTCACATTTTTATTATGCAAATATAGGTGCTTTCTAAAATTAATGCAGCTCAATTACATCATTAGATGTCAGAAAGGCATTTGAAAGGCTAGGTTGGAAATAATTCTTTT
Source organism: Octodon degus (assembly GCF_000260255.1). Classification (NCBI taxonomy): domain Eukaryota; kingdom Metazoa; phylum Chordata; class Mammalia; order Rodentia; family Octodontidae; genus Octodon; species Octodon degus. The sequence continues at coordinate 2,118,820 of NW_004524793.1, forward strand.
GGATATCACATAAATTTTCTTTGCAGCTAATCTTTTAAAAGAGGCAAAAAATTCTCTCTACTCAGGCATAGAATAGAAGCACTAACAATGGAAAGGTCAGCACATAATGATGGGCGAGAGAAAAGGCCTCAAGTGCCATATCGATGAAATGAGATGGGGAAAAGTTATGGGGAAATATTAACCAATCAATCCTTAATTTAGACCTTTAGGTAACACACTAAAATCTTCTTCACTATTTAATATTAAGGAAATGATAAGCAATAAATTATTTCTGTGGGAAAAAGTCTCAAGAATTATGTGTTTTTAGATTCCACATTCTTCTCCTTTGCAGCTGTCTGTATTGTAGGTAATACCTGACAAGCCTGAGCTAACCTCATAGGGATCAGATTACCATCTTGTTCTCAATATAATTTGCCTACATTAGCTTAGAAAATTAAAAGTAGATTTTTCCAAACTTCATTCATTAAAATTCATGTGTGGAAAATTACAAGGAAATGGTCATAGTAAAATGGTAATTAAAATTGCAAAATATGGAACTTTATGAGAGTATAAATTATATTTTGTAAAGAAAAATACAAGTGAGTTCATGACAAAAGCCAGAAGAAAAGGCATTAAGAAAAGATGTGGTTACTTTTGGATGATCAGATGCATCTGGAAACTATTTTCCTCTGCTTTGTCGATTTTATAAGTGTGATGATATTTAGGATGTGCAGTGATAGAGCTGGCATTAGCAATAAAGTTCTTTCTCTTCTTGACCTCACTCTCACTATCTAGCTTACTTGTTGCCTCTTTCATTTTCTCTATGAGCTCATATATGTGCTATAAAAGCCACAAGAAACTGGAAGAAAGGAAAACCTGAAGATGCAGAAAACATTAAGTTACCTACAAAATCTAGACCTTTAAGAAGATACTTGAAAGGATAGTAATACTTGACAGCTTATGAAATGCATTTGCATAAAGTTTATTGGGACATGTAACATACACATAGAAAAAGAAAAGAAAGTCATATTGATTTACTGATTCACTATGATATTAATTCATTCAATCAAATTTCACAAGCAGCATGTAAATGACCTGTTGTGGTGAGCCATACATGAATAAGGTGTGGCATCTGCCTTCAAGAACTCTTACTAAGCTTTGGAAATAAATTAAAAAAATAAGAAGGCAAAGGTAAGTCATTAATAGATGCATGCAATACATAAATTTGCACCAGTGCATAAAGCCATCCAAAGTGCTGCAGGGGGTCATAAACTTGAGCCAGTGGCTAGGAGTTCATCAGCCTGATGATCAGAGGAAATTTTGGGCACAAAGTCCAACCAGTGAAATATCTCCAGAACTGTTGAAGAAGAGAGAACTCCTAGTTGTTTTAGAAGTTGACTGAAAGATTTGGTCAAAGTGAGAGATTTTGCAGTGATTAAAAGGAGATAGGAAACAGATAAAAGTTTGCACGTCACTTTGCATCACTAGAGATTCTCATAGGGGAAATTATATTATTGAACAAATGTAAATGGAACATATATTTACACTTTGGGAGAATTACCATGGTAGACTGAAAAGGGTAGAGATGAGTCAGGAAGAGCAAGATAACTTAGAAGTCCAGTAAATGGATACTTAAAAGTTTGGACTGTAGTATTTAGGGTAGAGTGGAAAGATTTATCAGAATGCAGGAATCCCTATTAAAGAATATAAAATGATATAATTCACTTCCACTACCTGTATCCGTCCCCTACTAGATAAATAAGAATGCATCTATGGTGTTACCCAGATTCTGCCTTCAGAATCCCATTTCCTCAACTGACTGAATGATCATTACAGAGAAAAACTGAGTAGTTTCCTGAGGACTGACCTTGGCATTAAGAAGCTGCCTCGCCCAAAGATGGTATCATTCTCCCTAAAAGGAACAGTCATACAGTGAGTGCTTAAATGGGGCACTAATATCCATCTACCTTGGCTCTGGTCAGGAAAATCAAGAAGGGAAATTTCAACTGCAGGCCTTCACTGGGAAGAAGTTAGAATTTAAGCTGGGACTGTACAGTGGACTCCTGACTTACAAATTCAACTCATTGCTAAGGAATGGTGGCAACTCAGGTTGTCCATTGAAGACTCAGACTCATCTAGCAAGCTGAAAAGATCTGCATCCATAGAGATGCATTTTTTGGCCCAGGATTTTTCAATTAGCCTCTTATTATAGGAAAGAAGGTTGAAATGTTCCTTCCAGAATTCTTGAAGGGTTTAATCTGTATCAAAGACCATCCAGAAGCACAAGCAGCCAGCATTCAGGTCATAACTCAAGACTCTGGCTGTGAATTAAAAACTAAAATTCTAGTTATAACCAAGTTGTTCAAATGCCAGCCTAGTCATAACTTGAGGATTCACTGAGTTCCAATTGAAAGTCTCCTTCTTAGGCAGGCTTCCCTTAATTCTTCATAGCTATGTTTCCAAAGATCATTACACAGTAAATTTCTTATAAATGAAACTGCATCTGAGAACGTGTTTCCTTGCAGGGGCTGAGGGTTTGATCCCTGGTCCTGCCATGACCCTTCCTTTAAAAAAAATAGAAACCAAAACAAGAGACAAGAAAAAAAAATGTCACAGGGCTGTCCTACTACAATGCTGTATATGGTCAGATTTCTAAATTTCTGTGTAAAAACATGTAATTGTTTATTACTATTTTTAAAATATTTTTTAGTTTTTTAATTTTAATTTTTTTCTTCATATTCTGTAGAGACTCAAAGTTTAACATATCAATACTTGAAGGATAATACCTGTTCCATGTTATGCCTATGATGTTTGATATTCAGACAGAGTGAGGTTAAGCTCAACTGCCTATGTTGCAGGGTACTAATAATAAGCTTCTCTTTCGGAGGCTTAACAGCCTAAGTTTGCAGACCAAAAGTTAGAGAAAGAAAAAGGTCTTCAAGGACAACAGACTTCAAGGTCAGTGAAGACTCAGGTCATAGGAGAACCTATACTGTAACATCCTGTAACGCAGTTGTGTCCCAAATTTTCTGACGAAGGAGATAATGGGACCACAGAGGAAAGTGATCGATGATGTAGAGTGTGCCTAAGGAGAGTCACATGGAGAGAAAACCTCCTCTCAGGCTTTCACAGAGAGCAAATTGGTCAAGCAATGGCTGTGGCTCATCAACATGGCTGACACTGACAAATGACCTACAAACTGTGGTACAGTGTTTCAGGATAAATCCTGAAGGGATTTGACTCACCTTGTCAGGTACAAAAGTTACATTTCTTGTTATATAGGTCTTGCTCTATCTTAGTCTCAACCATCCAGCAGAAAAGTATAAAAAGGTATAAAAAGTAAAGCCATATTAATATGCTGAACTGTAAAAGGCTCAAGTCAACAGCTTCTGATATTGCCAGTCCTAATGAAAACCCACTACTATTATGGACTAGTGGACTATATTGGAATAATTTGCTGAATTCATGCGCCTACAATATTTAAATGACAATGGAATACTCTTTTCTGACAAAACAAAACAAAAATGGGGATACAAATGAATGACCATTTTGTATCCGCATATTCAAAATGCTGAGGATAGATATATAGCTACTTTCTCTTAATTCAATGAATAGAAAGAGTTGTTCTAATAGTGTTTGTGGACAGGATATCATGTCTGCATCTTATACAATGAATAACCACTAAAAGAACAGTCTGTAATGTATTAATTATTGAAACTTTCCTAGTTATTGGTTTTGAATTGGTCTCATTGCTATTTGTTTCTCAAGAAAAGTGTTTTTTTTTTTTTTTGAATTTGTTTCCTGAGAAACCTAATCTAAGGCAATTTGTAATAGGAGTAGATCTAGGAATAGAATTTTTAGATGGGACTTGGAGACTAGACCAGCTAGTTCTTTGGCCATGGGGCACACCCTGTTATTGGTCCATGGGGTCCTTACAATCCCTGGCATTCTGTAGGATTGGATTGTTAATGATTCAACTGATGAGAAAATGGGATGGGGTACTGGTGGAGGCAATCTATTGACAGGTGGAATATTTTTCAAGCATTCAGGAAGTTCTGGGCTAGTAATAATTGTGTAATCAATGCAAAATGATGAATGCTACTTAAAACTGACAAATTTAGGAGAAAAATAATGAAACAGTATGCATAACTAATTACCAGTTGAAGTCAAAGTGTGAAAGTACAGGGTTTTTTTTCTTGCACATATTCTTATCTCAGGCAGTCTGAGGGGTGAAAAAATTGAAGATTAGCCTCAGAATTCAATTATAAGGCTAGAACTCCAGAGAATGTTTATTTCCAGTATCAACATATCTTCTAAGTCCAGGATAGGGCCTTTTTAGGGAAAGAGTTGCATCCTGAAATATGAGACAAGAATGTCATGCTTAATACACTAAAATCCTTCAAAGCGTGGAGTTTTTGGACCTCTGGTCTTATAGACATCAACTCCTTCCTAGTTTGGAGATAAAGAAGTGCCATGCCATTTGCAAATTAACATGTGCGAAGCAGAATATATCGTGCTTAGCTTTCTAGATTTAGACATGTAGCTAGAGTAAAGTCATAGTAAAACCTGTCCAGAGAATACTGGGTCTGCTCATAGGAAAAAGTTATAGAACCTGTGATCCTATAGTCACTGGATCTATCTATCAACATCTAGCATCAGAAAATATATAGGAGCAGAGCAAAAGTGTAGTTTCACCCAAGTGTCTGTCCATGGAAAAATGCTTGAGTAAACTGTGGAACCTTAGTCAAAGGAATAGTGCACATCATTCAAGAGTAATGAACTACCACGATGTGCTACAAAATGGAAAACTCATATAATTCACTGAGTAAAAGAAGCCAGACAAAGAGGCATAAGATATGACTTAATTTATATACATTTCTACAGCATGCAAATTGATCTACAGTGACAGAGTTGTTGATTGCTAATTTCCCAAGAATGAAGATGCAAGATGTGAGAAAGCAAGATTACAAAGGCACCATGCAAACTGCACGGGGATCCTGTAGAGAATCAGCAGCTGGGATCTCATCTTACTGAAAAGCTTTTGCACATCAAAAGAAATCACAGAGTACAAAGAAAACTTGTGAATTGGGAACAGACATTTACCTGACTGTTCCTCAGACAAAGGACTTCTATCTAGAACATAAAGAATGAAATAAAACCAGGTACCCAAAACGCAAATCCCCTATCCAAAAATTGGCATTTGAGATGAATATATAGTTCTTTGATGAATAAATGCAAATGACAAATAAGTATATAAGTATATGAAAAAGTGCTCAACATCATTGATCAGTACAACAATGAGATTCCATCTCACCCCAGAAAGAATGACTGTCACCCAGAAGTCAACCAATCACAAATGCTAGTGGATCTGTTGGGAAAGTAGAATTCTTCTGCACTGTTTGTGAGACAGCAGACTCGTACAACCACTGTAGAATTCAGTGTGGAGATTGCTCAAAACAACTAGGACTAGAAATCGAAATGGACCTGCTAACTCCCTCCTGGGTATTTTTCCAGAAGAGCTGAAAACATGATACCACAGCAATATATGTGCACCCATGTTTATAGCACCACAATTTGCCATAGATAAATCTTGGAAATAACTCCAATGACTATCAGCTGAGGAACAGAAAGAAAAGAGTGGTATTTTTATACAATGGAATCTTACTCAGTTATAAAGATAAACTCGAGGGTTTTATAGGTAAATAGATGCAAGTAGAGACCATAATGATCAGTGAAATAAATCAGACCTGCGTGTGCAAACCTGAAAGAATACATAAGCCAAAAGGTACAATAGATACTCTGAAAAGGAATAAAAAAAACTGTTTGAAGGGAGGGGATACCTGGATGAGGGAGGGACAAAGGAAAGAAGGCAGGGAACATATGACAGCCTGGATAATTGTACTGCTGTTACAACTTGTCTATCGTAAGGGACAGTTAATGTTTAATTTTTTTT
>NW_004524793.1:2124951-2141015 GCF_000260255.1 Octodon degus
ATAATAATAAAAGATATAATGTGATATTTAAGTGATTAATGTTTGTTGTTCTGATGTTCAATAGGTGTACATATGCCAAATTTAAGAAATCATGCACTTCATTTTATCATATATCAGTTGTACCTCAATAAAACAATTGAATCAAATTCACATAAATGAAGTCTTCTTAGTTTAACAGGTTTGGGGTCTGGCCCATTCTTTTCTGGATCAGTCATAATAAATGTTACACTGATTAAAAATAAAAAACAGAGTAGACCCAAACATCACATTTACCAGGAAGTTTATAGCATTATACAGAAGAGGTTCATGGTCTCCCTTCTCTGCTCCTTCTCCAGGATGAGGCACATTCTTGAAAATAAGGCCTCTGGGCCCCTGCTTCTCTCTCTGCAAGTCTAAGAGATCTGGAAAGAACCACCATCATCTGCATACTCCTGCACAGAGAAGCAGGCCTGTAGTGGTACCTGTCCAGTGCTGTTTCCCAGTATTCCCAAGAATAAAGCTCATGTTTCTCTCATAGAAGCAATGTAAAAGTCATTTAGCATAATGTCTCTACATTCTCCTAATTAAAAAGCTGTAAGGGACCTACCATAGAATCAGTATTCCTGTATAGGCCTTCCATAACACAATGGGCTAGATAACTATAAGTCCTTTAATGGTGATGGGTCACCACAGAAGCTGATTTCTGCTTAAGTGTAAAGATAGGAAAGATAGATTTCTGCCCACAAACTAGCCATGCTGCAATACTTTATTTCTTTTTTTTTTTCCTAACCTCTATGTTTTTAGACACATACTCTTCTGCAATCCCAGAAAAAAAGGTTCTTTTATTTTTCAAAATAGCCAAATATTTCTACTCCTTAAGACTTTAAAACCTTTATTTCTTCTGTTGGATGGAATTTTTATTGGCTAATATAAACTACACACACACACACACACACACACACATGGACATATGATGTCTAGGATGACAAATGAGTTCTGAATTAATGAAAATCTAAAGAAATAAAGCTGCCAATGAGGAGGACCCTGACAATATGTGTAGCGTCTCTTCCCACCAAGGACTCTCAGAAGCCAGGGACACTGTCTAGGCCATGTGTACTTCATGGAACTTAATAGAGAAAGTTGATACTTTCAAATTACTATCCTTTTGTACATGATTTTATATCATTTCTTAGAAATTAAACAATATTTTGGCCTATATTTAAGGAAGCATAAACACCAGGCTTTCAACTAGACATACTATCACCAAGGCCAAGACATTTCTGAACAGTAGCATGCCTGGGTATGGGATATTCTTTAGTTCTTTTTCATCATATAGTCAAATAATGAATATTTCACCATATTAGTCAAAAAAGTATACTTGAAAACAAACAAAAAAGTTAGTCATATCCAACAGGCCTTTCCAAGTAGAAGCTATTCCCATTGCTTCTTCCACAAAGTTCTTCAATTCCTGTTCTTTTCAGGGACATATTCCATCACTCTATGGTCTCTCCCCCTTACCCGCATCAGTCTCTCTCTGTCTCCCTGTCTCTTCAGATATACCCATGAGGATATTTATACATATACATATATGTAACTTTGACATTGCATGTAGGGATCCTTTAGCCTAGAATGCGTATGTAGAAATGGAGAAGAAAAGGAAGGAATCTGAGAGTAGATTCCATGTTTGTAATGTGTTCACTAAATCATTTCTCAATTTGTCAATATTCAATTTGTAATTTGAATGAACAACTCTTAAAATTTAAATACTTTATTGTTAGCTCTTTCAAATTAGTTTTGGTTTCATTTAGGATGATGCCATTGGCTAAGCAATACCTTGAGAGAATATACAGATCAGTTATCTATTTCATAAAATATGACATCACTTGTACATATCCTCATATCACATATGAAGCAGCCAACATTGTGCTGGGAGCATGAAAGGGATTGCTGTGTACATTGTTCCTATATTGCCACAAAATACAATTGTGAGAGTATCAGCTATTGTACAAAATTACAGTATTATCCACTTCAATATACACACATTATACATTTAAAAGATAACAGCATAAGGCCAACACATATGGTTATATAGGGTTGAAATGCATTTATCATAGTATTAGAGGAAGACAGATTGTACTGAATTCTGATTCTATTGCTTAAGAGCAATGATGTCATTACCCAACTCCTCTGTCACTCCGATTTTTATTCACCTGTAAAATAACTTCGATTTTAGCACTTTCAATTGGTCTAACATGAAGATTAAATGAGATCCACATGTACACACATTGCATTGTTTCCTTAGGGTGAGATCGTGAAAGAGAAACTAATCGTGAAGGTACAAAAATAGATACTAGGAAAGGGAATGAACCTGTGCAAAAAGAAGGAATTACTAAATTGGGGAGAAGGACAGGAGAGGGAGTGGGGGGAAGAGATACTTCTGTGTTTATAAGCAGGACGGTCTACACAACTGTACTGTGTGTTTCAGCTGGTCTGTGGAAAGGAGCAGTGGATGTTGAACTTGTTTTGTCTTGTTTTTTCAATTCTTTAACCCTTTTCTCTTCTTAACTTCTTATATATTTCTTTCTTTTCTTTCTTCTTCCAATTTTGCATGCACACATCAGGTAATATGAGCCATTGATTTAAAGACAACACTATGTGATACAACAAATACTGTGAAATTTATATTATTTTATTTAGCAAAATTCTCTATCATTTGCAATTTTCCTGTTTAAATATTATTTATACTCTTTTTTAAAAAATAAAAATCAAAACAGGAGACTAGACAGTGTATGGCCCTCATAATTTTCATAAAATTATGAAAGTGGGGGTTGCTGGTAAAATAACTATTGCTTTACTACACGGTGATTCAATGAGCAGGTAAAATCAAATGAGAATCAAGGCAATAATAATAAAGATACAAGATGCCAGTAAATACATGCAACTCCTTCGTTTTAACCTAATTTTTTGCAACAGATGCTCCTGTCTTAATCTCAACAGGAAACAGATTTCACAGCCCAGGAGCATAATTACAGAAAACGCTGGCTCCTGTGGTCACCAAGTTAGACTTGGGGCACACTGAGTAACTGCCAATTCAGACCTCGATGGGTGACTGGGGCATATGGTGATAAAGGATCAGTCAAGAGTACACTTTCTTGTTCAACAAATGCCAGGAGCGCTGGGAAATTAAATATAGAGGTCACCATGCTTCTCTTTCAAGAAGCAACAGCCTTCAATACATAACCTGACAAATCTATCTGAATTCTTCCTCCTCTTTTCTTTCTTTTTCTTTTTGTAGAACTAAGTTGAGTGTGTCCTGAGTACCTACCTTGTGCCAGGCGTTGTGCTAGGTGGTGTGGGTGAGACAAGAGCAGACACATCCCTGAATTCTGTGGCAGAGTCCTGGGAGGTCATCTCTGCAGAGCTTTCTGCTATGTTGGTTCTCCTGCGAAGGCGCACAATGCCAGGACCCTACCGTAGTTTACCAAACACAGAATCATCTGTTCTTGATAACATGACAGCCATTCATTTTTCTTCTGCTTTCAGATCTTTCTTGTGGCTGTCCACCTTTGGGAAGTGCACTCTCTCAAAGTCTTCTGCCACATGGTGGGTTGGGAGAGGAGAGTACTTTCAGCTGGTGACTTTCTTTGCAGGTAAGTACTTTGGTAGGATCCGTTGACTAAAGTGGGAGCTGGGAGTCATCCATATGCCAAGGTTCCATTTTCTTCTTTTATAAACCCACAGAGTTGACTGTTATGAAATTAAAGCTATAAATGTCGAAAGATTATTAGAAGAACTGACATTCTTTGTTAATTTCAGCTAAGGTACTCACTTTTGCTTCAAAAAATGCACCCTGCATAAAGTGTCTTTTGCTTTTCATGTCTTTTTTAGACAGTCAGTAAAATTATGGTACCAGTCTATTATAGATAATGTGTCTTCAATAGGAGAGAGGAACAGCAAGAACAGAAGTTGAAACTGTGAATGGAGTAGGGGAAAATCCTCTCCTCTGCATTGTAACCCAATCAGAGCTAGATTAGTTGAAGAGGAGACATCACTAGGAGCACTCTGTGTGACTACAATGTGAGTGTCAGCCAGCCCAGAGCACCTCGGTGGTGAAGGAACCCTCAGGTGCTTCCCTGGGAAGAAGGCTTGGTTACTCTTGCTGTACTTACTCTAGAATGTCACTAAATTGGACACAGATGAGAGGAGCATAGGGTGAGAAGTACTGAACTTAAATCATGCAGATTAGAGGGCACCCTTAGATAAATCAGATTTTTAACTCTGTTCATGTACTTATAGTGCTTTGGGAAGTTGAGAATCCCACTCCAGATTTTGTGATACCTGCTTACTTTGTTATACTACATTCCAGCTTCTGGAGCATATGAAACTAAATTTTTCTAACTATAACATAAATTAGATGGGTTTTCTCCTGGAATTTTATGATGTGCATGTACAAATGTATAGTTAAAAAGTATTTTTTTGTAAGTATAGATAAGTACCAGAACAGAAATGAATGAGAAGGAAATTGGGCCCGGATATTTTAATTTTTTGAAACCTCTTTTTGTCTGTCTCCCTCTTTTTGTGTGCACATAATCTGAACATTATATAGTATTTGAATAGTTTCTCTCACCCTTTGTCTCTTTATAGATGACTTCAATTTATAGTGCTGGGGAATTTTGTGAAAGGGTATATGTGTGTGTATGTGCGTGACTCTTACGTCCAAACAGTATACAATCACACACACGACTGGGGTGAGCACAGACATGATTCCGCATGGCTCCGAAGCTATGTATTAACTGTATTTTTGCCTTTTATGCTACGTATAAAAGCAGTTGCTAATGAACACTAGAATATGTGAAAGGGTGTTCTAGTTTGTGTTTACGTGTCTCCTGAAAGCCTCATGCGGTCATGGGCTGGGCTTCTAGAGCGTCTGATGGCCTCTTGCCCAAAGCTGGGATTATGGACGTGAGTGCCACAACCACCCTGGGGCAGCTCACCTGCACACAATATAAGAGAGGGAAGGAGGCTTGCTCTCCGCCACTCCTCCCTTTTTGATCTGGCTGCTTTTTTCTGTTTTCTACCACCATGAACTGTTGCCCTCTGCCATGTGCCACATTCCCTTGGGGCTGGCAAGCATGGACTGAAACCTGCACAAACTGTGAGCTACATAAATCTTTCCCACTTCACACTGCCAAAGGAGTTTATCTCTAGATAATAAACATTAGCTTATTTTTGGTAATCAGCAATCATGTATTGACTGCTTTCCACATGGTCTTCTCTGAGTAGGCAGCACAGTGGTGTAGAACACATGGATGTTATGTTTTAAGTTGAAACTTTTACTTCACCCAGACAATTTTGGCAAAGTAAGACATACAGTATACAAGCAAAATTGGCAATGTGTGTGAGATTTTGAAGAAAACCTTTACAACAACATGAAAATCTCCAGAAAATAAAATGACATTATTGGAGAACTATAATAGTATGTCGGCATATCGATTCATTTGCCAACGCTATTTTATCTGAGAGTATTTCAGCCTGCACAACAAGCTGAAGCAGGCAGGCATTAGGTGGGGAGACTCCTTCCCAAAGAGCACTTGTCAGGATTTTAATGGACCTTGTTCCTCAAGGTGTGAGCCATGAGACTGTTCTCCCAGGATTAGTTTCCTGAACCAGAATCTGCATTTTTAACAAGATTCTCTGAGCGAATTGTGAGCCCATTAAAAATTCAAAGGCACTTCCCTAAAGGGGTCTTTGTAAACATATGTTCCCCACATGGACATAATTCATTGCATAGCCAATAACCATTATGGTTAGTACTGTGTCTTAGCACTTACGAATGTTGAACTAGAGAAAATGCAGTTTAAAGACAGTTTAGCATTCTAACAAGATGGCAACCAAGGTGACCAGGCAACTATGATTGCTCAAGAAAGTGTAAAACTTGATCAACCATATTATGTTAAAGCATAGGTAAACTTTCATGAAGAGAAATCTCTGGGTGCTAAGAATGAAGGTAAAACAAAATAAGAATTGTATGTGTGGCTGTTCCAGAATAAAAGGTGGAGGAGGAAGCTGAGCTTTCACTTCACCACACTTGAGAGATGGAAGTATTAATATAAGAGGAAATATAGCTTAGATTTCTTGTATATAGGAAGAAGAGAAGACAAGCTCTGGATCCTTTTGAGCTAGGTACTTGAGAGTGGAATGTCTTCATAAAGTTGGGTCTCCTAAATTGCTTTATCTTCAGATTAGACAAATCTGCCTAATGGAATAAAGGGAAGGCTTTCCTTTAAAAAGGATAGGGAAGGAGGGCTGGCCAAATAGCTCAGCAGATTAAAGCATCTACTTAGGCACATGCAGCGGCCAGGGTTCGATCCCTAGTGTGCCGTACCGGCCCTGCCCCTGGGGTGCTCTGAGGTGGTGATTGTGACTGGGCATGGTGGCACACACCTGTAATCCAAGCTCTTGGGAGGCCAAACACAGAAGAATCACTACGAGTCCATTCTACGTAGTGTGTCCCTGTAGACCTTATAAGCCTTGTACTAAATACAAAAAGAAGGAAAAAAAAAAGATAAGGAAGAAATATATAAATTACACTAAAAGATCAGAAATAAAAAAAGAATGGGCTTGACATCTGAATTTATGCCATCTATATAGTCCAGGAAAAGAAAATACTCATATAGGCTGGTAATACTACTGAACTCCTGGGCAAAAACAAATGAAATTATTCTTAAAACTCCTACAGCACAGGGTATAAGAGTTTCCAATGAAAAAGTATAAAGGTAATATCACGATACAACTAATAATGATGCATTTTATGTTAACAAAAATAATGATTGTATTCCCAAGAAGCTGAAATACTAGAATAGTCTTAAATAGAAAGTAAAATTAATAGATTAATAATAATTAAGTTAAAAATTAAAATCTAGTGAAATGAGCTATGCATGGTGAAACAAAAACAAATTTAGAAAATGAAACTGACACTCAAATTAGTAAGTGAAATAACTTAAATGCACCTAAACAATGGATACATAAATGAAACAATTGAGTTAGAGAATGGAAAGTGAGGTAAAGTAAGCATGAAGAATAAAATTAGGGCTCAATATATTCTTAGAGGGCCAGGGAGATAGCTTAGCGGTCCAAGCACCTGCCTTGCAAGCTCAGGAACTCAGGCTCCATACCCTGTACCACACGCCACGCTGGGCCCCACGCTGAACCCGCCACCAAAACCAAGCATGGTGGTACACACCTGTAATCCCAGAGCTGAGGAGGCTGAGACACAAGGATCTCTATGAGTCCAAACTGAATAGTGAGACCCTGTACCAAATGAATAAATAAAAGAGTAAACAAAGAACAACAAAAAGAAAAACATTAAAGAAAACATTCTTAGAGAAGTTTTATCTGAGAAGAAGAAATCATTAGAAGCCAATATTTTAAGAGACTATGGCAGCAAATTACTCACAATTGATATTTTAAAAATAGGCAGATTAATAAAAAAAAATGACAAGTCCTGGTATGGCGAAATTTAGAACACTAAAGACAGAGGCTCGAAACATAAAGCAATTAGAAAGAAAAGATGGATTGTTGCAAAAGAATCAGACATAGATTGACAAAGGACAAAGATGTTGGAATATAATAGAAATGATGTCTTCAACATGCTAATGAAATGTAGTAGGCAATGTAGAATTATATGGCATGCAGGAATAAAATATCCTACTAAACAAAAGGTTAAAAAGGCGCTAAACACTGTGTTACTTTTTACTGAAATAATTACAAAAATTTCATGCCAAGAAAATTAAAGTTATACTGTCAGAATCTCTTAGTTCAGAGAAAAGGTGTGCTAATATCGATTGAAGATTTTATTTTTTTTAATGGTATGTATTTGATACAGGGTTTCACTATGCAGCTTAGCCTGGTACTCATGCTTCTGTTTCAGCCTCCGCAGTGCTAGGATTACAGGTATGTGCCACCATGCCTGGTCTTGGTAGTCAGCTTGGTGTTCGCAGGGCGAGAGCGGCACTGCATGGTCACTGTGGATAGTGACCGGTCCTTGTGCTTGCCTAGGTAGGCACTTAGTCTGCTGAGCTACCTCCACAGCCCAATCTGGAGAACTTTTATGCCTATATCTTTTACTCTGAGTAACTACTTTAAAGATAACAATATGCAATGTATTAACTGTTAGTCTCCTATTATTTGTTAGGAAAAATTAGTTTACTTTTTATTCTATAAAATAAAATTAAAAATGAAACAAGAACACATCAGTTGAAGAAATAGAGGACATCATACTCAGGTATGCCATCAACAAATCATAAATATTAGTATGCCAGTAAAACATTTAATATCTAAAACTGATACCACTATGATAATAATCTGAGAGTTCTTTAAAAACTAGGTAAAAATAAAATAATAGGCAGAAGTAAGGTAAGATAGGAGGGCTGTCATTACAGGTAAAGTGTTTTAAAGATATTTATTTTACAATAGGAAGCCAGAAAGTTTGATTAACGTTACTCTTTTTTTAAAAAAAAAATTTATTTATTTGTGTGTGTGTGTGTGTGTGTGTGTGTGTGTGCGCGTGTGTGGCCAGCTCAGCCCAACAGGGGGCGGGGCTGGCTGGCATGTGGTGCTGGGGGATTGAACCACGGTCTCTGTGCTTTGCTAAGCTTGTTCTAAGTAGGTACTTTAGACCACTGAGCCATCTCACCAGCCCCAATTAACGTTACTCTTGAAACCAAGAATTCATGTGAGTCGTCTAAGAATAATGATAACACCTGTAGTTACAAATTGACTGGAGTCTCAATAGAAAGCAGTGAATGAAGATGAACAGTACTGAAAAAGCAAGAGAAAGACAAGCTAAAAATCAGGATCATGATGACCAGAAAGTCACAAGAGAACACTGTGAAAATAAATCCCACGACTCTGTAATCACACTACCTATAAATTAGAAAGGTCTGACAGATTCATAATGTTCCTAACTTTCAGATTAAAATTTCTTAACTATACATTGCTTTTTCTTTTTTCTTTTCTTTCTTTCTTGCTTGATTTATTTATTTATTTATTTATTTATTTATTTATTTATTTTGTATTTCAGGAAAGGGTCTGTCTACAAGGTGATCACTACTAGATTAGACTAGTAGTGAGCCTCCTGTTTACAGCCTCCCAAGAGTTGGGATTATAGGCACACACCACCATGTCCAGTTACAATGCTTTTAAGAGCTAGACCTAAAATAAAATATAACCATAAAAGTTGTACTTCAAATCAGTTATTTAAAATATTTTTACACAAATATCAATCAAGAACATCCTTAGCAATGAAGAAAGATTGAACCTCAAAACTCAGTAATGATTAAATTGATGAACCATTGCAGAAGGATACATGCTTTAAAAAATCCTTTGTTATGTCACATCCTAAGACACTGAGGCAGGAGAACCACAACACATGTGCTACGCAGCCTGAATCACTTAGTAAGATGCTCACAAAATTTATAAACAGGGAAGGACGAGTGAAGCAAGGGAAATACAGTTCAGTGGTAGAGCACTTGCCGAGCATATGCATGCGCTGGGTTCAAAATACTGCAAAAAAAGAATAGACAGAATTTCTGCATGGGTATTTCAATTAATTTCCACAAAGTTAGTGAACCTCATGTAATCCAGCAGCCAGCTTAGAAACTAGTTATCTCTGATATCTCCCATGAACCTGTAGTTCCATCACCTCTTTGTATGTAGATAAACGTTACTCTGATGTCTAATATCCCACATAAAGTTGCCTATTTTTGAACTTTATAGAAAATGAATCGCAATACGGACATTTTGACTGTCTTCTTCAACTTAACAATACATCCCTACAACTCACTTATGTAGCCACAACCCCTTCTACCTCACTCCTCCTTCCCCATGACCCTAAGAAAGATGCCATAGCCCCTTCGAGGGACGCTGACATGGTCTGTGGGCTCAGAGTGGTCCCTCTCTGGTTTGTTCTGCACAAAACCTGTCCAGCTAAGCTCACACCTCTATTTCTTCTTTTCCTTTTATCTTAACACCTATTGTTATATAGTATGTATTTGTATGAATACAGAGCAAATTATTCACTCAATTATTGAAGCATTTGTATACATTTTAGTGTTTGACTATCAAACATATTTCTGTTGTGAAATTATTATATGTGTTATTATTTATTTGTATTTTAGGGAAGGGTCTACAGGGTGTTCAGTGTTTCACTACTAGATCAGAATAGTAGTGATTCACCTGTGTACAGCTTCCCAAGAGGTGGGATTACAGGCATGTGCCACCATGCCCAGTCTCAATTGCTGTTTCAGCACTTCCCAGGGGTGGGGCCGGTACAGCAGCCCTCAGGATTGAACTCCCAGCCCCTGCACCTGCTTGCAGGTGCTTTAGTCCACTGAGCTATTTTGATGGCCGAAGGTTCTGAGTTATTTTGTGAAATATGTATAAATTTGATGGTGGCTATTCCTAGGTGTCAAATTGCTGGACCAGGGCACCCAAGTATCCAGGCTTAGTGGATATTGCCAAATGTTTCCAAAGTAATTATAACAATTTGTACACTATCAAATACTAATAATAGTATTTGACAGTGTAAGAACACAATTTTTAGAAAGCTGGTCTAAGGGTGTATATATGTATCCGAACTTAATGCCTACATCTTAAGCACCAAGCTAGTTAAGAAAGAAAAAGTGCACAGGCCCAGTCTTTCCTCCTGCCAGTTATTAGGTGACTAAAATATGTTCTAATGAGTAATTGTGTTGACCTTAGGATCCCTAAGAAACACTATCAGGTGTGCAGAATGTGCATGTCGATAAGCCATTTGGAAAAAGTGTTTCTTTGAAATTGCTGGTTTGTTCTCACCTTTTTGCAGCCAATTTAGACAAGCAAACCCAAGCAGTGCAATCCTGTTGTGACAAAAATAACTAAGATTTTGATATGCTTGCTTATTGTAAATGTCACCCAAATGTCTTGCCTTTGATGCTGATGCTCTTCCCACTATACTGGGCTGTTCATTGTACACAGAAACTTCTCTTGTACCTCAATATTACTTTATGTTAGAGTCCTCCCATCTGTAAGATTGAAAAAGTCTTTTTGTATATAAAAATGTGTCTTGGATTTGTTAGATAAGAAAACCTTGTGATAATAAAGGTATTTTCAACATAATAGAAGTATTGATACTATCTTGACTTCTTCAACTATTCTTGATATCATATATTCTTTGTTAATTTTTCAACACTGGAAGTTTTCCAGTTTCATGTAAATTAGCATCACAATCTTATAAACATGTTTCTATTTATTGAATCCCAGGTCAAAGTAATTATACAACAAAGAACAACAGTTTTCATACCAGACTGCCTGCATGCATGTAAATTGGAGCTCTTGCCAAGGAAGTAATGAATACAATCTCAGGTTTCATGAGATGAATTCAAAAATGGAAAAGCTAATAACAGAGTTCTCATCCCTGAGATAACTGAAATCAAGGTATCCTTCTTCTTCGCCATAAAACTAGCTTGTGCATTTTAGACATGATGTATTAAATGGTATAAAAATAAATCACTGGGGGAAAAAGTCTTAGACTCTCTCATGCATGAGAAAAAGTGAATTTTCATCCTTTAAAATAATTTGAATAGCCTCACTACCCCATGATGATTTACTTTCAATCTCACAATCCCAGAATATCAACTATGCCCAGGAGATAGAATAACATTGTGGCCAAAATCATTGTCCTGGTCTCACTTCCTGGTTCAAAGTTTGGTTCTCCAACTCAGGAGCTAGGTGATCTTCATAAAATTTCTTAAATCCTTAGAACTTCAGCTGCCTATTTAGCAAAATGGTAGCCTGTAATGGGACTTAGAACACAGTTACTAGGTTCTTGCTTCTATAATTATTCAACTGATATTGCATTGGTAGCCCTCTAGAAAGGTTTCTTGCTGATTACTCAAGGGAAAGGCACAAATTCCTGGGAAAACAGGTGACAGTGATTCCACTGCTACTGCCTCAGGCTTGGTCTCCTGTTCTCAGACTGCTTTCTTGCAGAGATGGCCAAGAGAGTGCTACAAAACCCATGGTACCTTGAGCCTGCTCCTGGCAGAAGCTTGGTCCTAGGTGCTTGGAAACTTGGACAGTAATGACAACCTGCTGGATTTCAAAACTCCTAAGAGTTTGTCTAGAATCTGGGACTGGAACACATTGGTGCAGACTCTACTTCAGAGGCATCACTGCATGGGCCTTTCAGTTGTGTAATTCTAAATCACAACTGATAATTAGCAAAGGAGGTATTTCAGAAACTGTGGCTATAAAGATAAACTGTTTTGTGTGATCATAGAAATGTTTATCTAGGTAGTAAAAGAATGACATTTACATAAACTGCTGCTTCTGAAAAAAGTTCATTTTCTAAGTATGGATTTAGATGTCTACAAACTTCTGTTCATGTCCTGTCACTTATATTGAGTGGCTTCTTGGAGGTGCTTAGGGTCTAGAAAAGATATTCAAAAATCAATTTTAGTTTTCCCTAGAGACAGCATCATAAAACAGTCCAAGAAGTGGTAAGTTCAAGACTTAGCTCTAGAATCTGCAAAACCTTAAGCATTAAAGGAACCATCATTTCTTGGCAATTTGCAAACAAGGCTACAAGGCAGCCTCTTCTTCAGTTTTTTCCAGTTTCCCATGCCTTCTACCTTTGCCCTGGTTGTGTTACCTTAAACCTGCCCATTTTTGTTGTTTTTGCTGTTTTTGAGAAAGGATCTTACTAAACTGCCAAAGCTGAGCTAAAACTTACAATCTTCCTTCTCCTCCCTTCCAAAGTGCTGGCATTTCAGGGATGCGACATCACTTCCAGCTTTGTGCAACACTTTTAAGCCAGAATGATAGTGGTCAGCGTGACAGCTCTACTGAGACTTTGTGAGAAGCACCTTTAATGTGGGAGTGGAGCTTGCCCAGGGCAGTCACCTTGGGATGAAGCTGACTTTGAGACAGGAAGTGAGGAAGTGAGGAAGTGAGGAGAGTACCTCATTCTACTATGAGGTTTACATGCTGTTTTGTCTCTAAGGAGTCTGACTAAATTTGGACGTGTTGGAGGTCAAAATATATTCTTCATAGGCACAGAGAAAGAGATAGCTTTTAAAGACTTCGTCACCCAATGCCCGCATGTGGCCTCTCAGAGAAGCTGCTGAGAACTAACCTCTGGATGAACTTGTGTCTGACCTTCATTCAGCCCTTGTCAAAAATTACAGCTGTTTCCCACATACAGAGCAGGAAGGAGGAGACATCCTGGCCGAGTCTGAGATTGCCAGTTTTGCCTGAAGGGCCCAGGTGGGATCACAGAGAGGTGGCTGGGCGAGGTGTGCCAAAGAGTGAGATGCAGAGGATGCTGCTCCTGGAGGAGGACTGGAGCCAGCAGAGACCTATGTAGAGAGGAGTGGCTAGGAGGGCAGAGAGGAGGAGTAGAGGTGGGACACACCATAAACCCTCCGACTGGGAGGGATCTTGAACAGGCGAGGGTAGTTTGTATTAAGAATCATAAATGGTTTCTATTAGGAACAATTAGCATTCTCAGTGATGTCACTCATACCCTAGCTGGGTACCACAGCATATTTAATAGTTTTTATTTTTTTTTCTTTTTTCGTGGAACCAGGGATTGAACTCAGAACCTTGTGCTTGCCATGCAAGCACCTATTCTACTGAGCAATCTCCCCAGCCCCAATAAGTTTTATTTTCATAGTTCACAGCAAGAGGAGAATAAAACCTACCAAAAAAATTTTAAAGATTTTTTTTAAATCCTGAAACAAAAACAATAATCCCAATAAGTAAACAACCACTGTGTTTGAGTACCCTGAGTTTTAGACTACCTATGTGTAATTGATCAGATTGCCATTAAAGTACAGCAAGAGAAACCAATCATTGCTATGAGCGACCACATCTCTCTTTACTGATCACTTTATGGTGCAAGTTGAAAATGAAAGCTTTTGTGGGAGAAGAAATTTCAGTTTTGTCTCTGAGATGCTAAATGGGCTGCCACATGAATTAGCACTATTTTACAGTTTTGATTTTTTTCCACTCCCTTACCCTATTTCACTTTATAAATGTATAGTCTCTTATAATTCTTTCATCTTGTCCAATTTATGGGTATTACTTTTAAGAAACAAATGCACTTGAGGGAAAAATTCTACTGTGAAATCTTTTCCTGAATATTTCTATGGCTACTAGTGTTACACAAAGGCAGTTTTCCTGGTGGTATATTTTTTAATGAATTTTCTTTCTTTTCCTTCCCTACTTCCCCAAGCAAAAACATAAATACCCATGCAATGTCCTCTGTTATTTTCCTTTTGCTTCTTGTGGCTTTTATGCTTAGCTGGAATTGTATATAAGATTTTTATTTTTATTAATGAGCAGAGGTCATAATTTTGATTGGGTGGTAAAATGTCAAATTACTGGTTAGAGTGCAACTTCATGAGGCAGGTGCCCCCGTGTCACCCATGTTGCCGGTTACAGTTAGACTATCCCTAAATGTTTTAAATTGAGGAATGTGGCAGTACAAAAAGCCACACCGAAAACAGTGTTTTAAACATTAACAGAATTTTCTTCACCTCATTTTGGCTTGGTGGAAATGGGGAGCAGAAGCTTACAGCTCATAGAATTGGTGTATAAACCTTTTGATTTTTAAGAGATTTCTGCGCATTGTTTGCAACTTAAATTAACGTGAAGTCTTCAGTGGGCATGACACTTTTTTCAAATACAGCTAGTTTCCTCACTTGCTATTCACAATAAATATGTCACAGTATAGTAATATATTCTCTGGAGAACAGTAAGAAAATTAAACCTCCAATCTATGCAGTCTGGGTTGGCCATACTGTCTGTACCCTTTAGTGTCCAGGGTCCAGTAAACACAAAGTCTGACACACTATGCTGTAGGTAATAACACAGTTAAATTTATGAAGCAAATAGGTCAGTGCTGTTCCTGAACTCTTCCAAGACCAGCACACACCCTGATTCCAGGGACTTAACATCCCCTAAGCAAGCTCGCAACTCAGGTTCTAGCACCTGCCACTGGGCCCAAGATTCTTTGCTAACACCAACCTTTCTTTCTTCTCCTTCTGTCTTGTGTGAAGAGCTGCATAGCTCTGTGTCTTCTGATTTTCAGACCCTTTGTGAGTGATCTTAGTTTTAACTAGGTTTTGCTTCTTTAAAGATAAATTCTGGAGGATTGGGAAAATCACATGACAAAAGAATCACCACTTAAATCTGTGGCTAGTCATGAAAAAGAGGGATTTTTGTCCTTTCCCTTTCTCAAGCAAACTAGGAAATTGCCTTCTTGGAAACCAGCTCTGCTTCCCTTCATCCCACACAGGTCTCTTTCCCTATCCAGCCCAAACAGAATACAGTGACAGAAATGTGCGGCTGAGGTACACAAACTCTGGATTCTGCACTGAATTATAATCTCAATACCTGTTTTGTTTATCCTCATTGAGTTTATGAACTTTTAGACTTCATTATTTGTTCTGCGCATGATAAGGAGCATATGAGAAGACTTAGAAGAGATTGAAGAGAAGAAAATCAAGAACCTGAAAGCTGTCAGTTGATAAAATGCCAATTTGCACACAGACATGGAAATATTCTTTTATTCTGTATTTTAGTTTTAAGGAAGATTGGTTAACTATGCATGGCAAACACTTCATTCAAGTACGTCAAATACAAAAAGGTTGAGATTGGTAGAATTACTCTTAACAGCCTGACCAATGAAATTGGAGCTGAGTTTATCAGTTTATCCAAAACATGGAAGACCACTGAGTTGCTATGTCATTCATCATTAGGCCTCTATTACTATTTCTTGCACGTCAGCCTTGCTCATGATTCTGATGAAGTGTAGGCCAAAGAGTCCACTTGCATTTGGAAAGTAGTAATGTGAATTAGAAATTGTTCCTCTAAATTTTCTTTTGTTTGGTATTCAAGAATGAGTAAGAGATGAACCTGCCCAACAATGGTCATGGAGTAGACAGGCTTTCTACATTTCAATATATTTCCTTGGCTCCTCAACTCTGTCAGCAGTGCTATTCTGGTACTGAAAGAAATTAGGTCTGCAGGAAATCAGGTTT
>NW_004524793.1:2141205-2146904 GCF_000260255.1 Octodon degus
ATTATTATTAGGAGTCATTGAAGCAATAGAATAAGCTAGAAATACTATGTGAATGGAATAATAATATCAGTGGTTGTTATGGTTAGAGATCAGTAAATAGGCCCCTTACCCTATGTGTTTAAGAATTAGTGGCAATATGAAAGTCAGACAAATAATTACCAATATATAAACTTCATTGATACAGAATTAAATTATAACACGTAGACTGAACACACAACTCTAAATACGGCCTAATGTATTTTGCTTCAGATTAAATAATTCACCGATTCACTGTCACTTGTCAGTTCACAAGCTATTCCACTCCTTGCTTAATCTTTTCCCCAAGGATGGGAATTCTAAAAATGAATTATCCCAAACAAGAGGAGAAAGCCTTTCTTTGTGTTGGCAGGCTCTGCCTAATCTTACCAGGCAGGCAAGTAATGTCTTTTCCTTTGGGAAGAATGAGACAGGAACAGAGGATCGGGAGTTACTCTCTCAGTATTGTCAAGAACAAGAAATGTTTGTTTCATTGGCCTGGTTGGACAAGTCCAAAGGGGATAAGAATGATTCCCTTAGCAATAAGCCTCTCTGGGGCTACAGAAATTTTGTGGTAGGACTAGAAGTTTTCCAATGTTAATGATATTTTAAGACTTTACCAAAAACAAATATATATAAGTGACAAATAAAAATAGGATTGTATTGGAAGTTGATTTATGAGACATCAGCTAAAGTTGTAGAACAGACTTCACTGGCCACAGCAATAAGGCACATGAGAGAAAAATTTAAAAATAGAGTTCTAAACTAGCTCTCTAAGTTATTCTTTGTACTTTTCACTAAGCTTCATGATCTAGAGGAATATGTGAACTTTCTATTTTTCTTGTATGTCTTGGGCTTGAAGCCAGTCCTAAGAAATATGCTATTTTTTAATGTGCCTTCTGCTTTCATTCATAGACCATCATGGACCTTTACTTTGCAAAGCCAAAGATATTCTCCAAGCAAAAGATACACACCTGACACCAACCTTCTGAAACTTGGTTTACTTCAGTCAAAATCCTTCAGAATGCTGTCAGACTCCAGATTTTCTAGTCCGTCAACCCTACCTTAAAAGCCACAGAAGAAGCATGTCTTCTCTGCTTTTCCTCCTAAAATATTCCAGGGTCTGTTAATGACTTTACCATGGAAGAGACAACACCCTTTTACCTTTGTCAAATACATAGGTCTTCTCCCTGCCTCAATTACAGTGATGAGTATAGCCATTAACTTACAGAATGAACTTATTTTCCAAGCATTGAGCTAAGATTTTAATAGCCATTATTTCACATAATCATCACAGCAATCCTATATGGAAAGCATTATTATTTACTTATTGCCACTTGAGTGATCTTGTCCAAGAACACACTGGATAGATTTTGGCTTTACCATTTTAAAATAGACCATCCATGGGGTGGGACAGATGGCTCAGCAGAATAATCGTTTCCCTGGCAAGTGCAAGAGCCTGAATTCAATCCCTGGTTGCACCAAAATAAATAAATAAATAAATTTAAAAAAACAGACCATCCTACTTGAGACATTTGCATCCCCCCCACACTTTTTTTTTTTTTTGACCAGGACCTCGTTCTTGCCAAACTGGCACTGTACTGCTGGGCTATATTCCCAGCCCTCCTTCTCAAACTTTTGAAAAAAATTTGTATTTACAGGGTACTAGAAGGATAATCCAATAATCCACCCATCCTCTAGATTCATCCACTTTAGCATTTTTCACAGTTGTTGAGCATACACTGTTAACTATTTTAATTATGTGAATGAGTTTTTTGGCCAGATAAGATGGTAGAGGAGTTTATAAAACACTAAATTACTCTAAGGGAGGTTTCCTGGGGAGATGTTTTGAAGTAGTACAGCTGCCCCCACAACTATTATTAGGTCTTGCCTTTACTTTAATTGTTTGTAATCTGCTTGCAGAAAATAGTCTCCACCAAGCATTCATTGGCCGAAGGACAATGATGAGCATGCGTAGGGCTCAAGTCCTGTAAAAGGATATCCAAAGAAGAAAGTAGGATGGCCCAGTGCATTAAGGACATGAGGATGAGGGGATGCTTGAGTAGTAACAGGCCATGAAGCATCACCGTGACTGCCATCCCCACATGTGAGGTCCTAGGGAAAGGAGATCTCCAAACCAGTGGTGACATTTGCTGCTCCCAGACCCATTTGTATTTTACACTGGAATGATTATACTAATATGCTTGTGTCTTTCATTTATTTTTCTCATCTGCTCCAGGGGTACCAAAAATGACAATGCCTGAACATATCCAACCTCGTATCGCAATGTTTCAACACTTGCAATTACAGAAATAAACAAGGGGAGACATCTGCCGACCAGCACGCAAGTGATTGATGCAGAGCAGGAAGGGATGGATATTAATAAATTGTCATAAAAAGAAATTGAATCTTGAGTCTGTCTTAGGCCTAAGTGACTTGTGATGAGACCGCAGAGGGACTGTGGGCAGAGTAACCCTGAGGCCAAATCTAAGACTGAAACTAGCAAATGGCCTGGGAAGGTCTCCTGCCCTAAACCAAGATAATGTGACAACTGAGGGTCTTTGTAATGCTCATGTGAATCCCATCTCAGTAGTCTAGGTAGTAGACAATCAGATTACTAGTTAACCACTATCTGTTCCTTCATGCTTTTCCAATACTGCTTCTTCCCTCAAGTCCTTGAACCTCGCCACATTAGCCGTTCATCAAGTCCTCACTTCCTGCAGCCAACCAGCACCCCCATGAACCAAGCTGTACACTTACCTATGAAAGGCCAGGGACACAGGGCCTTTTGGTCTTAGACCTTCAGTGGGTGTTGACCATCCTGGCAGTTCCTTTTGTAACTTGTTTTTCACTCAGTTGTAGTACCGCAGAGCAGGAGATTAAGGACTCTAGGCCAGGGCCAGGTACAGTAGTCAGTGCTATTTCTATTTAAATGGAAAAAGGAAGATGCTCTGAAAGAGGGGGACACTGAGCCTAGTGAGATGGTGGGGCGATAGAAAAGGAACATCGGATCACATAAGGAAGGCCTGAAAGCTAAGAGAAGGGCTTGGACTGATCATCAGTAGAAAAAGGTCATCTTTGAATGTTTTTCCTCTAGAAGAAATAGCAGCACACTATCAGCTCCAAACTGTAGTTTCAATAAGCACCTAAGCTCTAGGTATTTATTTATTTATTACTACAGTATAGGGTCAGCAAGATAGCTCAGTAGGCTAAGTGAGCATAGGGACTGGGGTTTGATCCTGGGCACCACATGCAGGGCCGGCCCCAGTCCCAGGTGTGCTGAGCTGGCCACTGAGTCTGGGCGTAGTGGTGCATGCCTGTCATCCAAGTACTAAGGAAGCTGAAAACAGAAGGATCACATCAAGTCCAAGCTGTGTAGTGAGACCCTGTACCAAATACATAGATTTAATAAAATAAAAGTGAAATATAAAGAGCTACAATAAACTGCCATATGGGGGGGGGGACAAAATACTCTCTCAGTTTTTTCCAAGAGTTTAAGACATAGCATTAGGCAATGTTTTCAAAATCAATAGCCTAAAGCATTCTTAAAATATTGGTGTACTAAGAGGCCTTTGAAGAAGTTTGCAAGGTTGTCAAAGAATCAAAGAAGAAAAATGCATTTTGATGATTGTCCCACCTGTGTTATGATGATTCTGTTCTGCTTTTCTCAGGCTTGTTGTCACAGAGATATCCCTGTCTCACCAGACCTTCAGAGCTGTATTTTAATATCCAGAGTGTATTGGTCAGGGTTTTACTTAGAGGAACAGATATAATATAAGGAACAGATATTAACACAAGATTTACAATGTATAAGGAATTACAAGGTTGGCTTACGACAGTCAGCCGCAGAGTCAGATGGAGGAGTGTGCAGAGGGCGTCTGCACACTCCAAACTGAGGAGTTCAGTCCCAAGGTCTGAAGCTCACTGCTGTGCTCCGTGCAAGTCTCTATTTGTCAGCTGATGGGTCTGCGAGGGAAGACTGACTGTACAAATCCTGGGGGCATTAGGATCCTTCCCCAAGGAGACCTGGCCTCCCGATCATTCAAGGCGTTCTGGGTCTGTAAACTGGCTCAAATCCTGGAACTGGTTTAGAGGCCATGATTGCCATTTACCACGGTTCGAAGTATGTCTCTGTTCTTTTGCCCCGTTATCTTCTGATTATATAAATCTAACAAAAATTTTGTAGGCTTCCTATCTATGTCACTTTTGGGAACACCATGACTAATCAGCCAACGCCATAGGTCTACGCTTGTCAGATTATTCTGGTCACTATTTTGCTTTTGCCTTCCATGTTGATTAAGGGCTGCCACTTGACCTCTGCCATTCCGGGATCCAATTAAGCCCATCGCCCTTAAATTCCCTAACTGAGTAACTGCGGTCCCCACTGTAAGGTCTGGCATGCAAAGAAGAGCAATGACAGGGCTCTTCAGGGATGCTAGTGCTCCCCTCACAAATCTGTTTCTCAAAGTGTTAGTAAACGGTATGCTTTCAGGATCAGCCCGATATGAAGGGTGAGGTTTAACATGACAGATCCACTCCAGCATCCCCATTTTCCTAAGCCTCTGAATCCCTTCATCAGTAGTAAACCATGGAAGATCAGGCATCTCTAGCTCATTCACAGTGGGCCATCTTTTGAGCCATGCTTCTGTCAACCAGCCAAATAGACTGTTAACACCTTTCTGTACTCCACGAGCTGCAACATTGAATTCAGAATCCCTACTTAATGGGCCTATATCAACAAACTCAGCCTGATCCAAGTGAATGTTTTTGCCACCATTATCCCACACTCATAAAATCCATTCCCATGCCTGCTCATTAGGCCTCTGCTTATAAGAGTTAGAAAACTCAAGAAGATCTTTGGGAGAATAGCGGATCTCTTCATGGATCACATTATGTATCCCTCCCTTAGGCGACTTCTGTGATTAAAGCCTGGTTATGGGCCTAGAGGCAAAAATGGGTGCTGAGGGTGGGTCCTGAGAAGTCACAGCATTATCCTGTTCATTCCACACAGGATTGGTGTCTCCAGATACATTAGGAGACACTGGTACTGCAGAGGAAGAAGACAGTGATTCCTCTGCCACGATGGGCAGGGAATTCTCTTCCTCAGGTATAATAATCTCATTGGCATCTAAAAACTCAGCCTCCTCAGCCTCCTCAGGATCCTCCCACACATCTCCATTCCAATTTATGGGATCCCATTCTTTCCCAATCAGTGCCTTCACCTTTGCTTCAGATAACCTTCGAGGCTGAGTGTTTAATTTACGTTGCAGTTCAGCCAATCGAATTATAAGGGACTGCACTTGGGTTTCTGCAATCTCAGCCTTGTGGCTGAAAGAAAGGAAATTTTCTGTCAGGACACACTTAGAAACTTTTAAATTTTTTATCTGTGTCTGAAGGAGGGAATTTTCACGCATAAGTTTGTCCACTGTGGCTAAGACCAAAGGCATCATTATATTCCCTACTCTGCCAAAGATGTTCAAAATTCTTATGTATGGAATCACTAAATTCCTGACATCTCACAAGTGGTGGATTAGGATAATCAAATGGATCAATATGGCATATTACTTGAAACAGCTCACGCCAAGGAGTATCAGTATGCTCCTTAAGATCAGGAGAGACCATGGTGTCTTTAGGTCTCATCAAGTCTCGGAGCCAACTCCAGGCACTCTTAAAGCCATTTAAAA
>NW_004524793.1:2147369-2152407 GCF_000260255.1 Octodon degus
AGCTGATTCAGCCAAGTTGACACAATGTATCAACTAACACACAGAGTAATACCTTTGCTCTGATCAAATATGGACCTGGCCTGTGAGCGAAACTTAATGAATATAGGAGTCAGGTTATAGAAATACAGTATGTTGTAAAGGTTGAGAGATTTGTAAGGTAATAGAGATATGAACTCTACGAATTTGTGAGGTAATAGATTCATGAACACTGAAATTCTGACACACTGGTGTTCCAAAATTGAGTATAGTTTTTTTTTTTTTTTTTTTTTTTTTTTTGCAGAACTGGGGATTGAACTCAGATCCTTGCGTTTGCCAGTCAAGCTCTTATCCTACTGAGCCATCTCCCTGGCCCCATGGTCACTGTTTTAATACACGGACAAGCAAAAGTATGTTGAGCTGTAACACTGAACCACTAATGTTTACAGTACCTAATTCTAGAGTTATGGGTTCATGGCCTCTCAGCAGAGAATCTGAGGAAAGAAAGTTTCTTTTACTTTAAGAAATGAGACAAATATTGCAAAATGAAGGTGCTGGCCGGGAGGGTGACATGCCACCAACATTTCAAACATGATGCAAATACATGACACGTCTGTCATTCTAACCTTGTAAATCTTTTGTTTCACAAGTGTGATAAGATGTAAGCAGCAATGCTTCCAAGTCAGGAGCATTCTCTGCTATTTCAAGAGCAGAGGGAAAACAGAAATGCTTATTTTTCAATATTAGTCAAGTTCAGCTAAGCTCATGCAAAGATTGAAATGATAACGATTCCCTCAAATGATCCTTAGCCAAAACAGAGTAGAAGATGCTTGTATTTCTTTCTGTTATATTGTGAAATATTTAAAAGCAGTTGCAATAAAGCCCTTATCATAGTAATCATGGTTTTGCATTTTGACTTGGTTTGGTTTTTATTTTAACTTGTTTTAAGTAATTGCAAAGTTGCTGTCACATCTGACTCTGGTTATATTTGTTTAATTTGTCACACTGGATTTTGTCCTTTTTTAGTGTAAAAAATTATTTAGTCATATTTATTTAAATATTCACAGTTTTCCTCAGAAAAAAAGAATTATAAACTTTGAGACATTAAAACTGTACAATTCACATCCCCCTGCCTCAAGGAGAAATTACTCTTTAGATTTTCAACATGTGAATTCTGAACAGTGGACACTCCTGCATATGGGGCATATCACAGTAGAATTATTTTACGGCATACCTGTGAAGGCCACCCATGAGAAGGTATAGATCCGATCACATTAGCATTTGTAACTAAGCCATAAAATGCATCAAAGCATCACAGTTGATAATTTTACTATTCTTAGAAAAGAGTCTACAGAACAAAGGCCCAGTCTGTATCATACAGATAAAATAGTGTTACGTTCCAAACCTCTCTTTTAAATATGAATGTAGCTGTAAAACTAAGGAAAAAGATGTACTGAAACTTTTTTAAAAAACTTTCCACTGAGGCACGTGAGGGTGTGTGTTCTGGGAGCAGAACTGGG
Organism: Octodon degus; assembly: GCF_000260255.1. NCBI lineage: Eukaryota > Metazoa > Chordata > Mammalia > Rodentia > Octodontidae > Octodon > Octodon degus. Next base: position 2,148,866 of record NW_004524793.1, read on the forward strand.
GATCAGAGATTCCACAACAGAGAGTTGCTCTGGAGTGGAGCTGTCACATGCTGTCTTTGTCCCTTGGTGTGGGGTGGATTCCCAAAGTCTGGTAAGCAAGCATCCAACTCTGCTTCCAGGGCTTTCCTAAGCATGTGGCTGCTTGGTATGGAAGCTGCAAAGCCACTTATTTGACAGTCACCATGCAGTCACAGCTATGGTAAAATCTGGGAGCCTCATTTTGCTCTTGTCTGGGTTACAGATAAATTTACGTCTAAAAAAGACGAGTCTGCTCAAGGCTGGAGTTGCTACTGATCTCAGTTTTTAGAGTAGAAAAACAAATGACACAGTCTCACTGGTGTTTGTTGAATGTCAGCATGATGCCCTGGATAAATCAACTGTGGTAAATGGGTGTGCAGAGTTGTATAGTAAAGTGTGAGAAGCTGGAAAGTCTTCTGCAGGCCTGTGTCTGGGTTTCTGTCTTTTGGGGAGCTGAGCCTCTGAATGGAGAACTTCACTGATGCTCCTTGATTCCTACCACTACTTTAGGCAGACGAGATCGGGCGTGTTCAGGGTGGTGTGGCCATAGGACATACCACTACTTTAGGGAAGGCTAAAAAGGTGGTTGATTAGGGTATTTCCCTTCCAGACAAGAAGGATAGAGACAGGAAGAGGTGAATATTTTCCTTTCCCTGGCTAGTGTGAGAGCTGCCAAAGCCCAGAAGGTGAGGTTCTGGAAAGAGTTTCTCCTCACAGCAGAACAGAAACCTCTGGAATGGTTCAAGCTAGTTCCTCTTCCCTCTCCTCCTGAAAACAAGAGGCTTTCACTTTGATACTTACTGTGAGAACCTGGTAGAGTTCCTGGAGAGAAAAGAATAGGCACTTTCCTGTGACAGGGTCTCCTACAATTTTAATATTTCTGATTACTGGGGATGAAACTTGTGACACTTTCAATTAACTCTCACTATCTCCATCCCATGTATTTTTTTCTCTTTTTTAAACATTTTGAAACAGGGCAATATATTGCCCAGGTGGACCTTGAATTTGTGATCCTCCTGCCCTAGCTCTGAGGTGCTAGGATATGTGCCACTAGCCTTTGTTCCTCCTGGAATGTTTAACTCTCTCACTCAGACGTATCCTCTCTGAGGATCTACTACTTTATCCATTAGTTTTCACTTTCTCCTACTCTAACACTAGTTCATGAAGAGGTTTCTGTCTTTGGGTTTCTCTTCTGGTAAGTTGTGGATACTTTATGTCTGGTTATCTTTTTCCCAATTCTTGTGGGGCAATTTCCCTTGCGATTTCTTTTCTCAGGTGGAAAGATTAGGAATCTTTTTCTATTTTTAGTGTGTCTGTAATTTTACTTGTTGTTAGAATGAAATGATAACTTCTAATCTTTAAAAATGCCAGCCTGGGAAATGGAAGTTAAAGCATGGCTTTTTAATACCTAATACTTCTTATTACAGTGCTACAAAAATTCACAGTGTCATTCTAATTATATTCTAATGCTGAATTAAAGAACTTTCAAACATGCTTCGAAAGAAACAGATCTAGTTTAGAGGTCAGTTGAAAAGCAATTCATTATTATCTTCTTTCCTTCTACCTTTTTTGTTGGGTGTTGAAAAGCCACAGGAGGAAGGTTGGCACAATGAAGCTCACCTGGCATGTCTACTGCTAAGGAAAGTTGATTCTAATCTGTGCACTTTGGAGATGAGCACGCAAATGATCTGCTCTGTGGATAGGATAAGACTGAAGACAATCAACTGCATTCTAGTGAATATAACAGAAGTAGTATTTTGGGCAAGAATGGGCTATGTATCTCTGGGCAAGGCATCACTCTTTTGCTTTGTTTTGATGAAAATAAGTAAAACAAGGGCCAGAGAGGTAGATCGTGGTCTAAGTGTCTGCCTGGCAAGCACAAGGATCTGCATTCAATCCCCAGTACTGCATGTCTTGCAAATCCTGGGCTGAGCCAGCAACCAAAACCAGGGGTGGTGGTGCATGCCTATACTACCAGTGCTGGGGAGGTTGAGTGAGGAGGATCACTGTGTGTCTGAGCTGTATAGTGAAACCCTGTACCAGATGAATGAATGAATAATAAATAAATAAATAAATAAATAAAAATAAATAAATAAAATCTTTTTTAAAAATAAGCAAAACAAAAAATCTTTTAAAAAGCAAAACAATAGTGGATAAGTGAGACTCAGTTTCTGGCGGTGTCCAAGGCCCTACTTTCAGGATGGTCTACTTTGTAGATATTTCAAGTTTTCAAGATGGCTGTCCAGAGCAGCAGCTTATCTGTTGAACTCTGTTTTAAGAATCATATCACTAGGGGAGCTCAGTATTAAATAAGAACTATTGTTTATGGCAAAATATCAAATTAGCTGATTTGAATTTGAAATAAAACAGATAACACAACTAGTTGTCATTTAAAGTTTTTTTTTTCTTTTTGTTAGCAGGGACAATTTATTTCTGATTCCTCAGACTGCCATCGAAAGAATAAAATTTTATCATTACCTGGGTGAAATTATGAGAGTAGAAAGAGTGAAATTCCTGATAAGCATATAGAATAAAGAGCTAAATACCTTTGGGTCAGATCCTCCTGGGGTCTTTCTCTAATTAAAGCATATCTTGTCCACATCATAAAGAACTCTAGTTCTCAGTCTCCTACATGGACATCTATGGTTCTCCAGCATTTTAATGAGTAGGTGGTCGATGCATTTCAAACATCATTAGTTTAATCATAATCCTAAAGTTTTATTTCCTATTTTTCTGTTCCATTGTCCACATTATATATTGTCCTTTTCCAGATGGTTAATAATATTTTAATTATAAGGAACATGATATGGCATGATAAAAAAGGAAATAATTTCAAGGCTCTGCAATGAAGAGTTGCTAGACTACCCATTCTCCATTCTATTCTGCCTTCTGCAACCATATAGATGATAGATAGATAGATAGATAGATAGATAGATAGATGCTTGCACGTGTGTGTGTGTGTGTGTGTGTGTGTGTGTGTGCATGTACTCTCTATTCTCATTACTATACTACAGTAGTAAAATTCAGCATACCTTTTGGTTCCTTTAGAAGCACATGCTTGGATGCAACATGCTTCTAATTTTTTAGTTTGAGCAGCCACATTTGTAAAGGGCAAATTCACTATAGCAGGTATGTAATTTCATGGTGCCTTATATAATATGGTGGACATATTTTATGAAGAGAAAATGCCAATGAAGCATTACTAAAGGTCACTAGTTTTAATGAACCGGTTTCTGGCTTGTGGTTTTACCTTTATTTTTCTTTTGCCTTTTTTGCAGGGTGTAGTTTGATTAGCATACAAATTGTCAAATAATTGCTGGGATATTTCAAGTTCCAATGATTACCCACTGTGTTTCTTTGTGTAGGATTAAAAGAAGGTGAATTAGAGAGAGACAAGGAGAAAGAGAAGGAAAGAGAGAGAAAAAGAAGAGGAGAGAAGAGGAGAGGAGCGAAGAGAGACAAGTAGAGAGGACAGGAGACGACAGGAGAGAAGGGGAGGGGAGGGGAAGGGAGGGAAGGGAAGG
>NW_004524793.1:2152507-2175164 GCF_000260255.1 Octodon degus
GAAGCGAAGCGAAGCGAAGCGAAGCGAAGAGAAGAGAAGAGAAGGGAAGAATTTAGGAAGTGACCTGAATCTATTTATTTTGTTAGAGTCTCAAGTGCTAACATCTGGTTGCAAAAGGAAGGGTTCTCATAGCAAAGGAAATGAATCCTGTGTTAGATAATTAGAGACTGTGGTATATTTTCTCATATGACTCTTTTTATCTCATTTCATCCAATGCTTCTGTATTCCTAACTCTGTTGGTGATACAACATGAATGTCACATAAGCCAAGTAATAGCTAAAGCAATTTATCCTAAGTGTTTTCAGTAGTGGTTCTCTGGCCCATTCTCCAGTCTCTATATCCTATTTTTCTTCTCTAGATTTTTGAATGCCATGACACATTTTCTCTAATGATTTTCAAAAGAGTACTTTGAAGCCTCTCATCATACTAAAATAATAGGAAACTCACACCTAACCAAAGAGACAACTATAGAATTTCATAGCCCTGTGAGTTTTTCCAAGCCAGTAATCAGGTGATGTTACATTAGTTGAGAAACTTCTACATGCTAGGAGTGTATGTTATTTTACACATCACTACAATCATCCTATGAAATAAGCTTTTTTTCCCCATAATTTTATTGAGAAACAAATAGCAATGAGACAGTTTCAAACCAAATTGGTAGGACAGTTTCAATAATTAACACATTGCATACATTTTTCCTAGTGGTTAATTGCTGTACAAGATGCGGACATATCCTATTTGCAAACACTATTAAAACAAATCCTTCTATTCATTAAGAGAATGTAACTATATATCTATCCTAACCATTTTGAATACACGGATACAAAATGGACATTCATCTGTATCCCCTTTTTTTGGTTTAGTTCCGTTATTTGAATATTATAGGTGTGTTAACTCAGCAAAATATTCTAAAAGAGTCCAGTAGTCCATAATAATATTGGGTCTTCTGCTTGACTGGCAATGTCAGAAACTGTTGACCTGAGTCCCCTACAGCTCAACATAACAGCATGGCTTTACTTCATATATTTCGTTTTTATACTTTTCTGCTGGATGGTTAAGACCAAGGTAAAGCAGGACCTATGTAACAAGAGTTGTAGCGTTTGGGTCTGATAAAATCAGTCAAATCCCCCCAAAATTTATCCTGAGATCCTGTACCTCAGATTGTAGACCCTTTGTCAGTGTCAGCCATGTGCATGAGTCATGGCCATTGCTTGGCCAATGTGCTCTCTGTGAAAGCCTGAGAGAAGGTTTTCTCTCCATGTGACTCTCCTTAGGCACACTCTATATCATCAATGCTTTGAGAAAATCTTAAAGGTGTATTTTGTTCTACCATACTGTTGTGGCTAAATGTGTTGATGTTTAGGGGCTGCCTGAAATATTATAAACAAGATATCTTTATATTATTACATGTTGGCTAAGTGTGCTTTATCATGCACTGATTGCTTCCCTATATGCGCTGCATTACTTTATCCTTTCTTTAGCATATGGGAAATGGAAATAAAACTTTAAATGAATTAATGTTAAATTCATTAGATCTTGGAAGAGGTACAATGAATTATATATACCAATGTGCCCACAATTTAGTTTAAGTAAAACATTTCAATGGCATTTGAAGGCCTATCATGTCTCATGCAATATTTCTGCCCTGTCTTTAAATGTTCGTCTCACCCTTTCTTTCATCTTCTTGCAGAGGTGACTGCTGCCCTAACTGAGTGACTTATCATTTTTTTCCTTACTAGCTAAATAATGCATGGCAATATTTTTGTTCTTTGAAATCTCTCTGTACAGGCAATAATACTTTATATAGTCGTTTACAACTTGCTCTCTTTGTTCAACTTTTTTTTGAGACTCGTGTATGTTGTTAGATACACCTTGAGATTTTTAGGTGAAAACATTATGTTCATCTGAAATGTTGATAATAAAAATAATAACTTGCTTCTATGAGCTAGAAGCTGAATTGAGCACTTTACATATTAATTTATTTAAGCTTTATAATACTGGGAGATGTGCATTATAATTTTTATATTACTGTTGGAGCTCAAAGAGTTTATTACTTATACAAGGTAATAGCTAGTCAGCTGCAGAACTAGAATTCCAGCATAAGTATTTTATAACTCCTATTCTGTTCTTTTTCTATTACACTGCACTGCCTATCTTTAGTGAATTCCAATTTTCATCTCATTCAATTTTTTTTCAAAATCACAGCTCCAAATCCTGGCCAAGGGCAAGGTATAGAGTAAAAAACAGTGACCCCCATATGTATAGAGGCTGCCTTAGTAATGCAGCCCCAGGATTATCATCTCCCTACTGCCTCTCATTTACAGAGGCAATTACCCTCCACTGTTGCTGTGCTGTGTAGCGACACTTGGCATCACCTAGGGCACCTGTTTTTAGAGACATCCTACCTATAGAAAAAATAACTGTTCCATGAATCCATTCTCTAGCTAAAACCTAGGCTGATTCACCACCTTGTCTCATGATTGAAAAGATGTAGTAGAAAAATACAACATGCCTTCACAAACCAACCAGTGGCCTCATTGTTAAGCAAAATTGCTGCATCTTACAATTACTACTATTACTAACTATCTATTAAAGAACAGCCTCTGCCTCCCTCTTGACTCTTTCATTATCACAATACTCCCACATTACTACCCAATTATAAACAAGTCCTATCCAAATTTATATTACTCTCCAAATTACATACACAGACTGATTACTGTTTCTTAAAAGAGCAGGGTCTACGTGAACACTAAATGCTCCCTTTCCTTCACAGTGTTGTGATTTCATGGTCAACCCCTTTGGAAGAGATGTGGAAGCAGCCTTTTAATTCAGATTCCAGAAATGTACATTCTCCCTGTGGTGTATGGCTTCTACAGCCAGGATACAACCTAAACGCACGCAGTCTATTTTAAGTCACTGGGACTAGATGCAGTACTCTTTCCCATCTTAGAAACTTTCCTCTCAACAGGACAAAATACCTAGCACAGACAGCTTATGGTAGCAGAGATTTATTTGGGGTCACAGTTTAAATCTGTGATCAGCTGGCTCTGAGGCGGAGACAGGATGCCAAGGGGCACAGCAAAGGAGAAAAGTACGCACAATCCATTGCAGCAGGGAAGCAGAAAAGAGGAACGAAGCTGCAGAGAATAATACCTGCTTCTAGGTCACCACCAATCTGGCCCCATGTCCTGACAGCACATGGGTCTATGATCTGATTGATGGATGATTCTGCTGATGAGTGTATACCACCCCTGGGAAATGATTATTCTCCACACACGTGTGAATTTGGGAGAATATTTAAAATCAAAAGCAGCGTATTTTCCTCCTCTTTTCTCTACCCATTGTCTCTAAGGATCTGTGACTTCTCTCATTTCTAATAGCCTGCCCTCTCTCAGATTCTAGTTTGACTTTTGCCCCATTAGTATATTCTATATGTACACTATTGTAGACTTTCAGCCAGTTTGGTTCTCACTATGTTAATATCTCCTCTGTCTGAGGAGACACCACAGGATCTTCTGAGGCATCACTCAGAGAGGCCAAATCTTGTCAAAAAGTGAATCTGGCCTCAAGGTGAAGATCAAGAGAAGGCAGGTCTCTTGTCACTTTGGTCCTCCAAGCCACCAGGGAGTTTTTTTTGAGCACTGGTTCTTCTCAGCTCATGCATAAGAATTACCTGCCTATGAGTTATTTGGAATAGTCAAGAAAAGTCAAGTGTTTGCTTTTCTGTTATTTTTTAAATAGACAAAGAATTCTGGATTGAGAAGTGAAAAACAGAAAAATAATTAAAGGCTTTTCATTGATTCAGGGCTTAATATTATGTTTAGTATAAATGTTCCTGAGCTTTTCTCCGGACCCCTATGACTGATCCACTTGTCATAGATTTTTTTCAAGACCCAGCGAAGTGCTTAAATCTCACACTGAGGCACTTTGTGACAGTAATCCTAAACTCAGGAGCCCTTTCAACTTCCTCCCTGCCACTCATGCTTGATTCAGAACTTCCCCAACACAGAGCAATTACTAATTTCCTACCTCAAACTGTTGTTCATTTTTTCCACTTCAAATCCAAAAGAGTTTACTCATTTCTTAACCTCAAGTTATGAAGAGGCCATTTTTCTTTCCAAAAAAAATGAGACTTATTTTCAAAGTTGTAAATAGTATCATCACAATGACTTTAAAACCCTCCAGTGTCTTCTGCACTCTGCGTGCAGTCTAATTTCTCAGTCTTAGTTTACACAGTTCTGCTTGCCATGGTTTCTGCCTAACTCTCCCATGTCATTTTCCTGTCTCACTTAATATGATGCAACTATATTGGCATTCTTTAAAGTTCTCAGATTCACCAAGATCATTCCTGCCTCTGCTATTTGTACTGCTTTCTCAATCTGAAAGCCTCTCCCTAGATCTTAGAGTTCTTCTTGTAAATAATATCTCACCTCAAATCTCAGCCACCTTTTCTGATCTTCCTTTTCCAATTGGAAGAAAAGCAAGATCCATAATTTCCTATTGAGTTAGTCAATTTAAAATTGCCAATATAGTTAATTTCTCTATGGCATAGTTCTATTCCTGTTGACACTGATGTTGTCATAGGATGTGCATTTGTTTAAAAAAGCAAAACAAAACAAAAACAAAAAAAAAACTGTTCATAAATTTCTTTCTTTCTTTTTTTTTTCGGCAGAACTGGGGAATTAACTGAGGCCCTTGAGCTTGCCAGGGAAGCACTTATTCTACTGAGCCATCTCCCCGACCCTATAAGTTTCTGATAGGAGAAAGAGTAAAGGCCCCTGAGACGGCCCACAGTTCTCTATGTACCACCTCCTGGCACCAGCAGATTCTATGCTTTCTCTATCACTTTTTTATTAGTAACCTCTACCCTTCTTTATGGCTTTAGAACCATGTTAAAGAGACTCATAGTGGAAAGAATCTTTTTTAAAAATATCCCTAGCATATGATTGATTGTGGCTAGAGGAAGTGAGGGGCAATACAGCTTTGATAATGAACAGATAGCACATATTTCATTTTCTCCATGTATTTTTCACAAGCAAAATTTTTTATGCTTCCCACCAACCAGTGGAAGCAGATGCTCATGGGGCAGGCATAAGGTGTATCGTGCATATCCTAACTTGCTTTTTGTGGCCTTGTTAACATTTCTTCCACATATATCTAATTCAAGAAAACTTCCTGGACATCTTGTATAAGCAAGATACATTTTCAGCTATTCAGAGTGTGGTATGCCTACCAATGATACTTGAAGTTTAGAAACAATAACCCCCCATCAAAACAAACACCAAATGAAAACCTTGTTGGATCCTGTGGGTCATGACTTGTTTATCTTTTGTGTATGAATGAATAAGGCACAAGACCCTTGGCCTTTCCCTAAGGTTTTGCCTCTTCTCCTCCATCTTGGGATGTGACAGTAAAACTGATCAACAAGGCCACAAACTCTACCAAAGAGTCTTGGTCCATTGCTACTGACATAATAAATTATTTCATTGCCATAGGATAATTCTTTTAATCCAACCTAAAATAGAACTAGCCTTTTCTTTTTTTCCATTTCTTTATCAACAGCTATTTTTGCAAGGTTTTCATTACTCCTTAATTGTTCAAACTTCCTATCTTCATTTTTCTTGTTAAGGACCGATTTTACAAATGAGTTCATTATCTCTACCATTTTAGACTCATCATTAATTTCATGCTCCTCATTTGTTAGTGGACCTATTTTCACTCGTTTCTTTTTTTTTTTCACTGCAGTGTTTATAAAATGCATTTGTTTTCTTTTTAAAGTCCCTTTTATTGCATGATTGTTATGCTATGGGTATCTTTCTTATGTGTAATTGATTATGTCTCTTTTTCTCTAAATAGCAAGGTTTCTTTCATTGACTTTAAGATAAAGCATAAAAGACATCTATGTTTACAATTAATATTTGCACACCACAGTCTTCAAACCCGCTTTATATTCTTCTCCAGCTTATTTAAAATATCCATAGGAGATGCACTGACAGAAAGAATTGAGATGATTTCTTATCCTATAAACGCATTGCTATATGCAATAAACTTGACCTTTAGTTAGTGGACAGATACATGATAACTTTACCTTTTCAGCTGATTACACAGAGTTATTAGACAGTGCCTTTTGCCAGAGAAGCTAGCTAATCCAAGGAGTATAACTGCGGTTTCTAAACTATTAGGGACTTGAGGAAAAAATGTATAGAGCAAATGACAATGCATAAACCATAAATGGAAGACATGAAAACACTTCTGAATCATGAAGGCTATAAACATTTATAAATAATATTAAGCATATTTCTTGCCTATTCCGTGTCCTATCTTCATTTTCATTTTGCCAGTCACATTTCTATGTTTCTCAGGAGTACAGAAACAGGAATTGGGAAGAGAAAAACACTTTGACAGGATATAGGCAACAAAAATACTGTGATCCATGTTTCTTACTGTTATACAAAAGAGGACTAGATTAGGAAGCGGGAGGCCCATGGTTTTATTGTAAATTTTCTATTACTTTCCTCTTGGCAGTTGAGCTCTCATTTGTAAAATGTGGGAGTTGAATTGCACAATAACTAAGAATCCTGATATTTTTCAAGTGCTGTATATAAATCTTAAAATTGAGAAACTGTTCAGTAACCTACTAAAAGGCTTCCTGAGGTATTCCAATTGTTAAATTCTTGTTAATTACTTGAGTCTCATCCTTAGAATCTTAGCTGTGTCTAATCATTCCATATACAACATATATGCTAACTCAAGTCTTGGGCTGCAGCCTGTGTGTGAAGAGTTCTGCTTTGTCTAATCTCTGATTAATTTTGTTTTTCTTCAAATTTCCCCTAACTTGGGTTTTTGATGCCAAAGTCCCAGCCTTGATGCAAACTTTAACACATCTGGAGTCTATGGCCATCAGGGCCGTCTGTATCCTCAATATTTTCCTTGGAGAATGAAGCTTAATTTGGACTCTAACCAGAAACTGCTGTATGGGAAGAAACTTTTGCCATATCTAGTGCTTAAACAACTTAATCTACCGATGCAACTAGTTCCTTTCCCACACTGATGTGTGTAAGGTTAGGCACGAGTGTTAGAAAATTAATTTCTAGATGTTTTATGCCTGGAAAAGACATTCCAAATCATAGTTTTATCATTTGTGTAAACAGCTAATGTACTGCATTGAAGCTGTTATGAAAATTAAATGAAGTAATTTCTGTGAAATTCCCTTGTAAAATATCTTAGGCACCCTGATATGCAAGTGTCTGAAATAACTGCTTTCCTTCCACAGCCTGGTTACTCTTATGTATCTTTTGCACTTTTCAAATGCACCTGTATTTCCTTTGCTTCTTGAAATTATTTCATTGCTTTTCACCCTGTTGAGCCCTCACTTACTCCACAGGACCCAACTCAATGATGAACTCTGGGGGGAACCTTACTGTTTCTTCCAGCCAGAGAAGGCCACGATCTCCATGGCTCTTTGGTACTTTTCGATATGGTTGTGGCAGGCACAGCAGCATTCTCATAGGTGACAGGCTTCGAGCTTTTCCTTTGTAGTTGTGCTACTTATGTGGATCTCAGTACATCCTGAAGTAGTAACAAAAAGCAAGGAGCTTTATTAGGTTCATCATTTTTTTTTGGGGGGGGAAACTTGGACCAAAATTTGCTGAAAATTTTCCGGGTCCCATTCCTGCTTCTCTTACTTCCATCTAAGAGCTTCCAAAGCATCATTGCAAAGGAATTGGTACAAACCACCTACCTATTGGGATAAGGGCCATGGCTTGCCCTTACCCAGAGCTTTATTCTTTTATCAGCACCCTGGTTGTGTAGTACTGGGTTTTTCAGTCAAATTTCTTTCTTTCTTTTTTCTTTTTCTCTTTCTTTCTTTCTTTCTTTCTTTCTTTCTTTCTTTCTTTCTTTCTTCTTTCTTTTTCTTTCTTTCTTTTCTTTCTTTCTTCTTTTTTTTCTCTCTCTCTTTCTTTTTCTTTTCTTCCTTCCTTTTTATCTTTCTTTTTTTCATTTTTTTTTTTATTGCTATTGCATTTTTCAGAGATTTTTGCTTTCCTGGCTAGAGCTTTTTAAAAAAAATGCATGTTAAATCCCTTAGTCTCACTGTTTGGAATTCCACATGATACATACGATGTTGAGAAATCATTTCTTTTCTTATTGTTTCCAAGGAGATTTGCCTTTCCTACAAAATCCTTTTCATATGTATATCTTGATACATCTGCTACCTGTGTAAGTTAACTCATGACTGTGTTCTCTAATCCTAATTGTGGAATGGAGAAGTTACAGAGTCCTGAGCAATATGCCCGCACACAGAGCAGCTTCCAGAGTAATAGCTCACAGGTTAATGGCTTCTTGCAAAAAGAGCCCCCTGCACAAATCTTGAATGTTACAATTCTTCCCATGGGGTACTAAGGTAGTATAAAGCAGCACTCATTTTATTTTCTACCTCCAATTTGAGTGAAAAAAATTGACTACTATTTATTTTATCTCTACTGTGTGAACGAACTACTTGCACACATTAGTACTTTTATATCCTGGATTTAAAAAAAAATTAAATTTTTTTTATGCATTTGGTTGTTGCAGGATCTCACTACACAACTCAGACTTGTGGTGATTCTCCTGTTTTCTGCTTCCCCAGTGCTGAAATTACAGGCATGCACCATCAAGCCCAGACTCTATGGCAGGCAAGGTGTGCCCAGGGGTGGGGCCAGTGCAGCATGCGGTACGGGGGATAGAACTGTGGTCACTGCACTTACCTAAACTTGCCTAAGCAGGCTCTTTAGTCCACTGAGCTATCTTGCTGGTCCCATATTCCCTGAATCTTTAAAGACAGATAGATCTTCATTTAATGCCAAATGGTTACAATAGCTGAGATGTCCTTTTATGCTTCTTTGTGTGTTATACTGCTCCCACAGGCTGGCTTCTCAGGGGAGAATGAGACCCTCACTAACTTCTGAGAGCAGTACATAGTAAGACTTGATCAAGTAGATAACACAACTTGGTTATTTACATCAGAGTCATTCTAGGGAGGAAAATGGTCTAATACCAGAATAATAAGCATAGAATGCGTTGAATCCATATCAACATGAATATATGAAACATATTACATATATATTAAATTTTGTGCCTCTACAAGAATTCATAGTGAGCTTAGGTGTTCATAAAGATTCCATAATTTTAAGTCATCTAAGAAAAACACATTTTTTATCCTTATGGTACCACTGGAAGAAGAACCATGTATTTGAAGATTTTAATAAAAATTGAAACAGAAATGGGTAACTTCTTTCATTACAGAATTAAATTGATCAGAACATTGCATTCTTCCACGTTGGCTATCCCCTCAGTGGGAATTTTCCTGGAGGAACTGAAAATATCATATCATAGTGAGATATGTGCATCTATATTTATAGCAGCACAATTTGTGATAGTCAAATCTTGGAAACAACCAAAATGCCCATCACATGAACAATGGATGTAAAAGGTGTGGTATTTTTATACAGTGGAGTATTACTCAGCTATAAATAATGATAAACTTGAAGTATTTATATTGAAGTGGATGCCACTTGAAGATATACTTATATGTGAAATAAACCAGACCCACATGTGTAAATATTGTATGGTCTCCCTAGTATAAGAACTCAAAAGAAGAAATACAAATAGAAAGGTATAACACAATTAAAAGGAAAGTGAGAAATTGAGGATTGGAAAATGAGGAGAGGGCAAGGAGAAAAGCTGGGAAACAGGACAGGGTCAAAACAATACATTTAAATGCACAAGAAGGGCAAGGCAATTATCCTGCAAAACATCAGCAGGCTTTTGAAACTAGCAGTTAATTGGTAGGAGTCTCACCCTGACTAACTATACATGCTGATACCTGTGAACCAAGCAACTGCACTGAAGATAGCAATGTGTAATAGAAAGGTCATGTTTGGAATGTCTGTCATTCTGGTCTTTGAAATACGTATTTCTTGTCATAACATAACAATTATTACCATAATGTCTAACAAGCAAAAATGTTTTTTAAATGGTTAATAAATGAAAAAAGACACAAGAAAAAGAAAAAAAAAATGGTCACAGGACTGTCCTGCTACAATGCTGTATATGGTTAGATTTCTAAATTTCTCTGTAAAAATGTGTAATGGTTTATTCATAATCTTTAAATATTTTTCACTTTTAAAACATTTATCTCCATATTCTGTAGGGACTTAATGTTTGACATATCAATACTTGATGGAAAATATCTGTTCCATGTTATGCCTAAGATGTTTGATATTTAGACAGTTAGTGAAGTTAGACCCAACTGCATATGTTGTAGGGTAACAATAAGCTTCTCTTTTGGAGGGTCAACAACCTAAGTTTGCAGACCAATAATTAGATAAATAGAAGGGCTGTAAGGATAGCCAACATTTTGACCCTAGCCTTTCAAGGTCAGTGAAGACTCAGGACATAGGAGTACCTATACTGTAACATCATGTAACTCAATTTTGTCCTAAATTTTCTGATCAAGGAGATTATGGGACCACAGAGCATTGTGATTGATGCGTAGAGTATGCCTAAGGAAAGTCACATGGAGACAAAACATTCTCTCAGGATTTCACAGAGAGCAAATTGGTCAAGCAATGGCAGTGACTCATCCACATGGCTGACACTGACAAAGGATCTACAAAGTGCAGTACAGAGTTTCAGGATAAATCCTGAGGGTACTTGACTGACCTTATCAGATACAAAAGTTACATTTCTTGTTATATAGTTCTTGCTTTATCTTGGTCTTAACCGTCCAACAGAAAAGTATAAAAACGAAGTATATAAATAAAGCCATATTAATACGCTGAGATGTGAAAGGCTCAGGTCAACAACTTCTGTGGATAGCCCATTACCATTGTAGACTGCTGGGCTGTATTGGATTATTTTGCTGAATTCATGCACCTATAGTATTTAGATGACAATGGAATACCCATCTCTGACAGGACTAAACAATAAATGGGGATACAAAGGAAGGACCATTTTGTATCTGTATATGCAGAATAGTTAGGATAGATATACAGCTACTTTCGCTTAATTCAATGAATAGAAAGATGCGTACTAATAGTGTTTGGACAGGATATCCTGTCTGCATCTTGTTCTATGGATAAGCACTAAGAAGATAGCAATGTACAATGTATTAATTATTGAAACTGCCCTATTAATCAGTTTTGAAACTGTCATTGATATTTGTTTCTTAATAAAATAAAAATTTAAAAAAGAACAATACATTCTTAAAGCATTTGCATTAATCAAGGTTTTACTATACTTTTAGATAAGAAGTTTAATCTAAGCTATCTGAAAAGTATGTCACTTATAAAGGATTTCAAACACGGCTTTCAAAACTTTTAGACCATGACTTTAGGGGAAAGTTCTGTGGTCAAAAGATCACTTCCCTACAGAATGTCACATAGAATCTTTAAACAATTGTCACTAGAATCTCATTTCCTTGTCAGACAAAAACGGCATTATTTCTACAATTGTATGTGTCTAGATATAGGGAAAGAGACAGTAAAATGCAGAAACTTTTGACACGCAAAGCACAGCTTGAGACATTTCAGACTATCTTTCTAAAATCAAGATAGTCTTGCTTACTGAATTCAACTCTCTTGCTTCTTGAGCAATTTAGCCAGAGACATTTTTTTATATATATTTTCATTTCCAGTTGATCATTCATGACTTGAACACATCTCTCCCCAGCAAGAAATGTCACAATCAGGCTTTATAACACACTCCCTCAGAATCAGAAAGAAGATTGATTTTGATTATGGCTTCTTAAATGGTATTAACATCCTTACACATGCCTGCCCTTTTGTGTCTCCTCCCCCAAATTCCCAAATACAATATGAATATTTTATAGTGATGATTAGTAATGAGCACCAAATCCAACCTTAAAATGACTCCTCTTTTAATTACCACATTAGTCACTCAGTAAAATTGAGTTGGATGAATTATTCAAACATAATTCAGCAGAGGTTTAGGAACAAATCTAAGAGATAGAGAGAAAAAAGATGTGAGGCTACCTGGTTGTTTATTATATTTGCAGAAGATTAAAGAGGGAGTTAAGGAGCAGGAATCACAAAAGCCATTTGTTAACAGGCAGAGAGAGGTGGAATGAGTCTAAGGTTGCCATTATCAGACGATGACCTTGAAGTGCTGATAAACACCAAGTAAAGGAAGAGAAAACAGGTTGGTGAAGCAATGCTTCATCTTTCACTTTCGTAGCTTAAATTAAGCCCCAAAGAATACTGCTGTGTACATTTTGGGATGAACTCTCACTAGGTATTCACCTAGTGACAAAAATACTTTTGAACTGCAAAGAAACATTCATGTTGAAGTTTTCTTGCCTCAGGATAATTCTGTAATTTAGTGTGGAGAAATGGTCCGATTAGCAGTTGGGACCAGCAGGGGGAAAGTAACTGGAGTGAAGAGGTGAGTGGGAGAGTCAGAACTTTATTCTAAAGCACAGAAAAAGACTGCTCAAGGGAAGGAGAGGAAGTGCAAAAAATCAGGAGGAAGTAGAATTCAGCTACTTGATAAGATTGATAATTGGAAACAAAAATGACTTTTAAAATACTTTAAGGCCAAAGTCCATAAAAATAAACAGGGAAATTCATCCCCTGTAGGAATTAGATTTTCTCATGAAATTCTTCAAAAACATGGACAATAAACAAAGCATGAAACCTGCAAGATAGATTCCTACCCTGTGGATTTGTGTAAGGATAAGAAATAACAAGGTTGAGGAGAGAGTAGACATGAAAATCAGACTGGCTGTCCAGGTAATTTATCTACAAAAGACATTTGCTTGAACTGTTTATTTCATTTTATTCTTGGTTGCTATTCTCTTCCTATTTTATGTTGCTTTAGTCAGAGAACAGCATTTGAAGGGAGGAAGCCTGCTGGGTTATATTTTTTCATGCTGAGTGAGCCATTTCCCTGGGCTCAGTAGGAACAAGTTTGACTTTAGTCTGATGTGCACCCTTAAGGGAAGCTCTTCACTTCAAGATAACATCAGTCTCGTTAGTGACCATTCTGAGGAGATAGGTTGTTTTATGATATCCTTGACTTGTCACAGGATATTTGGAATAATTTAGGGTCTAGAGCCCTACAACTGACCCATATTCAAATCTTCCCTGAGTACCAATGGATATCTATTCATCTGCCTGCTTGTCTGGGCCCACAGATCCAAACTTAAGTAGCTAAGCCCAGAAATAAACATCCTTTAAATATCCTATGCTTCTATCCACTTCTTGTTTGGAGTACTTTTGCCGCAGAATCACTCTGGGTCAAAGAATTTGTTCCTACACAGTGGTACTCTCAGCTGAGAACTCTGTCTCCCATCTGACCAACACAGACCATGAAATTCCAATGCCCAGCTTCAGGCTTTGAGTGGGTTGTACACCTTTATTTATATTAGCTGTAATTATATTGCCTTGTACCTTATGTATTTGATCTATGCCGACATATTTATTGCTGACTTTGTTACCCAGCAAAATGTTGGTTATCCTTGAGAAGCCATGAAATATGTTCAGGTATATGACATCCTGAATGTAGTATGTAAGTTTAAACAATAAAATTTTACAATAAAAATAAAAGTACAAGTTTCCCTCAGATCTTCCTGAGATTAATGTTTTTGATTGCTACTCTTTCAACTTGTACTTCTTGACCAACTTGAGAATTATGACCTATAATTAAAGGTATTAGCATCCCAAACCTACCTCTCACTTTAGATGTTCAAAAGTATTATGATCATTTTATTATCAAGTAGTAATAGTAAACTGATATTCTCACCCACAAACATAAATAATTCTAGTGTGTTCTTTGCCAATTGTTTATAAGCAATACCTGAACAGAATAAAATTTTTTTAGTTGATTACTATATAAATATTGTTCATTCCATTACTTTGAAGTAGGACTGAATTTACATATATATATATAATTTAGGGATATATATTATATTTAGGGATAATATATATATATATATATATATATATATATATATATATATATATGGAAGGATCTACAGGGTGTTCAGGGTCTCACTACTAGATCGGACTCGTAGTGATCTGCCTGTTTATGGCCTCCCAAGAGCTGGGATTTCAGGTACACGCCACCATGCCCAATCTCAGGACTGAGTTGTCAGATGAGGGAATATAATTCTGTCTTTTCTCTATGCTCAAATGAGAATATTTTATGTGTCATGGTCCAGTGGATACCTGTCTAATTTCCTTTCTGCTCTCTTCACTTTATCTGAGTCACACTCTGTTGCCATTGTTTCTTCTGTAACACATGATCTCTTTTTATTTTTCTCTTGTTGCTTTAGAATGTTGTGTCATTTATTGATTCACACTTGTCCAAAAATGTTCTCATGTTGCCTTCACATTTGATCTGGACTTTATTTTACCTATAAATCTATTAACTTTTACCTGATTTTTGACTCCTATTGATGGGTTTATTGCTTCTCATCTTCCTTAGTAAAATTTATGTAGCCCTCAGGAAAAGGAACACAAGATGTGTGCTCTTTTTGCTGGGAGGAGAAATGAGAGGATTAACCTAAATGTTGTTAAGCACCAAAAGGATAAAAATAGGAGCTCAGAGTGAAAAGTGCCAGAGAGTGAATGCATTAGTCTTTAGGAGCCCAGCGGTGTGTGTCATAGTGCTGCCCTTGTGAGGTAAAGAAGCCTAAAAGAAATGTAAGCAAAATAACAATGCGATTTATAATAAAACTTTATTTGTAAATTGAAATTTGAATTTCATATTATTTGGATATGCCATGATAATAATTTTCAAAACTTATTTTAAAATTTAAAAATCATTTTCAACTTTTAAACCATACAGACACAGGCAGCAGACTGATTTTGGTCTGTGGGGTCTATTTGCTTTATCTGATCTAAAATGAAAATTAAAAGTTAATACTTTTTTTTATACTAAGTTATTTCTTAAAGGCTATTAAAGAGGAAAATGCCTAATATATTTAAGATCTTATTGATAATTGGAAAGCTTCATTAGAATTCTAGCACCAAACACGATTAAGCGGGAGTGTGAAAATGCTATACTCTTTACTTTATGCTAGGAAAACTATCCTGTTACCCTTGATGCTTTTAAGGGTATTTACTCTCCACTTTTCAATTCTGAAATTTCACCAGCCTCTTACTGTGAAACTTTTTACTTACTTCTTCCTGATACTTGGTAGTTTAGTTAGAATCTCAAGAAAAAAAAAATTTTTTTGTTTTGTTCATATGATATAATTACTTCTGATTTCTTATATTTATGTTTCTAATTCATGTTAAAATGGTATTGAGTTTCTTAGAGCTAGCATTTATGAATCTTTATTTTTCCTGACTCACTGTCTTTTATGGCTCATTCTGAAAATTTTCCACAATTTTTTGTCAGATTTAACAATTTCTTGTTGACATAGCCAGTGTAGTGGTTGATGCATTGTGTCAACTTGAAAAGTTAAAAGCTTAAATAAAGTGCCTCAGCAATACCACGCCCTAGAGTGTGGAGGCCCCACCCTAGAGCCATGTATCACTTCAAGGTTATAAAAACAAAATTGAAAAGATAGAGCATTCTATTTTTCCTCGGAAGAGCTCAGATCATTGCTGTCAGTTTAGACTTGATCTGCTGACTTCTAGTGCAGACTCCTCAGTCTCTGCCTTGGCCCCTCCAGCCTTCTGGCATAGTCTCATCAGCCTTCCATTGCAGACTGATTGGCCTCCTTATATGGACTTGCACGAAACACTGCAGTGAGCTCCAGACCTTGGACCGAATCCTTCAGTCTCCAGTGTGTAGACGCCCCCTGCACACTTTCTCATTCGACTCTGTGGCTCACTGTTGTAAGCCAATCTTGTAATTCCTTATACATGTGTATATCTTGTGTTATATCTGTTTATCTAGTAAAACCCTGACAACCTTTATTTTGTAGTAAAACCCTGTCAGGTACAACCATTATTTATTTTTAATTCATTGACTTTTAAAAAATCCACCATTGTGTTTTCAATGTATAAGGATTATTATTCACATAAAGGGTATAGTTGAAATTTTGAGTTTGAGGAATATTTTACGCAGTACCTAGGTTACCCACCAATGTATCATTTTCTCGAAGGAAAAGTTAGAATTCACTCTGCTGTTTGCAGAAATACATCTCTCACATATTATTTTTATTTATGTAAGGCTCCAAAATTGGGCTTCATTTGCGTTTGTGATTTGTATAAGTCAGGGTTTTACTAAAGAAACAGATATAACACAAGTTTTGCAAAAATAGAAGAAATAGCAAGATTGGCTTATGCTGGTCAGCCACAGAGTTGGAAGAAGAAGTGTGCAGGGGGTCTGCACACTGGAGACCAAAGGATTTAGTTCAAGGTCTGAAGCTTACTGCAGTGTCCATGCAAGTCCATATCAGGAGGCCAATGGGTCTGTGAGCAAAGGCTGATGAGTCTACACTGGAGGACAAAGGCCTTGTAGGGCCCAAGACGGAAGCCAGTCTTCACTAGAAGCCAGGAGATGATGTCCAAGCTGAAGGTGAAGACTTGAGCTCTTCTGAAGAATAGAAGTTCCTCTGTCCATACTCATTTTCCTTTTATGTCATCTAGGCGATGAGCCATCTCTATAGCCTATAGTGCAGAATTGCTGAGACTAGTTAAGCCTCTAAACATCTCAAGTTGACACAATCAATCAACTACTGTATGATTCATTTTATTCTTTCTTTTGTTTCCCTTTCCTTCATCTCCTACTATTTTTGTTACTGTATGGTTTCCTTCTATGTGAAAATCTCATTTGTTTCATTTTCTCCTTAAAGAGGAGAAAAAAGGTTTCCATCACTTGGTTACATTGATCAGGTAGGTGAAGTAAAGGACAAGGTAAAAGTTGATGACATGTTACTTACAATGGGGAAAATGACTATGCTATGGAGTAGAGGGCATAAAATCAATTTTTGTAGTCTTTTATTTATTTGGTACAGAGTTTTGCTATGAAGTTCACAGTTGCAGTGATCCTTCTGTCTCAGCCTCCCCAGCAGGGGATTACAAGTGTGTGCCACCTCTCCTAGTTTCGTTGACTGGCTCAACGTGGGACTGGCAGGTACTGGAGATCGAGCCCTGATCCTTGCACTTGCCAGACAGGCACTTAGATTGCCGAGCTATCCCCCTCTCCCACAAAATCAAATTTTGATGCTGAAATATTTGAGGAGGAGGTCTGAGGTGATATAGAATCATTAAACTTTCAGTTAGTGCTATGTATGAAGGATTTTGTCCCCCAAATTACCAAAGCAAGCTTGAATAAGAACAAAACTAGAGTTGCCACATTACCTAACGTCAAGACACCCTATAGAGCCACAGTAATTCAAACAGAATGGTATTTACATAGAAACACACATAGGCCCAAGAAATATAACATAGAGCTCAGAAATGATTCCACACATCTATAAACAACTGATTTCTCTACAAAGCTGACAAAACATACATTGAAGGGAGCCTTCTCCCTCTGTGGTCCTAGAGAAATTGGAAATTCACATGATGAACTTTGAATTCCATCCCTATCTCTCACCCATACAACTACAAACTTAAAATAGGCCAAAGGTATTAATATAAGAACCAAAATTTTGAAACTATTAGAGGAAGATATAAAAAAGATGTTTTAAGATAGTGGTATGAAAAAATAGATATTGGTATGAGCAATGATTTTCTGGAGAGGAATGAGAAAAGCATTGGAAACAGAATAAAACATTGACAAATAAGATTACATAATAGGAAAAACATTCTGCACAGCAAAAGAAACAATCAACAGGGCGATGCATTACAGAGCAGGAGAAAATATTTGCCGGTTATAAATCTGACAGAATATGAAAAGAACAGAAATAGTTTCACAACCAAAAACCCCCCAGCCATCTAATTAAATAATAGGGAAATAATCTAGGTAGTCACAAATTAAATTTATCAAGTTAAAAATGGCTCTCATGAAAAGAGAAAATATAACAAGTTCTGGAAAGGATGTGAAGAAAAATCCACTCTTGGACATGTTTGTAGGAATGTAAATTAGAGGAAATACCATGGAAACCCAGGAAAACAGCATGGAAGTTCCTTGAAAACACACAAAGTATTATTCATCCATAAAGAGGAATGAAATACTGTCATCTGCAGGAAAATGAATAGAACTGGAAGACATCAGTAACATAAGCCAGGCGCAGGCAGACAACCAGCATATATTTTCTCTTATATGTGAAAATATAAAATATTTTAAAAGATAGACTTGAAAGTAGAGTAGTGATTGATAAAAACAAAGGGCAGAGTGGAAGGAAGGTGGATGAAAATGGTCCATGCCAATCAGTTATAAAAATTAGACCTTTAAAATTTAAGCTGGTTCCACTGATTTCTTATTTATACTGACTGGAAAATTTAGTCTTGTACAAGACATGAGGCTAGTTTTACTTGCATTCTTGGAACTCTGACCAGTGCATGTACCTAGAAACTCAATAATAAACATGACAAAACCCTCTAAATACTGTGTTCTGTACAAGAAAGTATATCATACCTATTTAAGCCTATTATGAAATCTTCCTAATATCAGCACCTAAGATATTCTCAAAATAGGATCTACATTTTAATGTTTTGTTGTTTCAAAATTCTTTCTTCAAAAATATCTGTTTGCTTTTGCTTGAAACCATAGGTACTCCAGAAAAAAATTCTCATTTTGGTGCCAAAATATTTGTGATGATGGCTCATTGTAGATGTGGCTTTATCCTGCTCCTCAAATTCCTTCATGTCATTAATAACCACCTTTAGAGTGCAATTTCCTGGCCATTCTGTATCACCTTTATGTTCTTCCTTTTAAATAGCTCACAATTTGCATCAATGAGGCCCAGAAGGGTACTCTGTCTGAGTTTTAATGATGTTCATGAACTGAGGAGAACTTAAGAGGAATAGAAAAAGAACATTTAGCACACCTCCCTAACCCAAAACATGAAGTTTCTCTCAGAGGATACAGACTGTAGATGTTCACTTTGTGTGCAAATAAAATCTAATCTTTTCTCTTTCTCACACTCTTACTTTTATAATGCAGAGCATCTGTAGCAGTTTAGTCTTTTCGTCTGAGCTCTGTGTCACTGAGTTGAATAGTAACTTGCAAACCAATCTGTAGCACAGGGAAGAGAGACTAAGAAATTAATGCTTCATTCTTTTTACTGTATGTGTGACCCATGATTACTTTTATAGGGTCCTATTCAGATTATGTAATGCAAGCTCATGAGAGAAGGGAGCTGCAAGCCAAATCAGACATACAAGACAACAGACCTCTAGTCTAGCAAGTAATGCCATATTATAATAAGTTTTACAAGGCAAAACTACATGAATAGGGCTTTGTGTGTCTATTTAGGGATTCACCAACACAAATAAAAACAGTGATATTTGACATTATTTCAATGTTTTAATAAATGCTGAATGAAAGTTGTGTTGTAACAGAAAACACTTCATTAATTTCCTACTACCAAACTTACCTCTCAAGATGAGATTATAACTGAATTTCAAAGCATTGCTTTTGATTTGTAGGGCCAATGTATTAATTCACATGTACTCAACAGTTATTAATGCTCATATATTATATCAAATTATCTCAAGTGGAATCTGTTAGCAAATCTATATAAATCTATTTTACTAAAACTCACTCTATGAACAACATTTCAGGCATACATATTTTAACAGCTTCCAGAAAAGAAAAGTGGCCATGACATTGATTTTGCTCATTCTTGGGATCACTGATATAATCTTATACTTTTTGTAAAATAACTAAATAAACTTGTCTACTTCTTCTTGTCCATAGAGCCCTGAGTTATAACTGATTGGCATGTAAGAGAAAGTGATGAAAACATGTTACAATATCACTTTCACTTCTGTACTGCGATTTTCTTAAGTACTGAAGGAGGAATTTGCATTCTATCATCTCTAAATTCCCACTTAGAGTTTTTATTTTTTATTTATTTACTTTCTCTGTCGATTTCACTTAGAATTTTTAGTTTAGTGCCTTAGTTCACATCCCTTACTCTCAACTTACAGTGGGCATAATTCACACTAAATTTATCTTGTCTCATTTGTAATCATAAAACTCAGGACATCAAATTTGGCCTTCAAGGGGGACTACCCTAAACTCTTCCCTAAATGAGTTACTTTACACATAATAAAAAAATCGAATGCTGAAGATATTTATGTAGTTTCCTTTTGTGCTACAGCCCTCCCCGCACTTATCCATCATCATGGATACCTACTACTTGATGCTCAGACATTTGTTAAGCCTGGCACCATCATGAAGAAATGAAGTCGTACTGTTCTCTAATTAGAAGTAGAGAGTAAAAGCTAGCATCCCAGAGGGGGACCATTGACATAAATTTAGAGTAAAAATATAGAGCTGATAACAGTGTTCTCTTTTTTTAAAATGTATTTAGTACAGGATCTACAGGGTCTCACTACACAGATCAGTTTTGTAGAAATCCTCCTGTTTTCAGCCTCCCAAGTGCTGTGATTACAGGCGCACGCCCAGTCTCAATCACCCTCTCAGCGTGCCCCAGGGTTGGGGCTGGCATGGCAAACCAGGAATCAAACCACAGTCACTGAGCTTGCCTAGCAGGCACGTTAGTCCACTGAGCTATCTGGCTGGCCCATAATAAGGGTTCTTGAGAATTAATTTGCTTCTTAAATTGCTCTTGCATGGTGATAAAATGCAGTACATATAGAAGTCATTACCATGGTTAACATAATGGAAGTTGCTATCACAAAATGCCTCTCTCTGTGCGGCATGGTGGGTCACAACAGTGATCCTAGGACATGGGAGATAGAGGTAGGAGGACCACTGTGAGTTCGAGGCCAGCCTGAAGTACAAAATGAGACCTTGTCTCAGAATACAGGAAATAAAGTAAAATAAACATCACCATCATTATCAACAACAAAACTGAAGACAAACTGTATGTGTTCTTTTTAGTAATAGACTTATTCATGCAGCATAATTAAGATGTGGTATTCACAGTTTCTTTTTTTGTCATGGCTGAGATTCTATTGCATAGCTACCATATGCTAATTATCCATTTAGATATGGATGACTATTTGAGTTGTTTCCAAATTCTGCAAAAACAAGTTATTAACATGTTTACATGTGTCTTTTTTATTATAATTTTCTCAGATAGTTATGCAAGATGGGACATATGATTGAAAATTACTGCATGCTTTCACGAAATCTTAAATTTTTGTTCTTGTCTCTCTTTTTCTTTTATTACCTTTTTCTAAAAAAATTACCTTAAAGAGAGCATAGTAATAATTGATGTCACATTAGAAATAGTACACATCTAGAAGACCAAGATAATGGGTATTTCAAGCCTAGGTTTTGTATTACACATTGCTGTCCTCAATGTTTCTTAATTCACAGTTATCTGCATACAGAGTTAGTCAGTGTGATAATTCTACACCTTTACTGCTATTTTCATAAAACGGAGGGAAAGTCTTAACACAATCACCTCGTCCATCTTGTCTATATGCTTGCATGCTTTTGCCCCTACCATTTCCCCTATCTTTTCTCCTCTCTCTCCTCTTCATTGTTTGATCCTTAAATTCCATTTCTTTCTGTTTACCTGTATCTGTTGTACTTACCAGGTTCTATTTATTCTTTTGGGTTCTCATACTAGGGAGACAACACGATATTTACACATGTGGGTCTGGTTAATTTCACATACATGTGTCTTTATGGAATTCTATGTTCCTTTTATGCTTGAGTAAATAAGTATAAGGAAAACAGCTGAATCACATGATGACAGCATGTTTAATAGTTAAAAAAATAGCTGAACGGTTTCAAAGTAGTATTGCTAGTCTACATTCCCAGCGTATTGTTCTACACTGAAGAACTACAACCTGTTCTTTTGGCCAAGTTTGTCTTCCTATCGCTCTGTGAATGCAGAGTGTTTGAAACTTTTAAGTGGTTGGAAAAATTTTACAGCAAACTAATATTTTTTAAAATGTAAGAATGATAAGAAATTTGAATTTCAGTGTTTATTAAACAAGGTTTACTTCAACATGGATGTGTTCACTCACTCGTGTCTTTTTTGTGGCTCCCTTTGTGGTAACAATTGAACTTAAGGATCAAACATTGAAGAGGAGAGAAAGAGAAAAGATAGGGAAAATGGCAGGGGCAATTTTACTATTGAATATTTGTGAGGAAGACCACGTGGTCTTAAAAGCCAGTCCACTGGATGTGTATAGATTGTGGCTTAAATGTGTCTTTCTCTAATGACTGATGATGTTGAATGTATCCATTATTTTATTGCCATATCTGAGTCTTCCTGATATATCTGCTCAAATCCTTTGCTCAATTTGTATTGATACTTCGACTTTTTTTGGTTTTAATAGTCATTTTGTATTCCAGATACAAAACTGTGGTCACATTATATTTAGTGAAAACTTTTTATTTAAATTCTTAGCTTCCTGATCAACCTTTTGGAAGGGTTAATATTTTTACTAGGATAAAGTTTGATTTTTCAAGTTTTTCTTTTCTAGGTACTGTTTTTTGTATGCTATTTAAGAAATCCTTGTCCAATTCCAAGTTCCAAAAATATTTTCCTACATCCTTTGCTTAGTTATTCTTTTTTATAGTGAGATTCTGTATCATTTCAATT
>NW_004524793.1:2175264-2190971 GCF_000260255.1 Octodon degus
ATTTGGCAGTTATCATTCTACCTGTGAAGAAATTTGTGGAGTTTTTTTTGTATGACATGACAGAGTTGATGGGTTAATTTTTAAACAAATTGTACAAAAAGAGGGTAAGCTTCATTGATTCATTTTTAAATGTTAAAGTTGTCTTTTGTCTGGTGTTACTATTTATTTTCTATATTGCTAAATTTATTTTGCTACTATTTTATTTTTAAGTTTTGTATTTACATTTATGGTAAAGTTAATTCTTAAAAAATAACCATTTTTATTTTTTTATTCTTTGCAGAACTGGGGATTGAACTCACGCCCTTCCGCTTGCCAGGCAAGTGCTTATTCTACTGAGCTATCTCCCCATCCCTAAAAAGTAACCTTTAAATAAACTATCTAGAATTATTTTTGAGAATATTATCTTCTATTAAATTATCTTATTGTAATTAGAAAAAACCATTCATCATACACATTTTTTTCCAACTTCTGTTACAAATTTAAGATTGGATTCACATATACATTATCTAGAACAGAATTGATAAATCAAAACTAGAGTCTTATAATCAATGATTATATAACTCCATTTAATAGTCTTTTATTAATTAAATCCAGGAAAATTTTATTTTTATGACATAGATCTTGTCAGTGCTCTACTTAATTTATCAGCTACTGTTTCATATTTTTGTTTTTGTAAAGGACACTGAATTTTCAACCTAAACATTTTCCTGTTTACTACTTATATGTACAAATACAACTGATGACTGCATACTGATTTGCATCCTTCTACCTTGGTAAACTCAATTTTCAGGTCCAGTGAGTTTCTGGAGAATTCTTACAATCTTTCACCTAAGAGAATATGTTTTCTGAGAATAAGGGCAGGATTACATTTCCATCTATAATAAGTATTGTATTCAATTTTTTTCTTCACTCTATTGTTCTGGTTAGGACTTTTAGTACAATTTTAAAAAGAAATGGTAAAGATGGACTTTCTGGTCCTATCTCCAAAAATAAGCAAAATAAAGCAGCACATGATCATATTTAAGTTTGATGTTAGCCCTGAGGATTTTGTAGATAATATTAATAGGTTAAATAAATTCCTTTCTGTTCCTACTTTGCTAGGACTATTTTGTCAAAATTCATAAAGAACAGTGAACCTTGCCAAGTACATTATCTGTATATGTAGTAAATATCATCTCATTTTGCTTTAGTTGGTTATTCTAATGATTTCTTTTGATATTTTATTCCATTGTTTACATCCATTTTCTGTTATGTATTGTTATCTTTATGTCAGAGGGTTTTTTTTTTAATGTTCTCCAAGGAAGGTGATAAATTTTTTTAGTATTTTGTGTTAGGAAGTTTTTATTTTTACTTCTGAAGGAAATTATTTTGGATTGACAGTTTCCTATCCCTGAATTTTAAAGTTGATATACCACTGTTTCTAGAATGTGTTATTTCTGAAGATAACTTTGCTGTTGTCTTTCATTTCTCTACATGTAATGCCTTTCTACTCTAGAAGCTTTTAGAATTTTCTCTTTGGTACTATTTTAAGCAATTTTATTATGGTATGTGCCCTATGTAATATTGTTACTTTTACATGAATTTAATTGAGGATTTGAGTTTTGTGTGTTCATAGTTCTTATAAACTTTGGAAAATTTTCAGTCATTAGTTAGTTAGTTAGTTAGTTAGTTAGTTAGTTAGTTTTGCGATGCCAGTAATTGAACTCAGGACCCTGTGCTTGCCAGGCAAGCGCTTATTCTACTGAGCTATCTCCCTGACCCATTTATTTAAATATATTTTCCAAACTTTCTTGTCTTACACTCTCTATCTGAAACCTCTCTGCTTGTGTAAGCAGCCTCCAGGTGCCTCCCAGTGCACTGATGCTTAGTATATTTTCCTCTCTTTGTTTCATTTCATGTAGTTTCTATTGCTGTGTTTTGATGATCACTAATATATTCTGCATTTGTCTAATTTTCTATCAATCTTAGTGAATTTTCATCTAAGAAGCATAATCAGGATATTTGCATATACACAACTCCATATATATGTGAATTACGGTGTGCTCTCTCTTTTTTCTACCTAACTTCCTCTACTTTCTTGTGCACATGAAGCATATTTATACATGTTTTTTTCAAGTACTTATATATAAATTAAATCACCTCTCTTATTTCTACCTGTGTTACTATGGATTGATATTTTCTCACTATAGATTCAACTTTCCTGTTTCTTTCTTTTCTGGAAATGTATTTTTTTCTTTGCAATCTTCAGTATTAAATTGAGGGGGTAGCACATGAGTTACATCCTGAGCCTATGTAGAAATTTAAGATTGGATAGCAGACATTGAAGTTTGAAGTTTTGGGGTAGATTTTTTGCATATTCCTTAAAATATTTTTGGACCTTGTCTCCCCCCACATGAATTCAATCCTTTCAAGCCTTGCTTCCAGGTTTTGTTATGCAGACACGGAATAGATCTTTGTTTAGGACTGATCTATACTACTGTCAAGGCACTGCTATATTGAAAACTGTACTCAATACCCTAAATATTGAGAAGTGTTTCTTTTCTGCTATTCGAAAACCGAACTACTCTCAGCATTGGAAGTTCCCTGGGCTTTGTTCCATGTGCCCCCTTCTTGATTTTTGTGACTCTGCCCCATTCCTGTTAGTTTCCTCGGCTATGTGTTGATGAGTGCTCAGCTGGGGTCCGACCCTCACTAGCTCACCAGATCTTTCTCTCTCCTGTTGAGTCCACTGCTAATTCTCCTCAGTCTCACAGTGTGTGTTGTGAACTGTAGCCAAATTTTAAAAGTGATTTTCCTTGGATTTGTAGCTCACTAATCTCCATTTCTGCCACCCAACAAGAAATCTGGGCCCCATCCCCTACCCTACTCTGAGAGCTGGAAATTTCTTCCACACAATAAGCCAAGACTATGACAATGTTCACCTTGTTTGTTTCCTTTCCCTAAGAGGCCATTCTCCCAGCTGCCTATTTTCCAATTTCTGAAAACTAATTTTTTGTACTTTTGCCTTTTTATTGTTATTTCATAAACTGAGTTTCCATGAGAAATGCTTACTGAAAATAAAATAGTGACACTTGACATTTGTACCTACAACATATCCTATATCCAAATCTAAATTACTTCAAATTTTTCTTCAAATGTCATCTTTTGAACTGGTCCATTCTGAAGTAATGCTTAAGATTTATTACTGGAAAGGTAACTGTGTCTTTACAGAAGAGGGAAGCAGAGAGACATTAAGAAAATGTGGTGTATGAAATCATTTACCATAGGTTTACTTCTGGGAACTTCTTTTCAAATCTGGTGGTACCAGGTGAATAGAGTGATAGTTAGAAGTTATACTAATACAGTTCCATCCTCTTCATCTTCAACGTGCCATCCTATGGGACCTCCGACTTGAGAGTCAGTGACAATATACAAAAACAGCAAAGGCTTTATCACTAGCATTGGAAGCTCACGATCCATTATAGTTTAAATATTTATATTTTATTTTTATTCATGATTTCTCAAGTAGGTGTTAAGTGATACAGAAGAAATGGTGTGGACTTTTATCTTGAGTGTGTCCGTCACAGAAATGAAAAGCTGAGATTCAGTGCCACATAACATGTCTCTGGTTTTTATAATGATTCCTCTGCAGAATTGCTGAAAAATAGCTTTTCAATTCCTATATTCTCTTACAGGATTTTTGCAATATGCTCATCTGAAATAAAAAGACTACTGTGCCTCTAAATTGCCTGACTCTAAGTGTCATTTCCAGGAGCACACACATATGTACTGTAACAAACGGAATAAAACACTATCACGTTTATATGATTTTCTTGGTTCCCCTATTATTATTTGATCATTGATTAACTTATATTAATCTGGAACATAAAAGGCACCCATGATTTTGTCTTTAATAGGTAGGGTTTACAAGTATTTAAAAATTGCTTGTTGTTTAAACTTGAAAATATTTTTGAGCAACCGTGTCCTCTTTCATTTATGTGACACTATCTGTAATTGCGCTGTAATACACTATCTCCCAACACATACACAGTTGAGACACTCTTCCAAGATTTCTGTTATGAGAGTTCTGTGTGACCCAATGTTGTCTAAATTTAGCACTCTCTGGTACTTAAACTAAGACATTTGCTGCTACAATACTTGGTTTAAAAGTTACCATCTTTAACTATTTGACTAAAAACTACTAATGCTTCTGGAAAAACTCCATAATTCTAGGTATAACAATAATTTTTTGTTTCTTTAGGACCTTTGATGCAACAATCTTACATATTTTTCTCTGTCTCCTACCTACTTGCGTTTTTTTCTACCCTCCATACTCAGAGCAAACGTTTCTACTTTGCAGAATGTACCTTCAACTCCCCTGGGCTTCTGGCTACGTCACATTCACCATATAAAACTTCAATCCTTCTTAAATCTAAATCCCCGATTATTCTACTTTTGAACTCTCCCAAATCAATGTGTCTAGAACAAAGTCCGTGATTTACTAATTGGGTCAGCTCTGCAGCACAGGCTGATTAACCAACAGCGGAGCTCTCAGTGCTTTCCAAATAGCTTATTCCTTTGAATATACCATTATTATTTGAAAATTTATAAATTATTTTCTACTTTATTGAAAATACTGAATTAATTTGGAAAAATTCCCAGTTTCTCAGTACCATGCTTACCAACTCCCTGCATCTTCATACGCACACTTTTCTCACATTCCTGGCTTACAGATGAAGTATCTGTGCTGTTTTCAGTGGCCAACTCTTACCTTTTGTCTTCTAGATTCTATCTCTTCTTCATTACCAAAAGATAGCACAGTAACTTTTTCTATCTTCCTTTTCCTTCCTTTAAGTGATCATTTCTGTCAACATCCAGAAGTGCTGAAATATACAGCAAATTCTATAGGATGTCTGATTGCAAGTTCTCTTCAAGCTAATGAATGTCTCATTTTAATTTTCTGTTTTCTAACACCCTCATCACCACCACCACCAATGAACTCTATGGGCTGTTTCTATTCATTTTCTCTTTATCTTCTAGCTGTTCATCTATGATACACTGTTCAAATTGATTTTTATTCATTATGTCCATAATTCAATGGTCAGCTCTCCAACCCCATCAACCATCAGTTCTCAATACTATTTGACAGAGCTTGCTCCTTCCTTTTTAAAAAAAAATTCTTGTCACTTGGTTTTAGGATATCATCTGTTTTGCTTTTTCCCACTTCACTGCTATCTTCCTCAAACTCTTACTGAGGTATGGAGGAGCATGGAGCCCAAACCTCCAAGCTCTCTTTTGCTCTGTTTATATTCATCTATATGAGCAGCACCCTCAACTATTAGATCTCCACTTTGGACTTTTCCTTCAATGCCAGGCTCATATATTCAACGGCTTAGATTCCCAACAAGCAACTCATACTTTTTAAAATCCAAAGTAAATAACTGATCTTCTTTCCCAACCTACAGTCTTACTAGCTTTAATAAACAATAGATCTAGGGTGGTGAGATAGCTCAGCAGCTCAGCGGACCAAGTGCCTACTTAGGCAAGCTCAGGAATCCCCAGCAGAGCACTGGCCCACCCCAGGCATGCTGAGCCAGCCACTGAGACCAAGCGTGGTGATGTACACCTGTAATCCTAGCACTGGAGTGGCTGAAAATAGGAGGATCATTATAAACCTCAGCTGCATAGTGAGACACTGTACCAAATACATTAAAAAATAAAGAAAAAAATGAATCCTATAGCAGAGGTCAAAACTTTGGAATAATACTCCCCCCCCCCTCCTTCTTCCCTCCCTTTCTCTGTCATTATTTTTTGGTACTGGGGATTGAATTCAAGGCTTTTACAGTAAACCATCTCCCCAACTTTTTGAATTAATTTTAGTTTGAGATAGGGCTCAATAAGTCACCTGGACTGGATGTGAGCTTGTGACCATTCTGCCTCAGCTTCCACCATTTGTCCTCTTTCCCGCCTGCCCCTATTCTCTGCATACTTCCTGTCCTGTCCTTCCAAGATCAAAGCATGTCACTCCTGCTCTGCTCTGAAGCCACTCAAGACCTGTCCTCTCACTCAGAGCAATAGCTAAAGTTCTTACAGTCACCTCAGATTGTACCATAGCTTTTCTTTGCATTGTTCAGCTCTTTCTCAAACCTGAGCCTCACAATGAGAAGTGTGCTGATCACCTGATTTAATGTTGTAAAACATCTTCTAGGCCCTGGAACCATTTCAGCCTCCCCAGTGCTGGGATTACATGAGTTCACTACAGTGCCTGGTCTGGGTCTTGGGGTTGGTTCAGCATGCCAGGGGGATGGGGCCAGTCCAGCATGTGGTGTTGGGGATGGAACCCAGGTTCCTGAGCTTACCTAAGCAGGAGTTTAGTCCATTGGTCTATCTTTCTGGCCCTAGCTATTATATTACCCATAACATAGCATATTGTTGCATACAATATGTCTTGCCTGTTTCCTTTCTACTGTTTTTCCCTATAAAATATGGTTCCCTTGAGACAAGGACTTTTTCCATTTTCTGTTTTATTTTGTACTCTTATCTTAGTATCTAGTACTTAATCAATGTTTGCTGAGGGAATGAAAAGAATAAGGCTTTTATATAAACTGAACAACATGTTTTTATTTACCCTCACTCCCCATTTCCAGCTATGTTTTTTCAGACTTAGGAACACCTACTTTTCAAATGTGCTTCACCTTACTTCTCCACAAGTGACACTCCTTTCTGCAATTCTTTTCCCTGTCACCAAGATCACTGTGCCAAAATATCACCTGTGATTTTTTTCTTAGACCGTTGTGCCATTTCCTATTTATCTCAGAACATGTTTCAGTCTTCTGTTTGACATATACAGCCAGTGCTGCCTCACCTCTTCTCTCTGTGCTTCCCTTGTCGGTACCAATCACACAACATTTATCTTAATACACCTGACACTGGAAGCATGAGTGTCATTTAGCTCCATTGTCTTGCTAAAATATCCACTTAGAACCAACTAATTCTGACTGAATTTAACTGCCCATTTTCTTTAAACATATACTCCTCAGTTGAACACAGATGGTGATAAGCTTAGAAACTGGCAGAGTGAGGCTCTTCTAAATTCATGACATCCAGTTGGGCTGGGCTGAGCTCAATTGCCACTGGTTTACTCTTAGCCCTCCTCCTAGCAACACCTATTTCTAACCTTCTTTCCTAAACCTCTGTGCCTGCCAGTAGGGTTTTCACTGGTCAGCATATGCTCAGCCTCCTGCTTCAAGGAGGAAATAGAAAACTAGCATTATAACTATTACAACTTTTTCAACTTCTTTCGACACAATTTTACTTTCCATCTTTTATCTCCTTTCCATTCAGTGTATAAGTTAATTATTTAACACTAATATCTCCACCTGGGCTCCTAATCTTCTCTTGAATCTTTTAGATATTCTCACTGTTTGAAAAGGTGAAGAATTCTCCCAGCCTTTTTCTTCAGTGCCCCTACTAGTTTTTATCAGAATTAGCTGTTCACAAGGGTTTCCTCATTTTTCATAAAGCAACCTCTAAGATAGGTCTTATTTTTTTCTGACCATTCCCACTTTTTGACCTTTGCTCCAAATGTACAGGTTTTGAGATTGATGGCTACTTGTGCTGTTGTTCTTTTCTTCTGTGGCCGTTAACTATGATATTCAACTTAACTGAGTCATGAATGCCTACCACATTAGTAAAGCATACCTCCAGATGTTGCCGTGCGGCATTTCTAGAGATGACTGGCATGAAGATCAGCACACTGACTGGGGAAGATATTCATCTCAATTATGGGTGACAGCAACCAATAGGTTTGTATCCTGGATGGAATAAAATGAAAAATAAAGAAATTAGTGTAGTTTTTGGATGTTCCTTTCTGCTTGAGCTAGTGCATCTTCTGGCACTGCTGTTGACATAAAACGAGTTTCTTTCAACACTGGATTATCCCAGCAACTCTTCGGGAGTATTCTAGTGTTTCAGCCTTTGGCTAGTGATGCATCTTTGATTCCTCTTCTTCTGTGGCTTCCATGTTGTAGGGCTGAACAGCTATTTGGTCCTCCCACTCTCCAGCATACTGATGAAAACTGTGGAGACCTCTGACAATAATCTCCTAAGCCTTCCTAATAAGTCCCTTGCATACTTACACATATATTTTCTGTTGATTCTGTTCCTATAGGCAACCTTATCAAATACATTTTCTTGTTGATTCCTTAATTTGTATTATTCGTGTTTCTGATTCTAGCCCTAAATTGAAATCCTACCTCTAAATTTTAGGTTGATGTCCTAATTTACTATAGCTTGCATTTGTATCTCCACCTTCTTTGATGTTAATGCTTGACCACATCTGCTCCCCCCAACTAAAATATACTGTATAGCATGGCTTGTTAGCTCTTTGTTCTTAAGAATTTCCATGTCTTATGAATTTAGCAGAATGCTTAGCATTTGTGTGGTTTTAGAGTCTCATCTAAGACATTTTTCAATTTAGTAAACTTCTTCCAAATATGAGGTTAATTTCCTCTATGTAGTTTTCCATAGCAAGTTGTATTTTCCTACACGTTATAGCCAGTTATTTAATTGTCTCAAAGTCCCTCATTGTATACTAGGTTAAAAATTTCATAAAGACATTAAGCTATATTTCCTTGTTTTGTAAGTATATCCCTGGTTGCCTAATAAAGTTCTTGTAGCTGAATCTCTCTACACACACAACTACACACATAAATACATACTAAAGTTCAGCTATTGTGGATAATTGTTAGATAGGTAGATTAAAATATGGAAGCATTCATGTCTGCACAATTGCAAATGCCCATGTTAGGCTTTGTGAACCAAAAGGTCCAAACAGTTATATCTGCATTGAAAAATCACATTAGCTTAGCATTTGGAAATACTAGAGAATCATTTCCATATTTGTATTAACATCAAATATGTTTTCCCAACAACATAACAGATTTTCATATAACAATATAAAATCAGTGTTCATGAATATAGTGTAAATACTACTTATAACATTCATGCTGCCATACCTTTCAGACCTGGACCTTGATCCTCATCCCTTTCTTGTCCATAAATATTTTGAACATTATAATCCATACCATTGTTTAAGATATTTGCGTATCAGTTATCTGTCTTGTTAACAGGCCATCTCAAAATGTGGCAGTAGAAAAGAATGACAGTTCTCCTCCTGCTGGTTCTGTGAGTTGCCTGGATATTTCTTTTCGCAGTGCCACCTGGCTCACTCATGCAGGAGCATCCAGGGGGAGGCAGCCTGGAGGGCAAAGAGGACTCCACATGCAGCTGTCAGCTGGGGTGTGTTGGGCCTCCTCTTTGCTTCTCATCTGCTTGCCAGTCAAAAGACTCATCAACATGAGGAAAGGGAAAGCTTAGAGGCTTAAATAGAGATAACTTTATAAATAATACCATCCTTGCTCTGACAACACATTGGTCAAAGCAAGGAATAATGTCAGTACAAAATTCAAAGAATGAGAAAATAGAATTTACCTCTTGACAAAGCCATACCACAGAAGTACAGGCAAATTGGGATAGGGTGGATCTACATCTTTATTCTGCAGTTCACAAGCGAAATACCAAACAGTTGTATTAAATTACACCATAACTTATATCTTCTACCCATACAACTTTATTAGGCCAGTATTTGCATATTCAGTTGCCTTTTCAACATCTCTACATG
Source organism: Octodon degus (assembly GCF_000260255.1). NCBI lineage: Eukaryota > Metazoa > Chordata > Mammalia > Rodentia > Octodontidae > Octodon > Octodon degus. The sequence goes on from NW_004524793.1 coordinate 2,184,926, forward strand.
GACATGTAAACAAATATTTCTGAAACTGCCATGGAAAAGTATTTGATTTACCACATTTCCCATCCTAATGGATGACAAATGTATTCGTCAAGTTGTACTGGAAAAATCTTAATGTTATTTTTAATTAGAGTTGTCACATAATTTATCATTCAAATTGTAACACACTTGAAAGAAAGAAGGGAAGCAAAAGATAATTGAATTTACAAAATTTTTGAAATAAGTATTTTTGATTGACAGTTTTTTTATGGATCTAAAAAACATTATTAATTTTTTTGAAAAACCATCGTTCCTTATAAAGCAAAGGAATTTGCATATTGAATCAAAGTGCTAGAGACATTCTTCACAGAAATAGAAAAAAACTTCTGAAACTTATATGGAACCATAAATGATACCAAAGAACTAAAGTAATTTTGAGGAAAACATACTCAAAGTTGAAGGCATTGCAAATCTGACTTAAAATATACTATAAAGCTGTATCCACAAAACAGCATGCCACTGGCATAATAGCCAATGTAGACCAATGGAACAGAATAAAAAACTTACAAATAAAGATATACATACAAAAATTATTTTTTTACAAAGATAGCAAAAACGTACATTAAAGAAATGACAGTGTATTCAGTAAATGGTGCTATAGAAATGGGTATCTTTTTGCCAAAGAATAAACGCATATTCCATATTTTTTACCACGTTCACAAAATAAAATACTGCACAATTTAAATATAAGACTTGAAGTTATAAATGAACTAGATAAAATTCATGTTTCAGTCATGGATCTAGGTAAAATATTTTTGAATATGACTGAGTGTGTTTTTAATCCTTTTTGCATATCTCTTGCCAATAAATCCGCCAATAAAGATTGTCTGGCACAGTATATTCTGAAGAGAAATGAAAGGAGTACATAAAAGAAGTGTCTCCATTCTTTTCTTTTCTTTCTTCTTTTTTTTTTTTTTTTTCAAAACCTGGGATTGAACTCAGGCCCTTGCGCTTGCCAGGGAAGCGCTTAATCCACTGAGCCATCTCCCCGGCCCCAGTGTCTCCATTCTTATGATTAGTACAGCATTATTCACATTATCCAAGGTGTGGGATCAACTTAGGTGCCCATATATAGACAAGTGAATAAGGAAAATGTAGTATGTAAACACAATGGAATATTATCCACCAAAAGAAATGGGATCTATTATTTGTAGAGAGATAGATGGAACTAAAAACAATAAGCTATGTGAAGTAAGTTGTAGTGGTTGATACATTGTGTCAATTTAGCTGGATGACTCCGAGGTGCAGTTCCAGCCAGTGGGGGGTCCCACTGTGGGACACAATTGGTTGTGCCCTAGAAGGCAAGGGGCCCACCCTGGGTCGAGGATTGGTTCTTTCCTACAGTGGAAGCAGGGCCCATCCTAGGATGTGATTGGTTCCACTGTAGGGCACAGTAGGCCCGCCCCAGAGTGACTCAGCACAAAGAGACCATATAAAGGTCTTGAGGAAGGAGTTGAGGTTCCATTTTGTTGGAAGAACTTCAGTCTTTGCATTTGGCTTGGACTTCATTGCCTGGCTTGCAGCGACCTCTGGCTTGGATCATTTGCCTTTCATTGCAGACTCCTCAGTATCCATCACAGACTCTTCAGTCTTCCATGGCAGACCCATTAGCTGATGGGTAGAGACTTGCATGAAGCACTGCAGTGAGCTTCGGATCTTGGAACTGAATTCTTCAGTCTGGAGTGTGCAGACACCCTCTGCATGCTTCCTCATCTGACTCTGAGGCTGACTGTCATAAGCCAATTCCTTATACACTGTATATCTTGTGTTAATATCTGTTACTTATATTATATCTGTTCTTCTAAGTAAAACCCTGAGCAATGCATGTCAACCACAGAAACACAAGTATTACTTGTTTTCACTCACATGTGGAAACCAAAATGTGGATTCTATAGAAATAAAGAGCAGACTACTGGTTACCAGAGTCTGAGTATTTGGTGTATGGCAGAAGAGAGAGAGAGAGAGAGAGAGAGAGAGAGAGAGAGAGAGAGAGAGAGAGAGAGAATCAATGCAGTGGGCAAAGTAACTTCTAATGTTCATAGCTTAGTAGGATATCTGTGGTTGAAGACAACTAATTGTACATCTAAAATCAGGCAACTGGACTTTTTAATGTCCAGAAAAATAAGATTTTTCCATAAAAAGAATGCCTAAATAAATTCAAAACCACCAAATCAGTATTGCAAAAAGTTCTGAAGGATATCCTAGAAAAAGATAACAATTCTAAGAATCCAAGTAGAATGAATACACCAGGCAAGACAATCAAATAAGCAGAAAGGAAAGAAAGGGAAATAATAGCAAAATAATATAATGGTGAGTAAAAGACAATGGTTATGAGTAATAACCATCAATATGAATAGTGTCAATTCACCAATCAGAAGAAATAGGTTGGCCAAATGGACCAAGAAAAAAGATGTTACATTATATTGCATACAAAAAAAAAAAATCAACTCTTTCCCCAAAAATTCATAGAGTGAAAAAAATCAAAGGACATAAAACCATATCCCATGCAATAAAAACCTGGAAAAAGCAGGAGTAGCTATGGTATCTTGAAAACTGAGTGCATTTCAAGCCAAGACTGATCAGAGGAGACAAAGAAGGTCACTACATACTTGTCAAGGGAATAATCCAAAAAGAGATAACAATCATTAATATACACACACAAAATATCACCACATCCAATTATATAAAACTAACTTAATGGATTTTAATAAAATCAGATGAACATTATTACAATGACATTAGGGGACCTCAACATCCTACTGTCACACATAGAAAACAGGACAAAACAAAAATCAGTGAGGAACTAGCAACATAGAACCAAACCTTTGAACAAATGGACCTATTAGATATCTACAGATTTTCCACCTTATAAAAACAGAATTCACATTTTTCTCATCAGCTTATGGGACTTTTTCCAAAATTACAACATAGTAGCACATGCAACATACTTCAGGGCAGGAAATTCAGCCTGTTGTCTTGGTGTGATGATTGGACCTACCACTTCAGTGGAAGGCTTAGACCTGTGAGCTGGTCCTCAACCCATTAGTACTGTAGATTCCATGCTTTGTCTCAGCCACCACCAAGTTGGAGTTTACTCAGCATTGGTTCTTCTCTACATGAAATAGCACAAGTACCAGCCAAACAATGGACCTCACTGGGACAGGGCAAAAGTCTGAAGCTTAAGTTCAATATGATGAAGGAGTTACATCATAGAACTTAAAGAAAGAGCCATTGAAGAGAGATGACCTGGAAGATCCAACATGACTGAATAAAGGAGTACCTATGTCAAAGAGACTCAGAGAACAAGAACACAGAGAGGAAGAGAATCTTTCATAAAAGGAAAGATGGATTTATTAAATATAATATTATAACTTTGTCTGAATTCTGCTTTGAAGATAACAGATAGAACACAGTTTGGAGACAAATGTGGAACATTCCACAAAGAAGAGAGTATCACATGGGGACTGAGAGAAACAATGGAAGTCAGAATCTACAAGAAAGATAGGGGACAGTGTTTCCAGAGTTGCCTTGTGTAGCAACCAGTTGGAGAATGACATTGGTCAATCACTTGCCACCACAACTGAGGAACAAAATCTGGAAAAGATATAATTATATGGAAAGACTCAAAATGGAATCTGGGTCCCAAAGCAGCATCTCATATACAAGACACATTGCACACTGCTGTGTTCCCAGAGTAGATGAGGGAAACACAGCCACAGGATACAGCAGGGTTGGAGAGTGGACAAAGAGTGACCTGCTCTGGAGCTGGAGTTGGTGGCCTCTGCTTAAATAACCAGAGGCCAGGTTGAGCATAATTTACACAGGATTGGAAGTTCACATTAGTGCCCTGCCCACATTATAACTAGATGTATGCATGGGGCATGGTTGTAGGGGTGGACTTTCACCTTAGACTCTATGAAAAGAGTACACCTTGACTTGAACTCTGATATTCATTCCTAGGCCAGGAGAAAGAGCCACATGTCTAAATCACTAGAAAATACTCTTTCTTCTTGTTTTTGCTGTTATCATCTTTCTGTGTGTACACTGCCACCAACACACACATTTATTCCATTAGTTGCCCTTTATGAATGTAACTGAACATGAAAGTGAATTTCTCTTCCTCTTACCTCTTTCTTTCCATATAGTTTATAGAGGGCAAGAGAATTATCCTTTGTCTATTTTTGTGCCTCCTAATTTTACCCATATATTTTCACCTGACTTCTTTCTCCTTTTTCTTATCTTTCTCATATTTTTCATTTCTTTATTCTCTCTTTCTTTATCTATCTCTTTTTAGCTTTACTCTGATATTTTTATTGTCTGCAGAGTCCTTTCTCATCCCCTTTTCTCACTACCAATTTTATACCAAGTTTTCCCTCTTATCCCATGTAAATATATAATAATCTACTGCCACTATTAAGATATTTGCTCTTTCTTATTTCCTTCTTCCCACACCACAGCACAGTAGACAAAAATCACCTGGTCCCAAATGCTCTGTGCTTTAGATAATTGTTTCTATAAAATAACTGTCAAATATTTTTTTGTTATATCATAAGAGGACATTTATTTATGTCACTAGCTGTGACATTTTGTGCATGTTAGCTGTGGGTTAATACTTGGGCTATTATGATGTTTACATTATAATTGTGGATTTCTTCTTTAAGGTAAAAGGAGATCTAAAAGTCGATTATGATCTGGACTTGCCTAGATAGATACCACTGTAACACATTAGCATGTGCCTTCTGTAGCTGATTTGATTGCATAGAAATACTCTTGACACAGTAGATATTTGGACCTTTTCATTTCTGTGAGTTTATCTACCATTTCTACGGTCAGACCCAGAGAGATGGGCATCAGGAATTCACAATCTGAGAACTCAGACTGTATCATACTCTGTAAGAATCCCTATAACCTGCCAGAAAGAAGCCCTGGTTATGAAGCAGCTTCATGATTTGACTGGAAGATTCAGAGATGTTACAGAGCATTCAGACACTCTGGCATGAAGTCACATATGAATCACGTATACACTGTTTCCTTGGAATATTTTTCTGCATTCCCAGTAGATACCTTGTAAGTGTGAGTTTTGGTTTGTTTCTTCATTTGTTTAGTGTGGGGTTGTTAATTTCTTTTGGGCACTGTTTATGTTTACTTGGCTTTTACTCTTGTGCAGTTTCTTTCCATTGACTGCTCTTTAAAAGGTGTCTATGTTGTATCTCTCCTTTCAGCACCCTATCTTGATTCTTCATCTCCAGCCCCTAAGCAATACTACTACATTTATTTATTTTTTCTAAATATATAAAGTCATTCTGACACACTTTTATTCTCCCATTCTTAGCTCTCTCACAGTCAGCTTTTTGCTCTTTCAGTATTAATCATTCATTCTTCTAAATAAAAAAAAACAGAGGGTGAATAAAACGATACATGATACACACACAAGGATGAACAGCAAGACAAAAGAAGATCCTTCAGTTCATTCAAATCTCCCAAGGCAGAGAAAAGAGTCAAAAGGGGAGAAGAAGGTAAATACTAGGTAGCAGAACTCTATGAAAAGTTCACAGAAAGGAGAAAGTCAATGAGTTCAAACAGAAAATGAACCAAAAGGTCAGAGCAATTTGAAGGAATATGCCCATTGTGAATTTTGGAGAAAAGTAAAATGCTGATAGAGCTAACAAAGAAAGTTCAAAATTTAGGGCCGGCAAGATAGCTCAGCAGACTAAGTGCCTGCTTAGGCAAGTTCAGAGACTGAGGTTCAATCCCCTGTACCACATGGTGCCCTGGCCACGCCCCTGAAGCACACTGAGCCAGCCACCAAGACTGGCTGTGGTAGCACATTCCTGTACTCCTAGTGCTGGGGAGGCTGAAAACAGGAGAATCACTACAAGCCTGAGCTGTGTAGTGGGACCCTGTATAATATATCTATATCTATACTTATAACTATATCTATATCTATATCTATATCATCTATCTGTCTGTCTATCTATCTATCTATCTATCTATCTATATCTAATTTTTT
>NW_004524793.1:2191071-2213187 GCF_000260255.1 Octodon degus
CAAAATTTGAACGGCAGGTTCTACAAAGATGGGATTCTTGAAAACTTGTTAGACAGAAATATATGAAATAAAACAATGTGTAGAACTAACAAGTGACAGAAAAAACTAATATGAAGACAGGATGACTAATATTGAGGAAAAATAATGAATAACAATGAGGAGTCATTGGAAAAAACTAATATAAAGACAGGATGACTAATATTTTTATTTTCCTAATAGCAACAGAGTCATTAGGAAAATAAAAACAAAAGATTCACCTACAGATAGATTAGGCAATGATAGTAAATAACCAAGATATCTCAGTATCTCTCAATGCTAACAGGTTCAATATTGCAATTGAATGACATTTATTCACAGAGTGGATCAAAAAATAGTATCCACTATTCTGCTGCATTCAAGAAACTCATCTAGTCTAAAAAGTCATTCATATATTAAAAATTAAAATACGGAAAACAACATTCCATTCACAAGGATTCTGAAGACATTCAGAGGTAGGAATCCTGATCTCAGACATGGCAAACTTCCAGCTACTGATTACAAAAAACCAAGAAGGCCACTTCGTGTCGGTTAAGCTACCAGTCGAACAAGAACAGAAAATGTTGATAAACATTCATGCACTAAACACTGGATCACTGTTCTTCATAAAATAAAATCTCCTGATATGAAAAGACCAAATAAACAATAACACAATCATAGTAGAGGATTTTAACACTTTGCTTTTGCAAAGAGGAGAATAAACAAAAAACAAAACCAATTAAGAAATTTCAAAGCTGAACCACACTTTTGAAATTAACAGACATATAAAGATTACTCCACCACGCTACAATACAGTGTACATTCTTTTTGTGTATCACATAGTACTTTTTCCAAAATAGAGCACATACTAGTCCTCAAATCCAGCTTAGGTAAATATAAAAATTATCCTGTGCATACTATCAGACCACTGTGCAATGAAAATGGAAATCAATAGCAGAAGACATTTTGAAAAAGAGAACCTACTCATAAACAACCAATAGTCACAGAAGAAGTCAAAAAATTCAAGAATTTCTGGATGATAATAACAATGACTGTAAATTTAATGATACTACTGGTATATTATAAAAGCAATTCTAAGAGGAAAATTCATTAAAAATATATTAGAAAAGCAGGGCAAAAACCCAAAAATAAACTTATGAGAAATCTTAAGATATTTGAGAGACACAACAACCAGATCCAAACTAAACTTAAAGAGAACAATTAAAAGATGAGAGCAGAAGTCAATAAAATGAAGACTCAGAAAAATCTGGAAAAATATCAATGAGTTGAAGAGAGAGTTCTTTGAAATAATAAATTTGTTAAGCCTTTAGCCAGATTCACAAACAGAAAAGACAAAAGAGTCACATCAATGAAATTAAATATGAAATCAGTGAAATCACAACAGGCATTGTGGAAATCCAAAAGACAGATACTGACTACTGCAAAATATTGCCCTGCAACAAATCAGCAAATTTTGACAGATGCTTAGACACACACAAATTACAAAACTAACCCCAAAGACATAATTGTTTTAAAGAACCAAGTAGCAAGCAATGAAGTTAATGTAGTAATAAACAATCTACCAATTAAAGAAAGCCCAGGTTCTGAAGAAGTCGTTGTTGAATTCTGTAAAATCTTTTAAAATGCTGTATCATCAATATTCTTGAAGGCCTTCAAAGATATTTAAAGGGACGGAGAGCCACTCAATTGATTCATGAAAGCCAGTATCACTCTGACCCCCAAGCCAGATAAAGATCCAATTAAATAAGAGAACTATAGGGCAATCTTCTTGAGATTCAAATTTCTTCAAAATAGATTCAGAAATATTCAACAACATATCAGCAAACAGAATGGGGCACATTGTTCCCCTAAATTCATGGTCAGTACAACGATGACCACTGTCACCTTGTAATTCGTATAGTAGTTGAAAAATTATATTTGAGCAATTAGGCAAGAGAGAAGTAAAGGAACAACTCAAACTTTTATTTGCAGATGACATGGTACTAATGAACTCCACCAAAGTCTCTTAGAATTAATAGCTAACTTCATCAAAGTAGAAAATACATTAAAAATACACAAAGCTCATTAGCATTTATGTATACCAATAATAAACAGGATGAGAAGGAAACTATGAAAACAATACTGATCATGATAGCTTCAAGAAAAGTGAAATACCTAGCAATTTACCTAACTGAGGAAGTGAAAAGCTATAAAGAAAACTATAGTACTTTAATGGAGGAGATGAAAGTGTACTTCAGAAAATGAAAAGATGTCCTCTTCTTTTGAGTTGGCAGAGCCAATATTGTCATTGGCTATACTTCCAAAAATTGTTATACAGGTTCAATGCAGTTCCAATTAAAATGCCAATAGCCTCCTTTCCAGTTCTAGGAAAAAAAATCCTAAAATGTGTACGGAGTCAGAAAATACCCCGCAAAGGCAGTAAGTGAAAAATGAGGAGTATATCAGTACCTGACTTCAAAGTACACTACAAGTTATGATGATAAAAATGACCTAGTACTGGAGCAAAAGTGGATTCATGAATTATGGGAAAGAGTTTAGGATACATAACCCTCCAGAGACATTAAACTATTTGATATTTGACAACTAGGCCAAAATCTTATGCTGGAAAAAGAGCCTGTTCAATGAGTGGCATTGAAAAAAAATGAGTTTACATTTTGTGGAAGATTGAAATTGGACCCTTACCTCTCACCATATGCTAAATTAAAATAAAAACAGATCACAGATATAAACATTAAAGCAGGAACATTAAATGAACTGGAAGAAAAAAGAGGTAAAATGCTTGAAAACATAGGTATAAAAAAGGAAAAGAAACTCAGTTATACAGGATATAGCAGCAAAGATCAACAAATGGGATTATATTGGACCATAATATAATTGGACCAAAATAATAGGATACATAAAGTTTACATATGAAAAAAATAATCAATCAGTAGAGTGAAGAGAAAACCAAAGAATGGATAATTTTTTCTAGCTATCTCTCATAAAGAATACTAATATCTGGAGTATTATACAATTGTCCCCAAAATATTAAGCCAACTAAAATTAAAGACCCAGCAAATGGCACAAGTGGGCAAAAGAAAGAAACAGATTGTTCACAGAGGAAGAATCACAAATGGTCAACAAATCTATATAAAAAAAAGTTCAACCTCTCTGTCATTAGACCCAGCTACTCTCCTTTTAGATATCTTTCTATAAGAGTTAAAATCATGATACTATATCATACTATGTGTACCCCTGTTTATAGCAGCACAATCTATTATAACTAAATTTTGGAAACCACTTATTGTCCATCAATGGATCAGTGGAACAATGGATAAATAAAATGTTTTTATTTTTAGAAAATAATTTAAAAAGCAATAAAAATGGTAATGAATTTCAAAACAAAATGCTAGGATAAGGACAATGTTTTTTTTTTATATAGAATGGAGTAATAATCTGATGAAGAATGATAAACTTGAGACACATTTTAGGTAAATAGATGCACCTCAAGAACATAATTTTAAATAAGATAAATCAGATGCTGAAGTTCAAATAATGTGTTGTTTTTTCTGCTGAAAATACCAAAAGGTAAATAAGGAAGAAAATGGAGAATAGATACAGGGAAGTAGGAGGAATATATTTGTTTGTTTGTTTATTTTTTAGAATAATTTTGTTGAGAAACAAATAGCGATGAGACAGTTTCAAAACCGATGAAGAGCACAGTTTCAGTAATTAATACATTGCATGTTGCTGTCTTAGTGGTTATTCGTTGTACAAGATACAGACATGATATCCTCTCCACAGACACTATTAGAACAACTCTATTCATTGAATTAAGAGAATGCAGTTGTATATCTATCCTAACTATTTTGAATATACAGATACCTAATGGTCATATACTTGTATCCCCTTTTTTGTTGACTTTTGTCAGAGAAGGGTATTATATTATCATTTAAATATTGTAGGTGCTATATTTATTTATTTTTGTATTTTTTAGTAAGAGTCTACAGGGTCTACAGGATCTCACTACGTAGATCGGACTTATAGTGACCAGCTTGTCTTCAGCCTCCCAAAGAGCTGGGGTTACAGGCACGGGCCTCCACACCAAGTCTCAGCTGAGTAACAGAGCACCCTGGTGGTGGGGCTGTGCCCCTGCCTAAGCAGGCGCTTTAATCCCCTGAGCTATTAAGCCGGCAAGGGGAACACAGAAGAGCGAGAAGGAGGGGAAAGAAAGAAAAAGGAATTTAGAAAGAAAATAAAAGCAATAGAAACAAAGCTTTTGTAAACAGGGATAGGATGAATGGTTTAGAGGAAGAGAATGGAATGGGAAAAACGAAGAATTAAGTTAAGGAATGTACAGGTACAATGTCCCTATAATGAATGTGATCATTATGTGTGACAAACAGGTGTTAATTAAAAATAATTTAAAAATCAACCTTACAGAAAGTTTTATGAAACAAACAAACTATATAGTTTGGTTTGGTTTGGTTTGAATGCAGTGTATGTGATCCCTTGTGCACTATCCAACAGAGTTCGGTTTTCCCTAAGGAAGCTTCCCGAGCTGGTCTTTGCTGCCCACATTCCCCTCAGTACTCTGGTCATGCCAGCCCTGACCAAAATCGCTCATCAGGCTCTAGTCACATCACTTTAGGCTTACTCTACCCCAGATCTCCAAAATTTCCCATATTCCTCTTGAATATGGAAAGTGTGCTTTATTAAAACTTTATTAAAAGTGGTTTGCAAACCAATCACGTTAACAATCTAGCTTAACAATCACTATATAATTATGAAATGGGGTTTATTAGGCAACCAATATTACCAGGGACAAGAGAATATAGTTACCTGTATTCTGGAAAGCAAAAATATCCAATAGCTTGTTAGTCGAAAAAGCTACAAATTGTAGAACATCCAGCCTACACACAGTGAAGCAGGATGAATCTTGCAAAAACAGCACAATTTCCTCCTTCTTCCCTTTTCATTCTGTCTCGGGTATAAACCTACAACATATTCTAACTCGAGTCTGGGTTTGTTGGTCTATATGCCAATCATCTCTGGAAATGCCCAAAATTCACATCTAGAGGTTTGTTTCATTAAAATGTTATACTTTTTTAATCCATTAAGTTTTAAATTAAAATTGGAAAATTGTGATTAGTAGTTACCCAGACTTTCAACAATATTTTTAGAGTAAAATTTCATCAAGTCATTTTCTTTATGCATTATTATTTAGATTATTTCTCACACTTAGATGCTTCAATGAGCTGGGGAGATGGCTCAGTAGAGTAAACGCTTCCCTGGCAAGCGCAAGGGCCTGAGTTCAATCCCTGGTTCCGCAAAAACGAACGAACAAACAAACAAACAAACAAACAAACAAAAATGCTTCAAAATCATAGGACCTTTTCTCATCAGTATAGAATATCTAATTAAAATTAGAAGTTTACACTGGATATACTGAACAATCAAGCCATCACTGAGTTATCCATTTTTTTTTTTTTTGAGGAAGACATTATCTAATGACATTATCCAAAAGTTAAATTTGTTAATTACAAAGTTTTAACTGTTAGGGCTCAAGGAACTTTGAAATGAAAGTTGAGAATAAGTAATTTAAAATAATGGACATCAATCTAAATATAAAGTCACTCTACATTTAGTGATACATTTACTCATATTGGAGAGTATACATCAGTTTGGGAGACAATTTTCTTCAAATAATAAATTGATTTGAGTAAACTCTGGTGAATCTTCATTATATTTTTGTTATCTGATTTTCAGTTCACCTGAGGTATTGTTAGTACTCCATGCATAATGAACGGTCAAGGTAACAGCAGTCTGTGTAAGGATCATATTTATCATGAAATTATTTTACTTTTAAAATATTTTACTTGTTTGTTTGCTTGTTTGGTACAGGGTCTCACTACACAGCTGGGACTCTTCCTGATTACAGATATGTACGAACATGCTCAGTTTTGGAGGCTGGCACAGGGTTCCCAGGGTTCCAAGGATGATACATTATGTGGTGCTAGGGATCGAACCCAGGCTCTGGTGCTTACCAGACAGGCACTTAGACCACCAAGCTCTCTCCCCAGCCTTATCATTAAAGTTTATGAGAATATAAATAAAGAATATAAATTTCTTTTAAAAGCACTTAACAGTGATTTAGTGGACTTCTTATTTAGTGAGGCAAAATAATCCTCATGAAATATCATTATAAAATAGAAAAACAGTTTTGGATTTATGACACAGAATTGGTGATAACTAATTTGTTCCATGAGAAAGTCATTGCAACAGGAATGCTCAGTTATTTGGCTGTATAACCTAGACAGCTTCTGATACACCCTCATATTTACAAACCGTGGTGACTAAAGTAACTACTCAGTTATGATATGGTGACATGTATATCACAGGTCAAGTGGACACAGCTTGCTGGACATTCAATGGTCAGCAGGAGTTGCAACGCTGAATGCACCCTCTTTTATTTTTTACTATTTTATCTTTTTGAGAATACAAAATACTGATAGCATGAAACAATATTAGAAATGATACAAAATTTCCCTAAGCAAAGTAATAGGAATTCAACAATGGTTGTTGTATTACATGATGTTATCTTCAAATTAGTTCAGATTACCAGATATAAAACATGTAAGATTTGTTTAAGAAAAAAGAAAAAAAGAATAGCAAAAAGTTAGCAAGAAATTCAAAAGAGGAAAACAATAAGAGTAAAAAATAAAAAATTTTAAGCATTAGACTGTTCTTTTGAAAAGACAAGCAGAAATCAACAGTACAATTATCTAAAATGATTCTGCATACATACTTAAGTACATCATTTCCCCTTCTTTCCTTTGTCCTTTTGCTCGTCCCAGTTCTTCCTTCCCATTGAACAAATACTTTTCTTTCACAGTATCTGTTGTACCTTTTAGATTTTAATTGCTCTTTCAGATTCTCACACTAGCAAAGTAGTATATTGTTTGCACATGTGGATCTGATTTATTTTACTTATCAACATAGTCTCTAGTTGTATCCATTTATCTACAAAAGGCTCACATTTATCTTGTTTTCTTCTTCAAAATTTATTTATTTATTTATTTATTTATTTATTTATTTATTGCTGGCTCAGGCAGCCCTGATGGTGGGACTGGCATGGCATGGGGTACTGGGGATTGAGCCGCAGTTGTCTGCACCTGCTTGACCTTGCCTAAGCCGGCACTTTAGACCACTGAGCTATCTCACAGGCCACAAATTTATCTTGTTTTTATAGCTGTATAATATTCCATTGTGTAAAAACATCACATCATTTTTATCCATTCTTCAGTTAATGGACATTTTGGTTGTTTCTAAGCTTTAGTTATGATAAATCATACCTGTATAAACAGGAATGCACAAATATCACTGTGGTAAAATAAATTCAGCTCTTTTGAGGGGAAGAGCTGGATAACAGAACTTTCAATCTTAGCTTTTTGATGAATCTCCATACTGGTTTACATAGTGGGTGTACCACCCTGCACTCCCACCAACAGGGGAAAGGGTTCCTTTTTCCCCAGTCTCCCCAGCATTTGTTATTGGTTGACTTCTTCGTGATAGCCATTCTTTCTGGCATAAGAGAGTGTATCATCAGCATTGTTGTCATCTGCATCTCTTGAATGACCAATAAAGTTTGAAAATTTTTTCATATATTTATTTGCCACTTGTATCTGTTCATTTAAGAGATGTATATTCATCTCAGATACCCATTGCTGAACTGGGTCTTTGAATTCTGCAATCCTGACTTTTTTCCTTAAGTTTTATATGTTCTAGATAGGAGTTCTTTGTTTGAAGGATGGTCTGCTTTAATGTTTTCCCAGTTCATGGTTTCATTTTACTGTGTTGGTGACTTCTTTTGATGTGCAGACACTTTTCAAAAGAATGAGATCCAAATTGTTGATAATTTGAAGTATTTTCCAGGCAGTTCGACTTTTGTACATGAATTCCTTACCTATCCCTGTGTCCTTATGTTTTTACCTATTTTCTCTTCCAGAAGTCTTAGTGTTTTAGTTTTAATATTGAAATCTTTGATATATTTTGACTGTAGCTTTGTGTATGTTCATAAGCAGGGGTCTATTTTGAGCCTTCAGAGTGTGGAAAGTTGGTATTCACAGGAATATTTATTAAAGAAGCTATCTTTCTTCTAATGAACATGTTTGGTCCCTTTGTAAAAGATAAGGTGGTGGAGTGTGTTTGTAGTGTCTATATCTTATAATCTATTCCACTACTCCTCAGGTCTTTTTTTTTTTTTTGCCAGTACCATGCTGATTTTATTAGAGTAGCTTTATAGTATAATTTCAAGTCAGGGTTGTTTTGCCTCCTGCCTTTCCTTTGTTACCCAAAATTGCTTTTACTATTCTAGTTCCTCTCTGCTTCCAGACAAATTTTAGGAATGTTTTTTCTATATCTATGAGGTATATTAATGATATTTTATTGTGACTGCGTTGAATCTGTATAAAAATTTCAGGAGTATGGCCATTCTCACAATGTTGTTCTTCCTATCCAGGGGCAAGGAATATCTTTCTATTTTATAAAATTCTCTTTTGTCTCTTTTTAAAGAATACTATATCTTTCACTGTATAAATCTTTTACTTCCTTTGTGAGATTGATTCTTATGTATTTTGGTGTTGTGAGAGGCATGTTTTCCATAATTTCTATCTTGATGCATTCATGCTATTGATATTTGAGTATTAACTTTGTGTCCTGCTATGCTACTAAATTTGATTATTAAATCTATAAGTCTCTTAGTGGAGTTTTTGTCATCCTCTAGGTACAGTATCATGTCATGCAAATAATGATAATTTTACTTCTTCCTTTCCAATCACTGTTCTCTTTATTTCTTTCTCTTGTCTAATTGCTCTGGCTAATGGTTCCAGCACTATATTGAACAACAATGGTGACAGTGGACATCCTTGTCTTGTTCCTGATTTAAAAATGGAGGCTTTCAATTTTTGTCCATTTAGTATGATGTTGGCTGTTGGTTTGTTGTAGATGGCTTTTATCAAATTGAAGTAAAGACCATCTATTCCAATTTTCTGTAGTGCTTTTATCATGATGGAGTGTTGTATTTTGTCAAAAGCATTTTCTGCATTTATTGAGATGTTCATGTGCTGAATACCTTTTCTATACACTAGAAAAAGAACATAATTTACAAGTTGGAAGAAAGTTCATTTTATTATATCAAAATGGAACTGAGCCTTCATTTTTTGTTCACTCCATACCCAGTACATTAGTATTTGTTGTTTTCTTTTTTAAAATATAGCCAGAATCATCCTCACTGATGACATCATTGGCTATATTTCTGGTTACACAACTATCGACTCTGTTTTCGCTTCTGAGTGTATCACGCAAGCAGTCCCCAACTCAATCTTGTCTGAACAGTATTCTTAACACAGGAGCTACAGTGAAACTGAAATTAGTGTCTCCCATTCTTCTACTGGAAAGTTTACAGTAGCTTTCTATTTGGTTCAGAGTAACAGCCAAAGTCCTCACCTTGAATTTCATGCCTCACTTCCTCGTGTTATGATGCCCCTCTTGAGTCAGCTCTTAATATTTGCTCCTTTTTTGCTATAGCCCCAGAAATTCCTGAATATTTTCCAAATATTCTGAACATCTCACTGAAGGATTTTTTCCCTGGTCCTTCTACCTGAAATGCTGCCTCCTTGCATATCTTTTTATAAAGCTCCCTACAATTTTTCCATAGTATGAAGTCAAATCTTTTCTCTTTAATAAGGTCCACTATGGCTGTATTATTTAATACAGCTATGTGACAAACCTTTATTTTACTTCTGTCCCCACATTCTCCTCTGTTTTATTTGTCATAGTACTTCTACACGGAACATTTACAGTTGTAATCAACCTAGCCTATCATGCAGTGGTAAGGAATTAATTCAATGATGGCTTACAAATGCATCCTTCCAAGTTAACTGAGGCCCCGCTTCAGTGTCTCATTCATTTTGCATATTCTATTTTAAATAGCATTCATTCCCCTGATAGAAAGAAGAGAACCGAAGCTTCTATTTTCAAGTAGCACCTATTAAACCCATTAGCATTTCATTAGCTAGAACAAATAATATGGCCAAGCCTGAGGTCAGAAATATAAGAAATGTAATCCTCCAACAGAGGAGGAGTTAATATTAGTTAAAGTTTATTATGTATTGTTTGTTTACCTCACTACTACCTCAAGGGAATGGCTCTTTGTCTATTTCACACTGATAAGTATTAAGTACCTAGAACAAAGTTTTGCCTATAGTAGCAATTAGGTAAAACTTTATTGAATAAACAAATGAGCAGCAATATATTGTTTATTATGTGGTGTTGGATTTCTACAGCCATCTAAAGCCTTCTATTGCAGTTCAGGTAAATTATATCTCTTATTTAAAAAAGAAAAAAATTACAGGTTTAAATAATACTTGATTCATTGTTTTTATTGAATTTCAAATAAGCATACAGGAATATGGTAGAGAATGAATACTTTTCAAATATACCAGGGTTTACTGGTTTTATAGCACTGTAATTTGCTGTTTAGCCATGAATTTATTTCTCTTGTTCACATTCTGTGTACATGAGAGGGAGAAAACACAGAGTGTGTTGTGATTAATCTAAGAAGGATCTCTTCCTCTCCTCTCCTCTCCTCTCCTCTTCTCTCCTCTCCTATCCTATCCTTTCTTCTTCCCTTTTGCTGCCATTATTCTGGTATGAGTTCTTTCAAAGAATTTTGCTGAGGGATTGTTAGAGTCAACTTCATAATGAAAAGAGAGTTGTGTAATTGGTGTTTCTTCCGTCTCTCTCTCCTCTTCCTGCCTGGACCCTGTTGTGTGCATACCTTACAATACGACGATCTTGTGCCTGTGAGATCCTAAACATGAGAATGCAGGCCAACCTGTGGAGAATGAAGAATTAGGGCAATGGGAAGATCAATGTCTCTTGTCACACAAGGAACTTCCAAATTATCCTATTATTGTTACATTTCAAAACACTTGGAAAATAAACAAGGCTTGTTATTCAGTGCAGGGTTGGGATACTATAACTTGCTTCTGAACTGAGTTGAATGCATCCACACTGAGACAGACGTCTTCAAGAAAAAATAATCACAAACATTGCTTCTCATGATAGAACACTGCAATTTGGATAGATTTAAAATAGGTAAGGCGGGGCCGGGGAGATGGCTCAGTGGAATAAGCGCTTCCCTGGCAAGCACAAGGACCTGAGTTCAATCCCCGGTTCCGCCAAAAAAAAATAAATAAATAAAATAAAATAGGTAAGGCATATAATTTAAAAGATTAATTCTAGAATACTAGTAATATATTTGCAATGGTCAAAATACTAGAATATAAACCTGTTTTACAGTATATTGAGAGAAAATTTAGAAAAAAATTCATTTTGACTTATATGAATCCAGAGAAGTATTTTGAATAACTTTGGTATTTATAAACCAGCTGTTTTATAATCATAAAAGTATAAGTCAGAATATTCAGTTACATGGCTTTATCTCCATACTTACTGGGGAATACAAACTGTAATAACTACTTGCTATTCACCTAGATTCCAAGCTTGATATTGAAAGGATCCAGTAGTGTTTTGGAAGCAATTATGTTTCTACAATTTTGTCACCATTGGCAGTGACTGGAACTTTTTAGAGCTTTCAACAATACAAACAACCTGCTGTGGCACATGTGCTGTGGGCTTACCACCAGTGGTCTACAGGGTGAGAAAAGGAGGTGCTGGACCAACGATGCCATCAGGAACTAAAGCTATTTCCATTTCTTTATTCCTCTAGCTTTGTTATGTGTTTTTAAACCAATACTTTTTGTCTCTTGGGGTTAAATAAGGCAATTTTTCTCCTTATGTTGACATTCTTGGCAAGAGGGATAAGGACTAAGATTTAGGAGAGACTTGACTTTTGGCTTGGTTGACAGAATAGACAATGGAGCATTTTCACTTCTCAGTCTTCGTAATAGATTGATACAAGGGCAAACATAATCATCACCAGGCTTTGGAGAGTCAATCAATAGTGTAATTATGTAGGAAACAATTAAATTTTTATGATTTCTCCTGTCTAGAGCTGAGAGAGCACGCATGAATCTTTTCAAACACAGAAGGAAGCAGTGGTTCCTCTTCTTAAAATACCATTCCCACACATATTTGCTGTCTGCAATCCAGGCTTATACATATATAAACATTATCCATCTTCAGACTCAACCTCAAAATGTGCAGTGCTTTTTGAAATGTGAATATGTGGAGTACTTACCAGGACACATAAGTTGAACAACCATTCATGCACATTTATACCCTCAACCCACAGCAATGGTGACCCCTAATAAATTGCAACTTCGGTTCAAGGACATGATCCATAGCTGGATGGCTAGTGGGCTAGCAACTCCTTTCAAGCAGTCCACTGCAAATGACTTTCTAAACTTTATATCTCTATGTGGTTCTCATGGGAAGGAACCCTACATGAATATGGCTCAAGAGCTAGATCACAGACTTCCCGAACCCTGGCAAAAATTAAGACCCTCAGGGTTTTCTTATCTTTGTCCCATTGTGGGACTTTGATAAATAAAGTGGTACCTTGATTCACAAACTTAATGCTTGTTATGTTTCTGGCCCTAGAATCTAATTCCATGGAGGTGTAACCAGAATTGTGGAATGAATTCTGAGAACAGAATTGTGAAATTTAGTTCATGAATTGAGAGACCGCTGTATCCAACACACAATTAATTCTTCTTGTCTTGTGTCTCTGACTACAGCAAATGATCTCTTAATGGTACTGATAAATATTTCTATTGTTTGGCCAGCAGTAGAGGACTAAACAATACTGGAGGGATAAATGTTTGGCATAGATAATTTTCTGTTGCATCTTAACATTCTTACTGAAGACTACATCCAAGGCTTACAGGCTGCAGATACTTGAAATATTCATTATGTGAGAAAAAGTAAAGCTACATAGCATCCCTAATTTGAGAAAGATCATAGAGACAGAACTTGCACTCTCCTTTTGACATTTAACTGAGTTTTTTCTTAATTCCACTGAAAGCTGGGGTCTGTTCTCCATGCAATGTCACATTTAGAGAAATAGCTCAATAATCAAAAAGTAATTAACAGCAATCCCACCTTTCACTGACATTTCTTGAAGAAGGTCTATGGGATTTAATACATAATTCATAGCAATATCCTCACATTCTGTCACTGCCCATAAAACCTTTGTGTCCATACTTTATAAAAGTTCAGCAAAAAATACTATGAAATCACACTTCATATGGATCTTCAATTTTCACCATCTCTCACATTCTATTTGATCTTCTATTTTCCTTCAATGCAGATATGGGATCCCCTTGATTCTTCTCACCCCAGTTGTATCACCCTTCTACCCCACAGGATGCATAGAAAGAATGAGAGACTTCTCTGTCAGGATCAAATTTTCCTTTAAAATTCAGAGAGGGAGAGAGAGAGAGAGAGAGAGAGAGAGAGAGAGAGAGAAGTGGAAAGCTTAGCTTTCAGGGGAGTTGATTGAAACATTCATAATTGAATATCTTTTAAATCCCCATCTCTGAGAATCATTGCCCATGCCTGCTTGGACTTCTGCCCCCCAGACAAGAAAGAGAATCTGTCTCACTGAGTACAGGCAGCACTGTGCTTGGGGGCAGAGAGCCAAGATTGGTTTCTGTTTATCATGGAAAAGAGCTCAAGGTACTTAGTTTTAAGCTGCACTGAATCTGGTATCATTCATCTGTTTATGTTCTTTTTTAAAAAGCCTTTAAAAATTCAGTGCAGAACAACAACAACAACAAAAAAGCAAATTGTCCTTTGATTCCATAATGGCTTTTATTCCCCAGAACTACAGTGTGCAAATAAAGAAAAGCAAATTATGTTCTGATTTAAACTTTTCTTGCCGCAGCTAGGCTGAGTCACCTTTGACGTTCCATTTTTGAAGAGAGCTGGCCACACATCTAGAGCTATTTTAAAAGTTGTCACGTACAAACCTGCAAACTTCAGGATGTTCTACTTCAGGCAAGTAATCTAATGGAAGGCAACTGAGTTGGATTTACTCAGGCATTTCCCTGGGCTTCTGTTCCCTCCCAAATCTATCGGTATCTATGGTAGCATCAGAATATTAAAGCACAATCATTATAGATGCAGGGCTCACTGGGCCTCTTGGATGCACCACAAATGGAAAGATGCGATCAGAGAGAGAAGATAAATGCATTAAAGTTTTCCTTGCATGTATCCCATGGTAGAGAGAGAAGCAACTGCTGAGCAGTGTTTCAGTAAATGACTTCGGGATATTTCTTAGACTTTTAAACAGCCAAGAATACAAGCAAATGCCTATAGTCCTAATAACTTAAAGATGTGCATGATACCTGCAGAAAGAATGCTATCTGTGCAAAGTGAGGGAAGAATAATACAGCAGGAGCATGATGAACAGAGGCTCTGAAAAATTAACACTTGCTCTGTCTTTGTGCTTTCCCTGCACAGCTCATTTTGCCAGTGAAAGTGTGGAAGGCATCTGTAGGGCCAAGTGTTCTATAGCATCTTCCACCCGTTTAAGGAGGCTCATGGAGCATCTGCCTGTTGCAAGGGTCAAGGGAGGTAGGTGTATGGCCAAAGCACTGCTCCTTTGCAAGTATGTGAGCTTACTTTTAAAAATGTAAATATTGAGGTTCATTAAGAAGGATTTGAGAGGGATTACGGAGGTGGTGGCTGCATTGTGTTTCTTCAAACTTCAAGTGCTCCTGTGTCTTCTCCATGGAAGGATTTAGTCTTCAAAGAGTGGAATTAGTAGTTATAAACATTAAATAAAAAAAAAAACCTCAGTAACTTTCAACATTCAAGAACGACCCTGACAATGAAATGATGGAAAACTGGAAGTTCTTGTTCTTAGGAGGTTTATGAGGCAGTTTTGGGTACAGGTTACATACAGCATGAATTTTAGAGACAGATTTATTTTCAAATCCAGGTTTCACAAGTTGTTGGCTGTGTAACCTTGGGAAATGACTTTATTGAATTCTGAGAAGCATTAGTTTTCAATAAACCTGTTGCCTAGCGTGGTTCAGGCCAAGGTAACAGGCACAGTTCCTACTACTTTTCTTTGCACTTTGATGTACTTAGAAATGGTAACTATTATGATTAATATTTTGATCATTTATGTTATTATATTACTGATCTGAGATCTACTTGTATTTAATATACTTCAATGCCTTTTTCTCATTCACTGACCCAACAAGACTTAATGGAGTCTTAATCTTGAACCAAACTTTGTTGTTCTGGTGTTTTATGTGGGAGAAGGAGGAGAGGAAATGCAGATAATAATAATTAGAAAATTATCCCACCACACAGGCATTTTTATGTCAAAGGAACAGTAGTGTAGAAATGTTCTATTTTAGACACCCAAAGGCAGGAGTCTACAGTGAAATATTTATCTCTCACCACAGAAACACTTACAAATATTTGAAGACACACTTTTGAGTTTCTAGATGTTCTGTTTTCAAACCAGACTTTCCCTACCCTCTTAACTGCTTCAATTTAGGGACATCTTTATCTTTCTGATCATACATTTTGTGAGTAACAGAATATCTGTCTGTTGTAATCCTTTAAATTTAGGTACTTAAACTTAAACTCACATTTCAAACGTTGACCTATCACCCTCCTCCAACCCAGAATTTATAACAGTTTATGATGAACTGCCACCATCTCTTAAAAAAGTCTTTGTGTAATCATAGAATCTCTGAACTGTGGTCAAATAATACCTCCAAGGTTTTTTTTTTTTTTTTATTGTGGAAGCTTCAACTCTTGTTACGCTACCATTTAATACAATATTTACAAGGTTCATATTTGTTTACATAATCTGATATTTTGACTAGATGCACTAGATGGGCAAGTATTTGGAAAAAGTTTTGGAAGAGTATATTCTAAACTAGTACATGTTACTAATAAATGAGTACACCAAAGTAACCAGTTAATATGGACTTCTGGAGTATAAATACTGGCTTGCAAACATTCTTTTTTTAAAATCTGGAATCCATGGCATCTAATTTTGGAATCCCACCCACCCATCTACCTAGCCAAGTTAATTTATAGCAGTTGAACATATAGGGAAATGGAAAAATTTGTTTTAAAAAAATTAAAAATTTACCAACAATCTCTCACAAATATAAATTTAAATTAGCACAGAGCATGGTGGTAAAGACCCATTATCCCACCAGTTGGGAGGCTGAGCCAGGAGGATTGTCATAAATTCAAGGCAGCCTCAGCCACTTAGTGCACATAAAGCCAGCCTGAACTATACAGCCAGACTTTGTCTCAAATAAACAAATAATCAAGCAATCTAAGTTGTCTATGTATATACAGCAGGGTATAATAACTGTGCCAATGGAGGAAACATTCTAAGTTTTTTCTAAGTGTTTTTGTACAAAAACTCATAATATTGTCTTTTGTCTTTTGTGAAATAGGAAAGAAAGGACAATAGCAATAATAGAATCTCGTGGGGTCACCATGGGGGCTATTTAATCATATTTATAACATAATTAAAATTTTTCTAGGCTTAAAAAGTTGCTACTGAGAAAGAACATCATAAATGTTTCTTAGCTAAGTGAGTCTGGTTTCATTTCTGCCATAAAATAGTACAACCAGTCCCACATGGAGAGGAATGAGAGTTTCACTCAGATTCTCTGTTGCCTAGCTTATCTTGAGATGAAGAAGAATATTTGACCTTTTAGTAAGAAACATTACAAGCATACACTATATTTGCTAAGTTCCAGGCACTTGTGGTCACAAAAAATTTATACAATACAGTCTTTGCTTAAGAGCTCTGCTGCAGGACAAATGGTTCAGTCACCAACTCTAATACAAGGTACAGTGCTACTGCAGCTCCCTGGCTTGTGAACAAATTGTATCTTCCCACTTATGCAGTAGTCATGCACTTACAAACTCTCTAAAAGATGTGGCTACTAGAAGGAACAAAACTGGACTGAAGAACAGTAACCATGGCCCTCCACTACCCCATGGCCATGGGCCTCAACAAGAGCCACAAGGTGACTGAGAATGTGAGCAAACCGAGGCACAGCCACCGCCATGGACATCTCACCACGCACATCAAGTTCCTGTGGGACATGATCCGGGAGGTGTGTGGCTTTGCCCTCTAGGAGTGGCTCATCAAGGAACTGATCAAGGTCTCCAAGGACAAATGCACCCTCAGGTTCATCAAGAAAAGGGTGGAGAGGCACATCCTCACCAAGAGGAAGCGTAAGGAGCTGAGCAACATGCTGGCCGCCATGAGGAAGGCAGCTGCCAAGAAGGACTGAGCCCCTCGGGAATAAAGCTTTGCAGAAAAACAAAAACAAAAACAAAAAAAACAAACAAAAAAAGAAGAAGTAACAAACTGCTGTATGTTGTAGGGATTTAGTGAGTACCTTTTCTCATAAAAGTAAGTCTTTAAAATACATGCTATTGATCTCTTTCAAACAAATGAAATTTATGGTTCTGTGAGAAAGAGTGAATAGATTAACAGTGAAATTAAAAGTGGAAATTAATTTGGGGCCTTTTTTCACTCTGTGGAAGTTTGTTTTGCTAGATTCATTCAGTCATTGTCATGTCATATGTTTCTGCGATTATACAAAAAATGAACAAACATAAATATAATAACCTTGTCCAGATTTAGCTGTGCATATTGGACATACAGATCAATACAACAGTTTTCCTATCTGTAACCTCTAGTATCCCACACATAAACCAGAAATCAAGAAGCATTGTGAGAACATTGATCTTTCACTATACTACTATGATCATTATAAACATTTCCAATAATGTCTCATTGACAGCATATTTTTGAATCAATTCACCATGCAGTATTTTATTCTTATTAGAGAAACAACTGAATGTAGCTGTGCATCATTGCTTTCTTGTCTGTATGCCAAGTCGAATAGTACTTTTGTCAAGTGCAGCAGGAGTCAAAGCAGGTGCACCTAGCTCTGTGTCCACTCATGATTTCAGCTCAGAGAATTTCAGCTGGGTCTCCTCAACACCACCCTTTTCTTCACCATCCTATTCTGCTTGTAATTACAGGTGTTGTTGAACTAGTAGGGTAGAAATAAACTGCACAGGCTGAGCGAGGATGGCAGGCACAGCGGCACCCCATCATTTGGGAGTTTATGGTTGAAGAGGACCCGGAAGCTGAGGACAGTGCTCTGCTGCAGCTGGCAGAGGGAGCCCAGGAGAAGCCTGCAGACTTCCTCGGTGGTTACCTAAGTGAAGCTCAATGGACTGCAAAATAAGGTGTGGCCTCTTGGAGCCTTTGCATGTGGCAGAGGTGATCCTGCTGGGATTACATTGTTAAGACATTTCTTATTTTTGCATGAAACTGACAGACTCATCATACTAAAACAAAAACAGAAAACCTTTTTTTCCTAAAATGTATTGTCTCCACTTTAATGCTTTTGACATAGGCTCACCTAGAGTAACTCATGCAATGGCATTTAAGTGCTTGAAACCATAGAAACGTGTTTTGTCAGGCTCCTTTTTCGCTCTACCCTAGTGAACTTGAGGAAATGGACCAGAAATCTCATAACTGTGTGAATGGAGATATTCAGAGGCAGGCAGGGGTAGGTAGGAATAAGCTTAGGAATGGAAGAAAACGAGTAAAATTGACTAGTGGTCCAGACACTTCCATAAGAGCAGAAATTTCTGAATAGTCCTTCACATTTTATGGATCATAGGGTGGATTTGTAGAGAGCTAAATTTCTATTCTTCCTGGCTGAATAATTTTCTACTTCTCTAGACCTAAGATAGTCCTCCTCTAAGAATGACAATAGTAGACTTCTTTCTCATGAGCTTTATGAAGATTCAATGTTTAAAATACAATTTACTTAGACAAATAACCATTCAAAATGGAAAAAAACGTTTTATTTTTTGCTTAAACTCTGACAACATTTATAATAAGGCTTATTTTTAAATAAATTTTATTGAGAAACAAATAGCAATGAGACAGTTTCAAAACCAATTAGTAGGATAGCTTCAATAATTAATACATTGCATATTGTTGTCTTCCTAATGGTTATTCATAGTACAAGATGCAGACATGATATACTGTCCAAATACTATTAGTACAAATCTTTTTATTGAATTAAGAGAAAGTAGCTGTATATCTATCCTAACTATTTTGTATATTCAGATACAAAATGGTTCTTCATTTGTATCCCTTTTTTTGTTTAGTTTTGTCAGAGATGGGTATTCCATTGCCATTTAAATATTGTAGGTGTGTGAATTCAGAAAAATAATCCAATATAGTGCAGTAGTCCATAATAGTAGTGGGTTATTCATAGGACTGGCAATGTCAGTTGTTGACTTGAACTCTCCTATTTATAAAATTCACAAAAATATCTTTTCCATTCCTGAAATGGCCCACCTGTAGGAAGGGTCAGCCTGGTAAAGTGGATCATTTTCTCTTAATAAAGTTTAGCATGAAGACTTTAAATATTCATAACACAGGAGTTTAGGGCCTGAGCACCAGCTGCTCCAGATGTAAAGAAACAGAGAACTCAAATCTAGGGAATAATAGGAGAGTCTAGGATAGGACAGAAGAGATTTTAAAGCAAACCAATGGTGCTGAATCTCTTAATTTGCTTTAAATTTAACTGCCCTCTAAACTATTTCCTGACTTGCAGGTTTTCTGCCTTGATTTTGTTTTGCTAGTTTCAATCAGAAGATATTTTCCATGGGAACATATTTCTGGATATAAATAGGAAATCAATGGCAAAGCAGGTTTCACTTTGCTGAACTTATTGATTCTATAAAATGAAAAGCTGTTCATATATACACCTAGCCAGGGCAAAAGGTACTCTGTGCAGAATCAGGCTTGTTTCTTTCTAAACTGCTTTTCTTGGCCTTTAAAAATCCAACAGGGCTGAAAAAGGAAAACGGGTCTTCTTTAGCTTCACATAAACTAACAACCATTCTGATGACAAGAAAGCAGTGCTGCTTCCCAAGGTGTCTTTGTTCGAGGGATAGCAGGCCCATTGAAACCTCCTGATGGAGCTCATTGAAAATAATAGGCCCTATTATCTTCCCTGGCAATGCTGCCATGAGAGCTTCAAAATCTGAAATAATGACAGCACATATTGGATGTACAGTAGAAAGGCATCGCGTGATTATGGGCAATTTCTGGCTCTCTTCCTCAAACCGAGATGGATGAGGAGGGGGGCAGTGGCTGGCTCTAGTGCACACAGAGGGAGCATTTTGTAGTGAGGACCTGGAAGGGTGTTTGTATCTTCAGAATTTAAATGACTTGTCTCAAATAATTTCTGTAAGTAAAACATCTATGTCAGTGTCTCTTCAGAAAGCAGCGTTTGGAAGTTTTAGCACTGAAAATACTGTCGTGTTTGGTAGCTTGGTAGGTATTGTGGTGAAAATTGCTGGGAAATTTCAAGCTGAGAGGCGGCAAGTGCTGCAACACAGGCCTACCTGGCCCGGGATCCATGGGGGTGGGGAGGGTGGGCCGGTGGGGGAAGGGTTACTGAGAGGTCACAAAGGCTTTCAGGCCGTTCCCAGGTCAGCTCTGGACACCCCGAGATGTGCCTAGCTCAGCTGATTTTCAGCCCACTGGAAATGCAAAGGGGGATAAACCCAGAGGAGGGAAAAATACACCCAGCTAGGAACAGGTCTATTAGGCTGTGAGAAATTACCAGGAGAAAACTCCCCTGAGGCTCCATGACAGCTGAGCAGGAAACCGATCCTTTAGGAGGAGAACTGCCACTATTTTCATTAAAGGTGGGGGAAGGGTATTGTATTTGCTTTTGGGGAACCTTTCTTTCTTTTGTCACTTGTTATTATCTCTGTGTTTTCAGGAATGAAATGTCTTAAAACCACTAACGAACACAGAGAGACAGTATTTTTTTTCATTTGCAACAACTCGAAAGAACACAGTGTGCTGTGTACATCACCCTTGGGGCTTATATTTAATATAAGAACAAGATGGTCTCTCTGCTTTCCTGATGCCTGACTATAGCTGGAGAGAGGCCCGTGGCAGTAACAGCATCATCTAGCTATTGTGGCAAAATGAGAAGTGACAAGAAGGAAAAGGACACCTAATAGAAACCACCCACAAGCCTGTCCCATGGTTGAAGCAGGCCCTTGCATTCCTCAAGTGCCAGGAAGGTAATATTGAAAAGCAGCTATAGGAGGTTGTTGGGACTTACATTATCACAAGAAGTAAACTTTCTCACCCACCCCATCCTTCTTTTGACATATGCTATACTATTTAGTCTGGCATGTGAATACTTCCTTCATGGGGCTCTGTCCAAATATCAATGTTATTTTGGGAAATGTGACCCCTTAGGAAATATGTTCCTATGAATCTTAGCAGCATGCATGAACTCTCTCTCTCTCTCTCTCTCTCTCTCTCTCTCTCTCTCTCTCTCTCTCTGCATGGCCTTACCATACCATAGTAAATGTAGATTAGCCTAAAAAAAGGGTAAACACAGCTCTATCAATGCATGTCTGTGACTTTCTGGACTGCTTGGTTTCTGTAAATCACCATCTTGGGCCAACCTATGTTTCCTTCACCTCAATATTTGTGACATTGGCCCCCAAAATTCAAAGACTCAGTCAAAAACGAGCGTCTGAAATGAATACACACTAGTCAGATGAAGAAATGCAAATAGCAAATAAATATATGAAAAAAAGTTCAACATTATTGGTCATTTGAGATACGCAAATTATAACCAGTATTTTAACTTAAAAATATGTAGAGTCAGTTTTATTGGAGATGAAAATTTTGAAGAAAATTAAACCATTTTAAATTTCTTTTGAACTCAACTAATTGGGTTGAGTCCATGTGTGTGAATGGCTACTGTATATCTGGAGAATTTCCAAATCAGCTTACATGTAGCATACGGTGTTTATTAAAGTACTAAAATAAAATATGTGGAATTGAAAGTCATATTATATGGCAATAAAATTCAACAATACTCTCAATAATTGTTTAGAAATTAGAGTAAGAATAAATTGTTTTTCAAAGAGAAATTTTATCCAAAACAATGACTAGAATGTCTAGCATGTGATGATAATGAAAAAAGTAGAGCTTTACTAATATTT
>NW_004524793.1:2218787-2220547 GCF_000260255.1 Octodon degus
TGAATTCATGCACCTACAATATTTGGATGGAAATGGAATACCCATCTGTGACAAAACTGAACAAAAAAAGGTGATATAAATGAAGGACAATTTTGTATCTGTTTATACAAAATAGGATAGATATATAGCTACTTTCTTTTAATTCAATAAGAAGAAAGATCTGTCCTAATAGTGTTTAGACTGAATATCATGTCTGCATCTTGTGCTATGAATGACTACTACCAATGCAACAATGTGCAATGTATTAATTGTTGTAACTCTCCTTCCAACCTGTTTTGAAGCTGACACATTGCAATATTTCTCAATATAATTAAAAAAGAAACAAAATTTTACCAAATTCAGTTTGAACATATTGGATTTCATTTTCCACATGTAATAGAAGAAAACGGTGCTACCTAGTTCTGGTGCTGATGAGCAGCTGAATGTGGTCGAGGCCTTTATCTGTTCACAGTTATGAGCCTCTCTTCTTCCATGATTGCAGGTGACTGAGCAGCTCCAGTTCCCACAGTGAATTAGAATCCTACCTAAAACCTACACTGCAGTGTCCCCTCCAGCATCATAGGACAGAACTTAGTTGCCTGACCACTCCTTGCCTTCTGAAGAGATAGAGATGATGAACTACCACATCTAATTAGGCCTTTTGCCAAACTCTCTGGAGATTCTATAAGAAACAGTGTCTATTTATTTAGTTAGTTAGTTTTGCGAAAGAGTCTTGTTATATAGTTCAGGCTGGCCTTGAACTCACTATCTAATCGAAGCTAAGATCAAACTCATGGTGATCCTCCTGCCTAGGCCTCTCAAGTTCTGGGATTACAGGTGTATACAACCACACTCAGCCTGAAGTAGGGTTATAGATGGAAAGGAAGACAAATATTTTGAAGCTTCAACCAGAAAGTGTGTATATGTGTGTGTGTGTGTGTGTGTGTGTGTGTGTGTGCACTCTCATTCACATATGTGTATATTTAGAGTATTAATGATGGTGAGAATTTAACTATTTTTTCCTTCTATATCTACTAACTGCCTGATTTGGAAATAAAATGATATTAACAGATCCAATACAAGATGTCCCTAAAATAGTATATGCATTCTAGCATCTATGGCTGTGATCTTGGTTTCCCTGGCTCCCATACCCCTTTTAAATTGCTTGCTTACTTTCCATTAGAGAAGCGACCAGAATGTTGAGCTCTGACTCTGCTTATTTATGAAGTCAGCATTTACTTTGTTGAACCCATCAGTGTTTAAAAAGGAAAAGAGAAAGACATCTGTGACCCAACCAATGACAGGAGGTCACAATTTACAACCATCAAATTACCAAGTAATTCTATTAATACCAGCCTCTGAAACACAAGGAAAACTTGCTTTTAAAGCTTTTTAGTCATATGGCCAGAGCGCAGTCCTATATAAAAATACAGCTAAGATTTTTATCTCTTTCCAGCATACACAGTATGGCCTGGATTTCTTACCATTCATCAAGGTGCTTCAGGGTTCTACTGTGCCATCAGATGCTACATATTTTACTGCAATAAATTTCTTTTCTTTCTTTTTTTCTTTTTTTTTGTACTGCAGCACTTTATTTCTCCTTACACAATGACGTGTTGCTGGGGCCTAATGTTCTCACAGTAGAAAACCAAAAATTTGTCACCTTAAAAGAAGTGAGTACAAAAAAAATCCTTACATAAATTAAAAGAATGAATAAATTTACAGATGTAAATGCAAACTGTTTCCAACTCAAGGCAAGTAAACCACCGCCAGTATTCAGG
>NW_004524793.1:2220647-2223168 GCF_000260255.1 Octodon degus
AGCTCACTTTGTAGCCCAGGATTATCTGGAACTCAAAAAGATCCTCTTGTCTCTGCCTCCTGAGTGCAGGGATTACAGGGGTGTGCCACCATTCTAGCTTAAAATTTTTGAAATAAGTATCAAAGATGTTCTAAATTTCTATACGATCTGTAGTGATTTTACTCATTTCATTCCTTTTTGCATGAATTTGATTTTTTTCCCCTTTTTTTTTTGATAAGGTTGGTTAGGAGTCTATCAATTTTATTTATTCTTTCTAAGAACCAGCTCCTTGATTACTTAATTCATTGTATCATTTTCTTCATCTTCATTGTACATATTTCTGCTCTTATCTTTATAATTTCCTGCCTTCTTTGGGCTTTGGATGTGACCTACTCTTCTTTTTCTAGAAGCTTGAAATACAACATAAGATTGCTTATTTGGGCTTTTTCCATTTACCTGATGTAATAAATTTCCCTCTCATTAAAGTACTAGAAATAAAATATATGGAATTAAAAGTCATATTATGGGAAAAAAATTTAGCCCATTGTTCTTCAGAGAAAGGACTTCTATCTGAACATGTAAAGAATAAAAACAAACTCTCAGGTCCTCAAAATTCAAAGACCCAATCAAAAATGAGTGTCTGAAATGAATACATACTTCTCAGATGAACAAATACAAATAGCAAATAAGTGATGCTTATTTGACTAACTAATTTTTCTTAAAATAGCTTTCTTTGCATCCCACAGGTTCCAGTAAATTGTATCTGGATATTCATTTGATTGTAAATATTGCTTAATGTCTCCTTTTCTTTCTTCTGTGACCCTTTGATGGTTCAGGAAGGTGTTATTTATTTACCATGTAATTACAAAGTTTTGGCTGTTTCTTTTGTTAATAATTTCCTGTTTCATTGCACTATGGTTAGATAATGTTCATGGGATAATTTCAATTCCTTTGCATTTACATCATCAAGCTCTATGTGCTAGTATGTGGTCTATTTTGGAGAATATCCTGTGTACAGCTGAGAAGAAGATGTGTTTTGATGTTGAGTGGAATACTCTATAAAGGTCTACTAGGTCCATTTGTTCACAAGTTTGGTTTAGTTCTATTATTTCTTCACTGATTTTTTTTGCCTAGTTGATCTATTCTCTTCATGTCAGTGGGGTATTAAAGTCCCCCACCACAGATGTGTTATTTCTCATTCAATTTTTTCATATCTGTTAAAATTTGTCTTATATAGTTGGGTGCTCCTATGTTGGACACATGTATTTATGATTGTTATGTCTTCCTCTTACAATTTTCCTGTAACAAGTATGTAGTGACCTTTCTATACTTCTAGGCTATGCTAATCCTTTTTAAATTTCATTTTTTTTTCTAGAAAACATCCTTCCATGATCCTTACTGCTAGCAAAAATAATAACATACTATGTGCGTCTAATGTTTAGAAGTTCAAACAGTCTCAGTTCTTCTTTGAAAAGCACAAACTTGAACAAAGAGTGCAATTTGTAGAGCTGCAGCTGGGGATCAAGGCTTCTGCCTCCTGTCACATCTTCGTTCTACCATATATCACATTTTTTCAGTTCTGAAACAACTTTTCGAACCTTATCTTCTGACATTGCATTGCATACAATTGGAATATTGTCATTTTTCCAGTATGCATATTTCAGTACATGTTTTTTTCTTTCCTTGCCTGTGTGGCTAAATGAATTCTAATATATTGAATTAATAAAGTGATGCCTTCTATTCTTCATATGCCCTGTTTTTCCTTTAGCACCTTTCTAAGAAAATAATTTTAAACTATCTTTTGTTAGTTGCTTGAGCAATCAGTAAATGATTAACAAATTGAAAAACTCTTTTTGCCTTAATAATTTGGCTTTTTCCATCACTTGCTTTCTAGTTTCTCCTATATATTATCTAGCATGACTACAGTTTAATTAGCATATTCTTGTTCTCCAGAGCGTCTTTTCAAGAGGATACAATATTTTGACCAGTTACTAAAATCAGCACTGAAGCCCAGCATATTTCCAGGTTTTGCTGGATCCCTTGACCTATATTTTCCACCCATGTTTTTGGTCCTTCTGTTACACTATATCTTCTGAGGTGTCACTGTGCATTAGCTGTGTCAGCCCTGGACATGTGACTGCCTCACATATTCTCAGTGTAATAATCAGCCCCATAAGGTAGTAGAAAATTTAAGAACACTACCTCTGTAGAAGTATGAAAGTTTGGAGAATCCTAGTTTGGATATTCACTAGAAATTTCCATTAGTACTCTCATGCATTCTTTGATTAGACTAATGCCCTAGAAATCACTTGCATTTGGAATTTTCAAAATAGTTCACATGGCTATAACTATCCAGAAGAAGGTAAAGACTTATAAGCCGAGAGTTCAAAGACTGTGAACTCACTATACTGTGAGGTCAGGGAGAACACAGAGTGTCCAATTTTTTTTATTAATTTTATTGAGTAACAAATAGTAATGAGGCAGTTTCAAAATGAGATAGTAGGACAATTACAATAATTAATACATTGCATATTGTTGTCTT
>NW_004524793.1:2230473-2235535 GCF_000260255.1 Octodon degus
TGGGGTGGCTGGGAAGTGGAGCAACAAGAGAACAAGCAACATGGGCCGGTGGCGGTGTCTGAGCAATAAATTTCTTATTTCTAACTATAACCACAAAAAACCAAAAGTCCTTCAAATTAGCTAAAACAATCTCTATGATAATTTATCCCTACAATAATAATTATAGCCCATCTTTTTTATTAATTAAACAATCCCATTGAGATATATCATTTTCAACATAGAAGTTTTCACTTTACTAAGTTTGTATAGGTTGACTTTTGGAGTCATACAGAGGTTAAGTTTATCTCACCTTGACAGGGTAAAATCACTGTTTTCTTGATTCTTTTTCTGAATTTGATTCTTGACTTTATAGTTCATTTTGGATTAACAGGATTTGAACTATTTGTTCAACATAAATTAGTAAACATTTTTGTTGTCTGTCACTTGCTCAGATACTGTGCTTTACCTGAATCCAGGGTGAGTCAACTCTGCCATTTACAATAAGAAGTCCCTGAGATTGATTTAAAGGCAAAAACAGCAAGATTTTTTTTCCTCAAACCTGTCTATATTAATTAAATAAATAAAGGATTGAAGATTAAATATTCTAGAAAGGTGCCTGAGTCTTCTCAGATTTTCATGACAAAAAAATCCACCATGTAGATATCTCACGCAGCACAACTTTAATATTCAACAGTTCTACCAGTGGGAATCTGAGTGGAAGGTGATAGCTTTGCCCGATTGGGTGAAGACTCACTTCCTGGATTGCAGAAGCTGTCTTTTCCCAGTGGCCTCCCATGATGGAGCGAAATGGTACACCTTTTCTGTCTCTACTAATGCCTAGGTGAAGAACACCTAGTCATTCCTGAGGATCTGAAACACTGAACGCAGTTGATCTCAGTTTGAGATTCATATTTACTGTGTCTTCTGTATTTCCTGTCTACTTCCCCAACCCAAAAGATAAAAATAAAATTGTTCTCAGTGTGATAGAATCCTTGGGTGAATGAAATAGCTGTAAAACTGTTCTAGAGGCATTCTGCTGCAGCTCACATTTTGAAGGTCTCATAGGTCTTCTTATGGAGACACTAATTCTGTCGAGGGGCTCCACACTTAGGAGCACATATGACCCTAATTAGTTCTCAAATCCAAATAGGGTCACTTTGTGATCGAAGGTTTCAACCCATGCATTTAGGAAATGTAATTTGGCTTACAGTGCTAACTAAAATAAATAATATGTTAGCTTTCTGATGCTGTGACAGAA
Source organism: Octodon degus (assembly GCF_000260255.1). Classification (NCBI taxonomy): domain Eukaryota; kingdom Metazoa; phylum Chordata; class Mammalia; order Rodentia; family Octodontidae; genus Octodon; species Octodon degus. Next base: position 2,231,711 of record NW_004524793.1, read on the forward strand.
CACCAGGCATAAATCTACATAAGGAAGAAAAATTTACTTTGGCTCATGGTTTCTGAGGGTTTAGTCCATAGTTGGCTGGCTCCATTGATTTAGATCTGTGGTGAGGCAGAGTGTCCTGGACGAAGGGCATGGCAGAGCAGACATTCATTTCAGGTCAACCAGGAAGAGAGCAAGGAAACAAGCCAGGAAATCAAGGAGGTGGGGACCAAATGTAATCCTCCAATAAACTTCAATTAGACTCTACTTCTACTTGCATCAACTCTCAATAGTGTTGCCAACAAATTACAACCTTATCAGTGTATTATTCATGAGTTAGGGTGTTCATCTTTGGATCAGATCAAAAGCCCATATTCTGGCAACTAAGCCATCAGCACCATGAGCTTTGGGAGTGTATTTTATGAAATGACTAAAACTAATAAATATCATGCAGCAATAAACATCTGAAACTATCAATTTTGGCAGACAAAAGCATGTGAATCTCAGTTGAACTGATGTAAGAAGAAAAGCAAATTATATTATCAGTTGCCTAAAAACAATGAAGGAAGTTAAAGAGGGTAATTTGATGGTTCAAGTTGACCAGAATGGTTTATTGTTCACATAATACAGTTCCCTAAAGAATTTTAGTTCCCTGAACAATAAAGTCTATGACTCTTTCGGCCTGAATAATACAAAATGTTGCCACTATGATATAGGCACAAGTCTAAATACTTGAAAGAAAATCTATTCACCATCTTAAAAAAAAAATAGCAAACCTTGCTGTCTCTACTAATGCCTAGGTGAAGAACACCTAGTCATTCCTGAGGATCTGAAACACTGAACACAGTTGACCTGAGTTTGAGATACAGATTTACTGTGTCTTCTGTATTTCCTGTCTCCTTCCCCAACCCAACAGATGAAAATAAAATTGTTCTCAGTGTGATAGAATCCCTTGGGTGAATGAAATAGCTGAAAAACTGTTCTAGAGGCATTCTGCTGCAGCTCACATTTTGAACGGTTCTTGGAGAGAGAGAGAGAGAGAGAGAGAGAGAGAGAGAGAGAGAGAGAGATTGCAAAGACAAAGCAATCTACTGAGAATGAAGTCTGGAGGTATAAAACTAAGATTATTAAGGACCATAAAAATCAGAAAATATAATAACACACACACACACACACACACACACACACACACGCACACACACAGAAGGGTGCCTAAAATGATTAAAGAAAAAAGCCAGGGATATGATATTACAAAATGTACAGATGACAAATTGATAAAAACACAGAACATTTAGAGATGAAAAATCTTGTTGTTGATGTTAAAATAAAATTACTGGTTCCTTTAAAAAGTAGATTGAAGAAAGATGAGAAGATGTTTATAATATGAAAAAGTAGTCTGAGGAAATTATCAGAAAGAAGCAACAGGAGTAAAATACGCAAGTCATGTAAGAATGTTCAAGAAATAGATGGGATGAGGTTGTCCAATATTCCACTAAAGGGAAAATGAATACTTACATAAGAAATATTTATAAACCAAAAATGTCTAAAAATTTACAGAGCTAGTGGATAACTAGAACCTTAAGAATTAAGAAATCTCTCTCTGTGTGTCTCTCTGTCTCTGTCTGTCTCTCTGTCTCTGTCTTTCCCTTTGTCTCTGTCTCTCTCTGTCTCTGTTTCTATCTCTCTGTCACTCTCTGTCTCTCTCTTTGTCTCTCTCTGTCTCCCTTTCTGTCTCTTTGTCTGTCTGTCTCTCTCTCTCTCTCTCTCTCTCTCTCTCTCTCTCTCTCTCTCTCTCTCTCTCTCTCTTTCATCCCCCAGATGAAAAGATCTGAAACAATATTCTGTGTTTTGCAACAAATGCACAATATATGAGATCTGCAAAAGTTTTTACAATGAATTTTCAAGAATATTTGCAACCTACAAAGACAACTTTACAGAATAAAAAATATATGAAAAACAGAATTTTAAAAATGCATAATAAAGGGCTGGGGAGATGGCACAGTAGAATAAGCACTTGCCTGGCAGGTTGAGGTCCTGAGTTCAATCCCTGGTACTGAAAAAAAAGCATAATAAAATTGCTACAATATTTAATATTAAGATAAATTAAATTTTAAGTGAAAAATTTCAACATAATTAGAAAAATACATTTTCTTTCCTTGAAGGAATTTCCATGCAAGTAGAACAATTCCTAAGGTTCAAAGTTTATAACTAATAAATCATTTAAGTTCCAAATCCTTTCAAATTTTAAAAAGACAACTTTCAAGACTACTTACATTATAATTATCATTTCATTGTGAATTTGTGTTTCATTTTAATGTATTTGCTTTTTTGGAGAATATATTCACAAACTAGGGAGTACAAAATCTCTTTCTGGTTCTTCAGTGGTGCTATTATCAAGTCAGTGTTCATTCTCCCAGAATATGGATTGTGTAAAAGCAGGGCTATGGATGGGTTTGGTCCACAGAGTCACTGTGCCTCTTCTAATTCCTGTTATTTCTTCTACAGTCATTATAAGTATAATATTTATTGAGGTATCACATGTCAGATCATGTGCCTAGAGTTCCAAATGCCTTAACTTCTTTAATTCTCATGATAGCCCTAGGAAAATAATCTCAATTATCTTAAGTTTATAGGTATGGAAATTGTAGCTTAGAGAGTTATGTAGTCACACCAGTAGAAAGTATTGAAAGGGTAAGAAAATGAACCTTTTTGACTTCCATGCCTAACTCTTACCCATTGAATGACGTTGCCATCGCAGTCTGGACAAAAACTACAAATATTATTGTCTGGCCTAATAAACCAAATGAATTTAGTTCACTTTCATTATAACTTCTAAAGAGTTTCCCAGGAAAATCTCATGTAATAGTGACTTGAGTAGGGGACTCAGGTCAACAATTTCTGACACTGCCAATCAAATGGAAGACCCAATACTATTATGGATTACTGGACTCTTTTAGAATATTTTGCTGAGTTCACACATCTATAATATTCAAATGGTGAAACTAAACAAAAAAGGGGATATATAAATGAGTGTCATTTTATATCTGTGTATTCAAAATGGTTAGGATAGATATATAGTTATATTCTGTTAATGAATAGAGGAATTTGTTGTAATAGTGTTTGTAAATAGGATATCATGTCCTCATCTTGTACAGTGAATAACCACTAAGAAGAGAGTGTGCAATGTGTTAATTATTGAAACTGTCCTACCAATTTGATTTGAAGCTGTCTCATTGTTCTTTGTCTCTCAATAAAGTATGGGAAAAATGACTTGAAATTTCCAGCAATGGCCAGAAGATAAAGTCCTTAGAGGTTTTGTGTGGTATTATGTTGATCTGAGACATTTATTTTTGTGCCTCTCTACCCTCTAGAACAAATGTAAATATTTCTTAATTGTAAAATAAAGAAAGACAGATTCTTAGTGCTGATAATGGTGACTTCTTCATAATTGTTGTGTGTCAACTGCCAATCATTATATTTCAAAAATACGTTTTCATTTTTTTGTGACCTATTTTTTTGCAGGCATCTGAAATATAAATGTAGTCTGTTTTATGGTTAATTGTACAAGTCCACTTCGAGGGTGTTTTGATGAGGTCAACATCTAAATCAATGAGCTTTGTATAAAACTAATTGCCTTCTGTAATATGACTGGCCTCCCTCAAACAGCTAAAGCCCTGAAAAGAGCAAAGTGCCCCACTTCCCTGAACAATCTTCTGACGTCTGTTCCCTTAGCTGTCCTGGGTCTCCAACCTTGTGCTCTACTGTGCAAACTCTGGACTCTCCAGTTTCCATAATTACATAAGAAGTTCTTTTATTTTTATTTTTGCTTTTACTTTTATTTTATTTTAT
>NW_004524793.1:2235635-2281366 GCF_000260255.1 Octodon degus
CGGGCTACTGTGTTCTTGCATTTTTTGTTTTTAGACAAGCTCTTGCTATGTAGTCCAGGCTGGCTTCAAATTCATGACATTCATCTTCTCTTAACCTGCTTATTTCAGGAACTGCAAGCTAGTGCCACCACACCCAGGTAAGAAAGTCTTTTTTAATAAATAATTTTATATGTGCTCATGCTATTTCTCAGATAAATGTACAGTTATGTCTATAAGTCACCCACATTTTCAAATCACCTGCCTTCTAGCAAGTGTCCCAAATCTATAGATTTTCTCCCATATGTTAACTCCTGAACTCTCAATTCTCTCGTTCCTTATTTTGCTGAAGAAATAAGCAAGTATTTATGATTATATGCTGTTATGTGATTCTATCATTGTGTGAAAATCACAGAGAGTGCTTACACAAAATAAGGGGGTACCTTATCAGTAGGTGTTGTAATCTTTTTTTTTAAATTATGTATTTGGTACAGGGTCTCACTATGCAACTCAGACTCATAGTGAACCTCCACTATCCAGCCTCCACAGCACATGTGCTACCATACCTGCATTAGACATGTTACTGGGGATCAAACCTTGGTCCCTGAGCTTGCCTAAGTAGGCACCTACTCCACTAAGATATCTTGCCTGCCCCATGGTGTAATTTTAGAGTATCACTATTTTAAATGTAGTCTGACATTACAACACAAGAGTACTTATGGATAATTTTATTAAGGCTTTTTTTTTTGGCCTGGGAATGGAACCCAGGACCTTGCACTTGCCAGGCTGGCACTTATGCCACTGAGTTATCTCCCTGGCTACATAGGTAATTTTATTTAGATACCTAGAATTTCTTCTTTTAATTTGGTGCTAAGAACACAAGTACAGATTTTTTTTCTATTAAAATTTAATTTTGCTGGATGGCTAAGACCATGATAAAGCAAAACCTATATAACAAGAAATGCAACTTTTATATCTAACAAGGTCAGTCAAATCCTCTCAGGATTTACCCTGAAACCCTGTACCACAGTGTGTAGATCATTTGTCAGGGTCAGCCATGTGGATGAGTCATGGCCATTGCTTGACCAATTTGCATACTGTGAAAGCCTGAAAGTATGTTTGCTCTCTCGGTGATTCTCCTTAAGTGCATCATACATCATTGATTACTTTTCTATGTGGCCCAATAATCTCCTTGATCAGAAAATTTGGGACACCACTGAGCTACAAGATGTTACAGTACAGGTTCTCTTATGTCTTCAGTCATCACTGACCTTGAATATCTAGGGTCAAAATATTGGCTGTTCTTGCAGCCCTTCTTTTTCTCCAATTTTTGGTCTGCAAACTTAAGCTGTTAACCTTCCATAAGAGAAGCTTAATGATATTATTACCCTATAACCTAGGCAGTTGAGCTTAACCTCCCTATCTGTGTGAATATCAAACATCTTAGACATAACATGGAACAGGTATTTTCCATTAAGTATTGATATGTTAAACTTTAAATCCCTACAGAATGTCTAAAAAGTAAAAATAATTTTAAAAGATAGGGTCAAAAACTTACATATTTTTACACAGAAATTTAGAAATATAACCATATACAGTGTTATATAAGGACAGTCTTATGACATTTTTCTTTTATCTCTTGTTTTCAGTTATTACCACTTTAAATTTTTTTTTTCTTGAGAGACAGTATAGCAGTAATTGATATGAAGCATTAGAAGCAGTACGTATTTAGAAGACCAGAATGACAGGCACTCCAAGAATGACCCTAGTACTACACATTGCTATCTTCAGTGCAGTTGCTTAGCTCACAAGTATCTGCCTATATAGAAATGATGTATAAAAGGTAAAGCCATATTAATATGCTGAGCTGTAAAAGGCTCAAGTCAACAACTTCTGACATTGCAGTACTACATATAATCCACTACTATTATGGACTACTGAACTATATTGGATTATTTTGCTGAATTCACAAACCTACAATATTGAAATGGCAATGGAATACCCATCTCTGACAAAACTAAACAAAAAAGGGGATACAAATGAAGGACCATACACAATAGTTAGGATACATATGCAGATAGTTTCCCTTAATTCAATGAGAAGAAAGATTTGTACTAATAGTGTTTGGACAGGATATCATGTCTGCATCTTGTACTATGAATAATCACTATGAAGACAACAATATGCAATGTATTAATTTTTGTAATTATCCTACTAACCTGTTTTGAATCTGTCTCATTGGTATTTGTTTCTCAATAAAATTAATTAAAAAATTAATTTCTGTTTAGAGAACAAGATATTGTTAAATTTGTGAGCTTAAAGTTTAAAATCAGACCTATCTTCTAGACCTCATTCTCTATAAGCTTGGGCATGTCCCTTTGACAATTATTATTTTCATCGGTAAATTGCAAACTTCTGAAGAACCGTGTTGTACTTGAGGATGATCCAAAGAGCTATATGAATATGAATTTATAATAAATGATTGGTAATTTGGTTATTACATGTCTAATATTTTAAGCATGTATGTATGCATTTAACTCCTTGAGTTGAAACTAGAGTCTTTTGTAATTGGTGAAGGCAGATTTACAAATGACTAGTGAGAAGGCCCCTCATGATGTCCCCTGGATTCCACAGGGAAGAGATTTTAAAACTTTCACATTACTTGAGAGACTCTGAATATGAATTGGGCATATATACTGCTTTTTTTCCACTGCTGTCCCATGTATGGTGCCAGGTTAGACCAATTTAAGACTCTCCTATAGCATATTACTCCTTGTCCTTTAGGAACTGTCTTTTTTTAATCTCCGTTGCTAAACAGTCATTGCTAATCTTTCCTCTATTCTGTTCAGCCACTGAAGATTGTGGTCTCTTGTTCTTGTGACATTTTTCTCTTTTCTTCTGCCAGCACTGACTGTTTACTGCCTACTCTTCCCAAAAGGTACCCTCTCAATATTCAGTTAGAGCTCAGTCCATCTACCTAAGGGTTGTCATGCTGTCTTCCAAGTTAAGAGAGATCAGTTCTCTACTTTTATGTTTTTTAGATCTTTAATTGATTTTAACATAAGTTCATGAGATCCTAGCTTTCACCAGGTAAACTAAACATGCAATCTGATGTTCCATACAATTTCCTCTTTGGGTCCATGCTTCTGTTTCATATGGAAAGGAGCTACATTTAAAACAACAAGAACAAAACCTCAAAAGCCAAAAATCTAACAGGTTTTAATATCAGGTATGAGATTCTCTTCTACCATCAAGAACATAGAAACTAAAAGCACCTCTGTTTTAAACTGTTCACAATTCCTGTGCTATCTGAAGGCAGCCCTGAGAACTGTGCCTTTTCTTGTGATTTCTGTAGTGTTTAGTTCTCAGGGACCAGGGTCACAATGGATTCCTAAATGCTGACTTTCCTGAGGGTGATATTTTATGGGGAAGCACTCATCCCATAAACAGCGAAATTACTTCACATTAACCATCATCAGTGGCAAAAGTAACAAAACATAAAGAAATCACCTAAAATAATGTTTTTGAACCAGCTGCTAAATTAACTAATGTATTTGTTTTATTGCGCATTTGCATAATAGGGCAAACTAGAAACTCTCTGTAACAGATGTGCTGGTGGCAGGGAGATTTGATTACTGGCTTCTGTTATTAATCACTGCACAAATCTTAAATGATTTGTTTCTACAGTTTGATCAATTTACATCTTAGAACTTACATTCATAAACACAATGTGGAGATAAAGCATCTGTTCACACCTTTCGAGAAAGCATCAATATATTTATGAGGATTGAAGTTTTGTTAACCAAGGCCTATGAGACTTGGACCAAAGAGTTGACAATGTTGAGCGACAGCTATTATCTCTCATCAAACTGGTTAACATATGACAAGAATTTTCTATTCCCTGAACAATTATGTTCTGATATTTATTGTTTTGCTTCTACTACAAAAAAAGTAGGTAATACTTGAAATTCACATGTTTGAACCATAGACATTTCTATTTCCTATAAACGAGTCCATAATTTTGACAAATTACAGAGTGTATGACCTCACTGTGAACTTCTGCCTAAACTTGTAAGAACTTATCTTTTGCCTTTTAATTTTACATTTGACATTTCACAATCCTATATCTATGATTTCCATCAGCATTTTAAATATATGTAATACATTTTGTGGTGGCTGACTAACTTTTAAAAAGTAAACACACACACATGATGTAAATATTCTTTCATTAATTTCCAATTAAGCATGATAAATGCACTGACTCTACACAAAAAAATATTTCCTTAATAAGTTAAAATACCAGATTATATGTTTTCTTCCAGTTGTGAATATTTCAGTTACTGGAAGATGAACAAATGATCAGAACGCCCACAGAATAAAGTTCTACTTCAGTTTGTGGACCCAGGGGCTTTTCACATCACAGGATGGTCTACTATTATTGGTTGATATAACGATTTATCATTTGGGTATTAATATTTCTCTTAGTGCTTTACATATTTTCATGAATATGTATTCTATGTGATTAGTTTGATATTTTCCAAAATATCATTGGGAATTTTGTTTCTCACGCTGTTCTTTTTATTAAAAATGAGGGGAAAAGAGGAAAAAACCACTCAGCTCTGAAATGGAATGCATCATTTTTGAAAACTAGATGAAATTTCAGATAAAACCTTTGTTTTTAATGCCCAGAAAAAAATTAAAATGTATATATTTTTCTCAGTCAGAGGCAAGACTGTTATGGTCTCAAGCCCTGCCTTTTTAGAGTTCATCCTGAGAGCTAATGAAGCGTTGCATATTGGTTTCAAATTCAAAGCATATGTAGTCAGTGAAGCATTTTTTCTTTATATAGCAAGATTTCAAAAGGGGCCCAAATGCAGTCATCTTAGAAAATGTAATTTGGTCAAGTACTAAAGAACTTTGTCCCGACTGACACAAATTTGCCCCTTTGAGCTGCCTATAAGAACACAAACTGGCTGTGAAGTACATTCACGGCTCTTTGTGAAAAATGTGCAGGAGCTGATGAAAATATATTAAAGGACTGGCATGTCAAGGCTATGAAGGGCATTGGACAAATTTGGATAAATGTGTCCAGGTTTCACAGAAGCAGAATCAGAAGTGAGTTAAAGGACAACGTAAAAAGATGTTGAAAAGGATAATGTAATCCAGACAACAAACTTAACTGCATTACACATCAAGAGCCATCTCCGAAGTCATTAACGCTGTTGCCGGAGGTGTCTGCCAAAGAGCCAGATGTCATTCTGCCACAACTTGGCATCTGATGATTGTCATTTATAAGAAGGAATCGGGTGAGGACTGTAATTAGGTGTGTGTTGAATGGAACCCTTCCTTCTGACTCCATCGGGGGCTTTTTCTAGTTCTAAACATGTAGAGAACAAAGGAGGGGAACTGATCTGTCTTTTGGTTTCTCAAAAGCTTATGCATTTATGTCCTTGAAGGAAAAGCATGGTTTATAGTGCATTTTTTCAACATTAAGCATGTATTGTACTCTGTTAGATGACAGACATGTTCCACGACCCCCCAAAAGCATATGCTCCAGTGGAAGATTCAGAGATATAAACTGGTCCATTATAAACAGCCTCCCTGGAGTACTATGCTAGAGATAGACAGTTAAAAATGGTGTTGTGAATATACAAAGAGTGGAAGGACTCCCCAGGGAGACTTGGAAAGAGATTGCATGCAGGAGATATTAAAGGATGAGCATCACTCGGCAGAGGGGTGCAGAAGTAACACATATTTGAGTAGAAGAGATCTACTGCAGAGAGATTCTGAAATCATGTATGCAGAGGCCTGATGCATGATAGGAATGGTGAGACTGGCGCATGGTTAGTCTGAGGCCAGCAGTCTTTCTAGGTTGGAGAGATCAAGTTGGGAGACAGATGAACAAAATGCCTATCACAATCCTAAGACCTTAACAATGAGGAGAAAGCCTTCATGTGAGTGTCCTTCTAATTCAGACTCATCCAAAAAGCCCTTAGCACAACCTATAAAACACAACCTCACATTATTTTCCTTTTACAAATGAAGAAAAGGAGATTTAGAGGGCATAAATAGGGGCCCAAGTGCATCCAGCAATCAGTCAAAACAAGAAACCCAAGAAGCTCCTGACCTTGCTTTCTCACATTACTGTATCTTCCCAGAGGTCTGTGTAAAACTGTCATTCCATTTCAACTTCCTAAGTAGCGAGAATATTGCTAGAAAACTAGCTTGCAAAATCATCGCCTCAATTCTGTAGATTAAATCTAGTCATAATACTTAGAAATAGATTTTTTAAATTAATTAAAATAGAAAATTATCCCTCCCATTCCCAGTATCTTTATTAGGCAGTAGAATCCTCTGGAGGCATTTCTCAGGCTTAAGAGCTTTTTTAAGTCTTTAAAACATTTAATAGTACAGTACATATATTTATAAGTTCAGAAATGAGATACGAAATTGCATATACAGTATGATAACTGAATTTTTGAATGGGTAAATATGATTCAGAAGCACACACAGTATACCACAATAAACATGTTCTGCACACGAATGTGACAAGTGATTTTTTAAAATTTACTTTTTGTCTATTAATAAGTAAAATTTGAACAATCAGAAAGAGCAAAGCATTACCAAGTGGAGAGGCCTTAAAACAGAACATACTGCAGGCCTGAGATGGCATTTTGAGAGCCAAGTAGCAGCAGTCCCTGAGGTCACCTGGGAGGCATCCCAACCTCCTAGGCTTCAACAATGAATGAGACACCATTTGTGCTCAGGACACATTGACTTAGCCAGGCATACCCCCAGCTGGATTGATTCTTCTGTGTTCAAAAATCCCAAGGCTGCTCTATTAATCCCCAGGGACCCAGTGCCCTTTACTACCAAAACAACTGTCTTTCAGCTGGACCTGCTTGCTTCTCAGTCCAACGTTGAGGAAGCCGTCCCTAGCATGTGGTGCTTCTACAGATAGAAGTGGACCCACCTGGTTCCTTCACCTTTAAGAATGATGAACACTTTCCCAGAAGGCTCTGGCTGCTATATTCCCATAACTCATCACACCCACTAAAACCCAGTTTGAAGTGTTTGAAATGCCTAGATAGGGAATTCTAGAGTCATTTTCCATTGGGATATGTGATCTGGAAGCCAAGTTTTGAAGTGCTTGAATTAGCAAGGTTTTTCACCAAACACTGGAGTTAAGAGGGCAAATATCTTACTCATGGACTCATTGTGGCTCTAACAAGTGGACTAAAAGCTTAATGCATACTCTTTTCTGTTTACTATGCCAGGTACCAGGAGGTAATAAAGACAGTACAAATATTCTGTGTCATAGGATTTTACTGGAAGATAGATTTCTTAAAGCCAAAACATCTGCACACATATTGGGTAAATTAACACAAGTTTCTGCATTAGTAGCATGCCTTATGTTGGGTAGGAGGCAAAGTAACTGCTTCTTAGAATCAGAAGGTTTTGATGAGCTAAAACTCAGGATCTTATGACCTAAACCACACACCATTTACTTTGTAAATAAATCAGACAGCAATAGATGAGAAAAATTAGGCACAAATCTGACATTCATGGTTCCAAGGAGGGAAAACACTCATCCCTGAAGGAACTAAAGGATGACTTGAGTATGAATAATATCTTTTATCAATGTCTCAGGATAATTCCTGGTTGTAAGAGCAACCTAATCCTGAGTAGCATGGCTTTGATGCCTCCAGTAACCTGTGATGTGCTACAGTAAGGACATACCTGTCTCTAAGTGACTTTGATGGGAAGGGGTTTATTTAGCTCATGCTCTTGGAGGTCGAGGCCCGCGTTGGGTGAATTCTTCTTGCTCTCTGAGTCTCGAGGCAACACAAAATATCTATGGTAAGAGACAGGAAGCATGCATGGTTTGCCTTTGCTGGATTCTCTCCTCTAAGAAAGCCATTGGGCAATCCTGGGAGCTCCTTGCCAATGATTTTTTCTGTGCCTAACCACCTCACTTCTAGATACCACAGTCTAACTGAGTTTTCACCCTGTCACACATCACAGTAGCTATTCCATTTCAAGATTTTCCAATGGCAAATACATGAGCGACATGCTCAAATGAAGTTAAAGCCACACCAGACCCTTTGATATTCTTTCTGCTCAAATGCCCACATTGAGTTCATGGAGGGGGAAAATGCTCCCCAATATATATAACCCATTTTTTAAAAATGTATTTGGATGTGTCTACATATCTATCCTGCCATGGGCCCAGACACAAAGAGTCACCATCTTGGCATTATGTGCCTTTTATGCCAAAGATATGTATAAACTCACCTCCAAGAGCTTAAGAATGAGGAGAAAGCCATCCTGTGATGGCTGGTTGAGCTGGTTCTTAACAAAGTAGATATTATAACAAGCTATATCCTCCTCCAGTTAGGGCTTCTTGAATCCCTGAGGTGCAAAGTAACCTGTTTCTGACATTGTGTGACACATCTGTGTTCTGGAGAGTCACGTTAGATGTCATCAGTGTGTGCCTAGCAGAAGCCCAAGATATCAACAGCCCTCCTCTAGGATACAAGATATAAAACAGAATAAAGCAAAGAATGTGTTTTTCCTGGACAAACCTAATGTAGTTTTAAATCGGAGGGTAAAGTATGTTTAGGAATACTCTGAAATCTCAAAGAATGACTTTAAGGAGTTGTATTAGGTTGAACAATGGAAGGTTTTCACATTCCTCCAGTTCTGGCACTTAAAATCTTATGTAGGCATCGTTTTTTTTCTGGGTTACTGCCACCTGCCTTCTGTTCCATACCTTCCCATCCATTTTCCACACAGCAACAATTGTTCTCAATAAATGTAAGCTAGATCATGTAAGGTGAAACTCTTGCTTAAGCTCCTTTACTATCCTCCCTTATTAAAATGAAATATGAGCTCCTCCAAGGAGCCCTCAAAACCTTGCTCGACTCGGCTCTGCATAGGTCTCCAGGCTCATCTCCTGCTGTCCCTCTTTCCCTCCAGGCGGCAGCCGTGACCTTCTTGCTCATCCTCACCAACTACAGTCATCTTCACATGGCAAGATTACAGAGGGAGGCTCTCTTCTTACTCTAAAATATTCCTCTCATCCCTACTCACCAAGCTGTTTCCTTATCTGTTCTGTCAAGTCCCCACCTGTGAATCCCTCAGAACAGCCTTGTGTGACCACTCTAGATAAAAATAGTCTCTGGTTTATTTCCCTCATAATTTGTAATTCTTGTATTTACCTATTGCTCTGTGTTCTGAGTTTTATCTAGAAAATGTAAGCTCCTGAGTGGAATGACCATGATTCCCACATTCTTTTTGTTTCTTTGTTCTCCATAAAATGAGATTATGATTCATCAAGTAATGCTTATTAAATGAGTAAGTGTAGCAATGAATCATAACAAAGATAAAATGCCTTACTGGGAAGAAAACTGTGGCTGTTCTGTCTGAAGTTTTGATAGCCTTTTCTTCCTACTTTTTAAACATTATTAGCATCAGTAATGTTAATTTCCACTAAGTGGGTACTTTTCTCAATGTTATTCTAGGGATCAGATACAGAAGCATAAGACATCTTCCGCCTCATAATCTAGCTAACGTGTAAATAATTGATGAGGAAAATGAACATCCCCAAAGACTGGAGCTTTGAGGAAATTTTTATGGAAGTTGTTATTGAGTCTGCTGTCAATACTGAAAGAGGAATTTAGAATCTGAAATCACATAAGGGGAAGGAAAAGAGACTTACCACTAGGAAAGTAGGAGAGACAGGGAGGAAGTAGAACATGGCGAAATGGTACTGGATTTGATTTGACAGCAAATGCTTGGCATTTACTTCATATTTAAATTGACAGGAAAGATTTCAGTAGTTCTTTTTGAATATATAACTGCTACCTTTCATAACTCCATTAATTACACTCCACTTTGTAAATACCTTCATTTTTCTCATGTGTTGAACTATAATGTGATTTGCATTATTCATGAATAACATAAATTTGTTTTGCTTGCAAAGAAATTGTAAACATAAATAAGCAGGGGTGCTATTCCTTTCAGGTTATTCAAATTCTAAATGGTTGCAACCACCCTTTAGATATGTTTTCTGCTTGAGAATGATGTCTCTGGCACAAGCAATAAAGGGTCATCGAGCCTCTCAACACAATTTTCAGATGGATTCTCATGGGTTAGGTTTTCAACATCATATTTTTTTGGTAGAAACTCCTTAAATTTCTCTCTTTCTCAACTTTTACCATAAATCGTAGTTGAGTCCTCTAAAATTATACATAAAAATTTATCCTCTTTTGTGAGTTAGTTATTTGCATGTTTAAAGGTAGAATTCTTTTTTATTTTGTCTGCTATTCTTTAGGTTGTATACACCTAATTTCACAAGCTATTCCTTGTCATTATTAGCACTCATATTCAAAAACATTTAATTCATAAAACAACTAAATAGTCATTTGAGATCCATGGCACTATGGATCCTGCTTGTTTCATTCATGCTATATTTACCACACTTATTATTATGACTAATACCTAACAGACAATAGAATTCTTGTCAAATAAGTAAATCAAGGATTTACAGTATAAGCTCTAGCCAGTGTGATAAAGCAGGAAAAAGACACAGCAGGCATCCTTTTGTAAAGAAAGAAGTGAAACACTTAATTAGCAGGCATTATGACCTGTATAGAATATATATGGAATACATAAAAATTATTTGAACAAGTGAATTTGGCAGTTCTACAAATTCAATGATTAACAATATAAAAGCCAATTATATTTCTGTATTCAAGCAAACAATAGTCAGCTAAAATTAAAAATACCGCTACAAATGACATCCATATATGTAATAAATTTAGGGACAAATTTAGGAAAAGATCTGTAAACTAAGAATGATAAAAATTGCTTGGAGAAATTGAAGAAAATTTTAATGAAAATAAAATTGTTTTTCATGAGTTGGATGGCTTAACGTTGCTAAGATTTTCATTTGCCATAAGTTAATGTTTAGATGCCATGTTATCTTAGTCAAATTTCTAGGAGATCTTTTTGTTTGAAGGAACTGATGAATTCATTGTAAAAGTCCTATGGAAATACTGAGGAGATAGAGTAGTCCAAACAACTTTGAGGATAAAAAGATTGGCAAGCCAGGTTAAATCCTGAGGGGATTTGATTGATCTTATCAGATACAAAAGTTACATTTCTTGTTATACAGGTCTTGATTTATCTTGGTTTTAATCATCCAGCACAAAAGTATGAAAACAAAGTATAAAAAGTAAAGCCACATTAATATGCTGAGTTGTAAAAAGCTCAAGTCAACAACTGGACATTGCCAGTCTTGCAGACAACCCACTACTATTATGGACTACTGGACGCTATTGGGATATTCTGCTGAATTCAAGCACCTACATTATTTAAATTACAATGGAAAGCCCTTCTCTGACAAAACTAACCAAAAAAAGTGGGATAGAAATGAATGGCCCTTTTGTATCTGTATACTCAAAATAGTTAGGAAAGATATACAGCTCCACTCTCTTAATTCAATGAATAGAGAGGTTTGTTATAATACTGTTTGAGACAGGATATCATGGCTGCATCTTATACAATGAATAATTGCTAAGACAACAATATGCAATGCATTAATTACTGAAAATGTGCCAGTAATTGGTTGTGAAACTGTCTCATTGATATTTGTTTCTCAGTAAAATTATTTAAAAAAAAAAGATTGGCAAGCCAGTTATACCAGAACTTAAGACTTACAAACAAACAAACAAAAAACTAACCAACCAAACAAAAAAGCCCAACTAGTTGAAATGTTTCTTCATTGAGACAATAAGAAAGTGACTGAAATATAAACATGTAGATCAAAGGAAATGAATGGCAATTTTGGCAGAGTGTCTTTGACTAACAGAAACAAAGGAAATTTCAGTATAATAGGGTTAATCTTTTTAACAAACTACGCCATTCATACCTTAATTGTAAAAAATAGCTGTCACAAATGGATTGTACATCTAAATATAAAACCTAACACAGAATAATAGAACACACGGGATGGGTGGTACTTGTGACCCCAGGTTAGTCAGATTTTAGCAGTTACACAATAAGGACAGACTTCATTTTGAATAGCTGACAAATTCATCTAAGTTAATAATCATAATGTTTGAAACATAGTACTAAGAAAATGTAAAATATGATAGAGCTTGACAGAATGTATTTTCCAATTATATATTCACTAAAAGGATTGTTTCCTAAAACTCTTAAAATCCAACAATAAAATATCAAAATACTCAGTAAAAAATTGAAAAAAAAGTAAAATTAATATTTCAACAAATTTTACACAATAAGAGGTAAGTGTACACAAAAAACCCTCAATATTCTTGGTCTCTAGGAAAGCACAAGAACAAGAATAAGATAATCCAACGAACCAATAAAAATGTTACAATTAAGGGCTAATCAGAACACAAGTTGATGCAACATGGAGGATATGGAATTCTTAGCACTCACAGTGAAAGCTAGTTCATATACATAGTTTCTTAGTTTCTTAAATTGAGTATCCACTTACTTCATTAAGCAAAGAGATGAAAGCATAACTTTGTAAAACGATTTCATTTTGTACATGAATGTTTGTAATGGATTTATCTACAGTAGAAACAACCCCAAACTTCATTATCTCATAAATAAATAGATAGATGGCGTATTCACACAATTATAAAATATGAATTGTTACTGTGCGAAATGTGAATAAATCTCAATTATGCTGAACAAAAAAGGAAAGAGAAGAAACAATGTACACAATACATTTTAATTCTTTTTAATTTAAAAAAATGCAAACCATTCAATAGTTACAGAAAACAGATAACTATTTACCTGGCACAGAGAGAACAAAGACCAGGAGAGCAAAAAGATGAGGGTTAAAGAAACCTGTTAGTGACAATGTACTCATTTCCTTGACTATAGTCATAGAATCATTAGTGCATAATCTGTGAAGAATTACACAAATCTATGCATATAATTTTTCATCACAATTATACCTCAATAAGGTTCTATTGAAAAGAAATATAGGCTTGATATCATTCAAGTAGTTTCTTTTTGTCTCATTTTGGTCACTAATGTGCTTGATGTCTTTGGAAAATTTAGATAACCTTTTATTTTATTTTATTTTATTTATTTTCTGGCTGACTCAGCCTACCCTGGGGACAAGGCTGGCATGACATGTGGTTCTGGGGATCGAACCATGAACCCTGTACACTCGCCTATGCTTGCCTAAACAGGTGCTGTGGCCACTGAGCTATCTCTCTCTCATTTTTTTTTTAAATGGATGTCAGAATCTTTTAAAACATCATGAGCCTGACATAAATGGATGTGACAGTGTCTCAGATGGACAGATATAGAGCTCCTATACTGGTGAAGCTATGTAGGCTTTATCATTCTCTTCTTATAACCAGTAATTTGCAAATGGATGTAGGCATTGTAGTGATGGGGATAGGGTTGAAGGGAAAAACATAATCCCTGTCCTCTGCTGCGTTTCTGTCATATTTACATGTATCAGATAAAGAAGCATGGCAGAAAAGATTGCTGAGAAGATAACAAGAAAGTCCTGGGTCTATGTCATCCAAGAAGTGAAGGAAAACTGGATCAGTGATATCAGACCTATGGCTTGGATGTCAAAGCCTGTTGTTATCATTGGAAGCTCTAAAAGCCTTGCCATCACTGATGTTGATAGTAGTGGATAGAGATATTTTATTGGTTAAAACAATAGAAACAACAACATAACCCATGCTAATCCAGGCACTCACAGGTTTACACTCTGCAGATAGGATGGGCTGCCTCAGTACATTTGGTATGCTTTTGTGAACTAGCAGCTTTATTGTAGCGTATCCCTCATTGAATACAGCGGAGGGAATCATCTGCTTCTCTATTCCCAGAAGTGTCACTTCAGCAACCCAGCAGTCTCCCGGGCTAGGTACAGCAGTCATGTTTCATAATGTTAGCTGTGGTGGGTTTCCATCCTTACTGGTAGCAAGGAATGCCAGCAATGATTTGCAGATAATGTCAACATCCTTGGGGATTTCTCAAAATAATTAAGGTGTGAGTTTTCCGCAGGCAAGTATGTGATATTCTGCAATAAAAAGACCTAGGTATTAATTTTAACAGAACTACATTGTACTTATTGCAGGTAAAACTGAGAGACTGAAGTTGCAAATAAGGTAATAGAAAATTACTCTAAGAAAAAATTTTCCATAGCATCTTTTTTAAAATAATATTTTATTTATTTATTTGGTACAGGGTCTTGCTATGTAGCTCGGACTTGTAGTGAACTTCCTGACTCAGCCTTCTCAACACAGGGAATAAAAGCACGCACCACCATGCCTGGTTTTGATGGCATGGCAGGCCCGGGTTCAGGAGCAGGCCCAGTGTATTAGTTACTCTTCTCTCCTTGCCGGGGCAAGGACTAGACATTCTAACTTAGGGAAGGAAAGGTTTATTTAGCTCACAGTTACTGGAGGATTCAAGACACTGGAGGACAGGCTGGGATGCTACCATTGTCAGGCTAACTTTCTCCACATCTCTGAGAGAGGCCACCAGGCCTGTGGCGGGTAGGGAGGCACATGTTGTCAGTTTAACAGTTCGTGCCTCTCTGGCCCTGCCCCTCAAGCCCGGCCTGGTCCTCTGGCCCCGCCCCTTGAGCCTGGCGCTCAAGCAGTGACTATTCTATGAGGCTTTGGGGGGAACAACTAGAGGTGCCGGGGAGATGGCTCAGTAGGATAAACGCTTGACTGGCAAACGCAAGGATCTGAGTTCAATCCCCGGTTCCGAAAAAAAAAAAAAAAAAAAAAAAAACTAGATGCAAACGGTAGCACTCAGCATGTGGTACCGAGAATCAAAGGCATGACCTAGGCAGGTGCTTACACCACTGAGCTATCTCCCCGACATTTCACAGCATCTTATTAGAGAACTATCTTATTTCCAAACCTAATACAAACATTTCTCATCTCAAGCTCGCAGCTAGTTTTCTGCCATAGTTTTGAAGCATATTTTCTGACAATAACACCACATTTTCCAACTTTTTTAACTCTTTATTTACTTTTCTCTTGACTTTTATCCATATTTCCACATAGATTTTTTCCTAGCCAGACTTATTTCCTGAGCTTCATTTTTTTGTGCCCTATTCTCTAGCTAACATTTCTACTTGACTGTCTCTTGATACCCTATATTCAATTTGCATTTTTTTCCTACCTTCTTTTTCCTTTACTCTTCATCATCCTTGTAGTGGCCAAATACAAGTGAGCTAGGGAACTGAAAAATAATTCTGGCTTTCTTTAGTCAATTAGTCTAGAAACCCCTTGAAATGAAAATAAAATCTAAGTTCTCTGTCTTTGAGTTATACTCAGTACATCCACAGGTTCTCAGAAATCCTACTTAAAGTCTTCTGAAAAACTCGAAGGGACCGGACAAATAGCTCAGCGGATTAAAGTGCCTGCAAGCAGGTGCAGGAGCTGGGGTTCGATCCCCAGACCTGCCTTGCTATTCCACTGCCCCCGGGAGAGTGCACTGAGATGGCCATTGAGTGGCGGTGCATGTCTGTAATCCCAGCATTTGGGAGACTACAAACAGGCAGATCACCATGAGTCCAATCTAGCAGTAAGACACTGAACACTCTGTAAACCCTCCTTAAAATACCAAAAAAAAGAAATAAAGAAAAATCCTTCAAGATTATCAGTTTAAGAATCCAACCTAGCAAAATTTCTAGAAATTATTGGGGAATTGTCTGATTTATGCAAGTAAATGACTTCTCACTTCTACCTTCTTGTTTTCTTATTTACCCCCATTGAAACACTTAGAATTTTCATTTGTTTGCGCTATTTCTCATAAATTCTGGATGTGTACTGTCACTTATATCACATTTTGAACCATTTCTGATCTCTGAGGTGGTATTAGGTTTTATCTCCTTTCCTACACTTGTAGCCTTGATCAACTTGGCAATTAGCACGAGCACTGAGGAGTGAGCCAGGATTCATGAAATTAAACCAAAACAATAGGACATTCTGGTTAAACAGCAAGAGAAGCATGTCAGGAAAACATAACTTAAAACAAGAATAGGCCTGCAAGCAGGCTCAGGGGCCAGGGGTTTGATCTCTGGGCCTACTGTGCTGGTTCTGTCCCAGAGGTGCGCTGAGAAAGCAATTGAGACTGGGCGGGATGGTGTGCACCTTTAATCCCAGCTCTTGGGAGGCAGTACACAGGTGGATCACTATGAAGCCGATCTAATAGTGAGACCCTGGACACCCTGTAGACCTTTCCCTAAAAAAAAATACAAAACAAACAAACAAATAAACCAAGAATAGTTTCCCTTCAGAAAGCAGAAATACCTTCACTGTAAGTTTTTTTTTTATTATTATCTAGTAAGACTAAAGCTCTACAAGGGCTATTGCCTCATACTACATAGTCCAACTTGTTCCTCCTACCCTAACTATGAAGATTTGAGGGAGAATATATATATATATATATATATATTTGAGTGTCAGGTTTAGCACTCAGTTGATAGAAGCATTCCCTGACAACCCTACAGAAAACGTCCTCTTCTATTCTTAGGTATGGACATTTGACTCTGGAAAAAAAGGAATGAGTAATCAAAGTTATCACTAAATCACTTATTAATGAAAATTACATCTCTTTTGAATTCTAGATTAAGCATTTATTACGAAGGCATTGGTGTCCAGCTATTAGTCCATGACTATTTTATAGAGCCTATTGGAGTTATCTGTAAACACTTAACATGTAGTCTCTGTTGATAATTCTTTTAAATAGAATTGGTTCTCTAACAAGTGTAACAGTGAAATCAAATCTCTTTTATCCAAAGCCTGAGGAATGATTCCTTTCTCTAGAGCAATGCTGATTTCTATCAGTCAAGGGATTTGCAGTTGAGCAAAAAATACTTATCTACAAGGGGATGGAGCTCTGTGGTACTTGTGATGGGCCATCAGAATTTGCTTTATCCTCCATCCCTAAAGACTTCCACTCTCATTTGCAGAGGTCCCATGAAAGTCAAATTAGTTGGCAGCAGTTTTGTGTATCTGTGTTTTTTAATTCATTAGTTTTATTTTTGGGTCCCTTCTATTGACACATGTCACCACTGTTAAAGGCTAATCACGTTAATTTTTGAATAATGAATATATTACTCTGACATAAACAAATTAACATTTTTAGTAAACAAGCAATTCCCCAGCTTTTCCTGAGGCTACCTGTGGATTTGAAATGAATGTCACTGGGAGAGGTGATGGGAAGGAAACAGGATTCTTCATAATTTTTAGGTGTTGAATTGCTCAGCAGTGAAGGGTACACACTGGTTGCCTGTGGGCAGGATAGAATCTGATGCTTGATTTGATCCACATAATGTCAAGAAGTGTTCCGGAGGACTTTGGTTCTACTCATAAGAGCTCCTGAGAGTGACTTCTCCATGGAAACCCTCACATAATCTCTGTTTAACAATTGAGGCTGGATTGTCAGTATGGATTTTTACAGAAAGTGAAATTACAAAATAACCTTACAGTTTTTGAGCTAGTTACTACACAACCATGGGCCTTTGTAGCCCATTATAGTTTCTCTCTTTTTTATTACATAATATACTTCTATTAGTGTTTTTCTTCAAACTGCTTGCTCTCGTGCGCTTTAGATCTCAGTCTATTCCTTCACATCCACTAGTGATCATTCACCCTTTCTTTTCTAAGAATAGTGATGGCATTTTCTGAATTTACTCATTTTTCTTTCCACTAGGTGATCTTCTTCTCTTATCCTCTTTTAGCTATTTTTGTCTCTTACCCATGTTTAGGATTCTTATGGCAGCTTTGTTTTCTTAGTGACTATTAGAGCACTTCTTTAATTAATTTAGAAGACATTGAACACCTTCCTGTATGTATAAGCATCATCAATTACAAGGTTCCACACATTTATTACTAAGTCAGACTCAAGGTCTTACTGACAACAGAGAAGACTCTTCAATTTATTCTGTAAAAAAAGTTCTTATAAATAAGAAAATTCAAGTACCTATCATAATACAGAAGAAGAAATGAAGGATTAATTTAGTCTATAGTGTGTAGAATCTGAGGAGTTAGATCTCACTGATAAGAGACCATGGAAAATTATCTGATAGGAGATGATTTTATTAAACCCAGAAGTGAATTTACTAATAACATTTAAATTTAGGATCCTGCATTTGTATTGCCAATGATGCATTGCTATGACCACATGGTTTTGAATTAGTTAAAAAAGCTAAGCTTTTCAATCATTGTTACTTATGATAATTTTCTAAGCCTCCCAACATATCTCCTCCCACCTCATTTCCCCTGGCTCAGGTGAACCTGGAGAGACCCTGTGTGACTGAGGATAGGGTGGGAGGAAAGCTGGCTAGGAAACAGTGTGGGTAAGGGAGGTCCGTTTTTGTGGTTTGCAGTCACATGCATGTGTAGTTGATAGCTGAGCATTACAATACAGGCCTGAGTTCCAGGTCTACCTCCTTCACATGCTGTGTCAGCTTGCCCAAGAATGGGACACAGAGGGCCTCTCTCCTATGGCATGTATCCTGTGCCAACTGTTACTATAAGAATGGGGGAAAAACAAGATGTTTTTTCAAATGTACAAAAGCTGTAGGTAATCTGTGAAAAGTTTTTTGTTTGTTTGTTTGTTTGTTTGTTACCAGGGATGGAACTGAGAAACTTGTGCTTTCCAGTCAAGCACTTAGTCCACTGAGCTTCTCCCTGGCCCCTATGAAAAGTTCTTGTAGAAATCTAATGTATAAAGTGATAGACAAAGTAAGATTTGTTCTTACAGATAAAATCAAAATGAATGTTTTTCCCAGACATATATTCCAAATTTACCAAGATTCCTGAAAATGGACATGATCTTAGCAATCATAAAATTAATTTAAATGGACTTTTCTAAACCATAAAAAACCCACTTCCTTTTATGCTACAGGAGAGATCAACTTTGTACCTTCTTTATTGAAAGTAAGATGACAAAACTGTTGTCACATAAACAAACATGCGGGAACAAAAACGTTAGGACAATCATTTGGATTGGTGTCAGAGGGATAATTGATAAAAATGCTACTTTTTATGATTTGGGAAAATGCGATATTTATTAGCACTTAAAATATGTATTATACCTTTTTTAGTACTTACATTTGAATGCATATGTTGTCAAAGGTCCCACTGAAAATGAACAATCTAGAGTTGGAATACATCAAGGAGAATTTCTGAAAGTGAGGCTTTTCCGGTGTGGGAAGGGTACTCGGGAGCTATAAGATGCAAAGTGTAGGAGACCTGAATAACTGGGCGCTACCTCTGCTGGTTATCTCTTACCTGTCTTGGCCTCAAGGAGCAGAAAAGACCACAGTGAACTAAAGCTTGGAAGAAGGGAACCTCTTGAAAAAAATTCCTCCTGGACAGTAGCTGTGTGTGTTGCAAAACACGAAGTGAACAAGATAAGCCAACTAGGATGGAGTCGGAGGGATCCCTGTACAGAACCTCGTGCTCCTCTCTTCATATCCTCCTGCAGTGTCCCCATTGCCAAGGCCTAGCAGAGGCAAGCAATGCAGTGGGATCAATTTTGTCAGGAGAAGACACGGAGAGAAAGATGGGCAAGCCCATAAAGTGGACAAGAAATATCTGGCTATGTCTATAATAAATGCATACATATCTATATCTATATCTATATCTATATCTATATCTATATCTATATCTATATCTATATCTATATCTATATGCCCATATCTGTGGTAATGATATATTATTGTTCAGAATGTATGAATGCATTTGAAAAGGAAATCATATATTCCTATTTTATAACCTGCTTTATTCACTCAGTAATAGGTAATTAGTTATAAACAATTTTCTATGTCACCATCTTTTATTTTTATTTATTTATTTATTCATTTTTTCTGGAACTGGGGATTGAACTCAGGCCCTTGCGCTTGCCAGGGAAGCACTTAGTCCACTGAGCCATCTCCCCGGCCCCTAGGAATTTTTTTTTCCATCTTTTAATATAACAATTTTTATGGGATACATTGTATCATGTTCTACAGTGCTTAGATTGTCATTTGTTTAGGCGACTTACCACCTTTTACTACTGTATAAAGATCTGCAGTAGAAATCTTTGTACATGACTTTTTAGGTGATCAATAATAAATACCTGTTAAAATATATTCAAAGAATATGTAATTGTAAGATTCAAAGCAACCCATCGATGTTAAGTTTTCATTGCAGAATATCCTCCAGAAAGATTGCTCTCATTGACACTAATAGCACTCATCTGTTCTTCTTTTCTTCTCATTCTCACCCAAGTACACTACAAAACAGGCAGAGGCTACTTTCCTACCATTTCTCAACCCCAAATGTTGGTACCTGAAACTCTTTTCTTGGCAATGAGTAATGACTTCTCAATTTTGAATCCCCATGGCTATTTATCATTCTTATCATTGACCTTACACTATTTGATATTATTGACCTAGAGCTCCTATTTGAAAAATCTCCCTTCTCTTTTGTCCTGGGATATACTCAATGCTAATTTGAATTCTTTCTTTCAGCTTTGTCTTTACTCCTCATTTTCGGTTTGTCCTCCTGCTTTCTGTTCCACGCAGCCACGTATTCTAACTCCTACCTCTGTCTCTGCAGCACCTTGTGGAGAAACCCAAAGCCCTTTCCTTTACCTATTCTTTTCTCTACCCAAGTTCCCACTCACACTTGAGCCCTTGTTATTTTCATCTGGACCATCAAGAGCACATAAATTGTCCTCCAGCTCTAATTCTATATTCTTAAAACATTATTTTGCTTCAGAAACTCCTCTGAGCCACAGCCTCCAGTGTCCTCTGTTGTAATTACCTGTCATCAAAGGAAATACCAGATTCCTCTTCCACTGCTCTAGAGCATAAAGTTCAGATTTTCCTCTTCTTCCCAGACACATATAATTCTTCTCTCTTTCTATACTCTTCAAAATTCTACCATTTCAATGAGTTCTAACACAAAAATACCTCTTATAGGAATTTCTGTGATCACCTCCATTAGAAATGACTTCTGTTACTCAGGATCTATAATTCAGACATTTTTTCTGTTAAATACTATAGCCAGTGTGTGAGGCTTTAACCTCTACTAGATTATAAAATGATTAAAAGCAGAATCAGATTTTGTCTACCCCCTCCAAACATCCAGCATAGAGTTTTATTGCCAGTAAGTGTTTAATAAATATTAATTGAGTGGACAGGCCAGCTCGAGAACAATTCTGCTGAAGCTTTGGGTCTAAGAATAATCAAGGAAAGTTTAGGAATAGTCTTAATTTCAGAACTCAACTTTAGGTCTTATGAACTATTCAATTTTCAATGTGACACAAAATGTCAATGTAACTATTCAATATGACACAAAAATAATTTTATGTCATAGGTTAAGCAATGAATATGTCCTATATGCTCTTATTGTATGCCCCAGAATTCCGAAACAGGAAGTGTATCACAGAATTTGTGTCTCATTTCACCAAGTCTAAAAGTTTAGTCACTATCAGGCCAATTAATAGTTCCCAACTGGTTTTCGACTATCCCCTTTGTACACCGAGGGCAGGTAGTTAAGATCTCCGTCTCCACTGTCACTTTGGGCCTTGGCTACAGAGCACAAACTTTATCCTTCCTTTCCCACCATAGAATTTTACATAGGATGAGTTAAGCATACCTTGTGAATGCATTTATTAGCTATAGGATGCAAGAACAGGAAAAGCAAGGAAAACTTCCTGCCTACCATGAACAACACTATGTCATTTTGCCAAGTAGCTAACAAAAGCAGAGGTTTAGTGCAACAATGCAGAAGGTAAACATGGGATTTCTGTTCTACTTAATTCTGCACATGATTTTTCCCTTTTCTTGGGGGTGTCATTCTTCTTCTATGTGACTTTAGTCATCTTCCTTGTTTGTGTGTGTGGTGGCAAACCTGTAGCACAGCAGGCTGTTTCTATCATTGAAAGCTGAAAAAGGTTCCACAGTGCTGTGTGTATGACACAGAATGCTTCACCCCCAGACCCCTACTCTTCCCTCCTAGGCTGGAAGCATCTCCTTTGCTGCGATCTTCCCAGCTTGGCTCAGGTCTAACACAATGAGGTGAGCTCTGCCGTTTCTACAGCACCTTTCCCAAGCTTGCAGAAGTTGCCCCACCTGACAGGGAATAGTACGGCAGCAGAGGCAGCAACAACAGGTAACATCTAATGTATTCTGCAGAGCCAAAATTAAACAGCAAAGCTCTTCAGAGCAAGAGAGGCTTTAAAAAGCATTCTCCCAGGTAATATAAGCCACTGCTCTCTCACCACCTTTGGAAGGGCACACCACAGGGCCAAGCAAGCAGCCCTTTCTGCCCCAGGAGAAAGAGCTGGACAGCAAAGGGGAGATAATCCATTTATTTTTATGTCTTAATGAAAATACTAGGTAGTGGGGCAGGGGAGATGGCTCAGTGGAATAAGCGCTTCCCTGGCAAGCACAAGGGCCTGAGTTAAATCCCCGGTTCCGGAAAAAAAAAAAAAAAAAACAAAACTAGGTAGTTCATAAATTGTACATGCTCTGATCTCATTCTTTTTAAGAATACACAGCATAGTTTTTCACTCAGGACACCGTCAGTCTCACATAGGGGAGATATTTGATCAGTCTCCCTGTACAGGGATACTTGGATAAATGTGGCTGTTTGCCTTCTTACTAAATTAGGACCCGCAGAGAATGTGTGACCAGAGATGGGTTTTTCATAGACACAGGGATTATCATGTGGAAAATTTGCCCTGTGTCCTCCAAGGACTATATAGGTGAGAAACGATATTCATGTCTGGCCAGTTTTAATTTCTGAACACAGTTTGCCATCTCTAGTACAGCCACACGTTGACCCTCAATTAAACCATGCCATGTAAGGTCCTAGTAGCACGAAAAGAGAAAAATCACATTTTCCACAGTACTGACAGGAGCAGAACAGAATGATAATTTTGCCTTTTGGTCTTGTTTATTTACCTGGATTTTAATGTATTTTCTAATATGACCACTTGATCCAGGACCAAACCCGCATTGTTCTAGCTGATAAGCCCAGAGGAAAAAAGTACTCTTACAAAGGGACTTATCTCTTTAAATTTGCAGTTTCTGAGTGGGTGGAATAGGTTATGCTTTGCATTTTAAGAAAAAATGAAATGCCACTAACAACATAGAATTCAAATAGTGGTACAGCTGTTATTCAGAGTACTCTTTTCCAAGAAAATGTAAGATTTGACCCATACCTGGGAAGTGTGTTGTTATGACTATTAATTGGATTATTAAGTCATTGTTTTAAAATGCCCATCAACATAATGCAATTCATTTAGTACCTGTGATGAATTTTATCTGCTAAATGACTAGGGTAGTTGGCAATGTTAGCTTTGTGCATGACACTAAAAAGGTATTTAAAAGAAATTAACATTTCTTCTGTACTGAAAAATCTTATAACTGAAATTTTATCTTGCGAGGAAGGTTATATGGTGCAGGGTCAAGAGAATAGCTGTGTACAAGACAGGTGTTGCTCAAATCTAGGCTCCATCTCTGGAGCAGGCTACTAAACCCTTCATATTTCAATTTCTACCTTCTCTCTCTCTCTCTCTCTCTCTCTCTCTCTCTCTCTCTCTCTCTCTCTCTCTCTCGGACAAGTTCTACAGGATCTACAGCATCTCACTATGTAGATTAGACTCATAGTGATTCTCCTGTTTTGAGCTTCCCAAATGCTGGGATTACAGGCATGCACCACCACTCCCAGTCTCAATCCCCATCTCAGCATGCCTTGGGGGCAGGGCCGGCATGGCACACCAGGGATCTGACCCCAGCCACTGTGGTCTGCTTAGGTAGGTGCTTTAGTCCGCTGAGATCTCAGGCTGACCTTCAATCTCTACCTTTTTGAAATGGTATGTGATAGTCATCATGGGATTGGTGTGAGAAGTCAGTTGGTCATTTTAAGGGTTTAGCACTGCTCCTCCTATTAACAGTACATGTATGTGTATATGAGACTTCAGATTAGCATGAAATAGAGCCTGATAACTTTCAGGTATATGACAGATCTTGAGTTCCTTCGACCCTTTTATGAGTTGACTTCTGGATCACACTATTCCTCTATTTCCTCTCCTGCATGCAGCTCACTCTAACCTGGGTTACTGTTCTCTCTATAGGTGCTATAGCTCTTGCCCACTTGGCCTCTAACTGGTCTCTAATGCTTGAAAATTGTATCACTATTCATAGTTTACTTGCATGTTCTTATTTTTCAGTAACAATGTAAGCTTTTGGGGACTGAGCTTATAGATAGCACTCAATGTAGATACACTCTTTAGTTCCTTGGGGGCGTTTTCTCTTAGTTTATAAGGGGTTAAAGCTGTCAGAAAAATAATTCTATTGGTATAGGTGCCTTTCTGAGTTAAAGAAAAAATTAAAAACCTTCTGTGCCTTCCGTACAGGTAGCCCTGCTTTAGCACATGCTAACGCTTCTGCCAAAACGAAGAGATTATCAAGATAATAGACCACGTAGGTGAGAGGAGAAGATTAGAAATATCTATTTCAGCTCTTCACAACTGTACTTTAAGCCTCTTCACAAGAGTTCTACAATTCAGTGTATGGAGAAAGAATTAAACTCACGATATTAGTATGAAAATTATGAAGACACTATAAGCTGCATAAAAGATTCACTCTATCTATCCATGGATTGATCAATCGAACACACATTTTCCTGCCTACACACCAACCTGCCTGTCAGTGCCCCTTCTTAGCTGGAGCTGACTTCTCTTCTGTACTATTTTGATCAACTTAATGAGGAAGCCAATGAGCATAAACATAACAAGGACCCTGATAATACAGCATGTGAGGTTGCTCTCCGCAGCTGACACATAACCTTCTGCTCCTGCACATGCCTGGCAGATCTCACTTACATTACCATGCTGCTGGACAATAATTGGAAAACAACTGCAGCCTTGTGGGTGATAGACCAAATGCCAGAGGTGAGGAGTGTATTTCCAATGTGTTTACTACTGTTTTTTTTTTAAAATGATTTTTCAAATGAACATTGTCTCTACCCTCCTGTTCTTTAGAGTATACATGTTGGATTTCAAGACTTTAAGGCTAATGGTAGAATATTCACTGTGCAGCACAGCTGTGTTGAGATTTGAATCATTATTTGTCCTCTTCTGATGGACAGACTGTAGGGTTAAATGGCTGGGGGTTTTGAAGCAAAAGATTTATATTCCATTTTCTTTGTACTATCCATCCACACCTCGTGTAATAGGAGCCAGTTGGGAAGCTCTGTCTGGATTGTCATTTCTCTTACACAGTATATATTAGAGTCCAAACGACCTCTACACCATCAAGGTTCCACAAACCTTAAATTTAAGCTACCTGCTCCACCGAAGTACCTAAAACAATAACTTTTTTATGTTGCAACAAACATTACATTTAATGAGTACAGTGCACGTGTAATGATACAGTGAATCAGTGTGAAGCCTCAAATAATGATTTCTGTTGGCACTATAAAAGGAATGTAATTTTTCTTGTTGAAATACCATTTTTCAGTTACTGCATGAGTGATGTGGTAATTATCCCCTACACCTGGGATTTAAATCCAATCCTACAAGCCCATTTTCTGTTTGCAAGCTGTCAGGCTGATGCATAGGCTTTGTTCTTATCTGGCAGTAGGCAAGGAATCGGTAATTCAGAAACAACAAAGCCACTGATGGGTCATCATGTAATCTGCACTGAAAATTGCAATCTGTAATGAGATTGGAGACGCAGATGAGGTGACTAAAATTGATTACCTACCATATCTGAAAATTTCAATTTTATTGCACAAATATGATCAAACTAGTCCATAAGTTTGGGGATTAGTTGAGAAAGAATAAAGATTACTTTTAAATTAGGTGAATGCAGATAAGTTATTTAAATGTAAATTATTTTCTTTACAGCAATATGGTTGGTCTGCAGGGCGATTCATATGGCCATATATTTTAAGTTCCCTGATGATATCATTTCTGCCTGGGAGTTCCAATTAGAGATGACATATACACTTTCAACTCTTAAAGGTAGTACACAGCAGAACAGACCAGGAATGAAATTCAAACCAATCCCTAGGCCATAAAAATTCACCTTTTATATGTTTATTATGGAGAAAAAGCAATCATCTAGAAACCTCGGGAGCTTTAAGAACAAGCAACAAACTGCTTGGAGTAGTTTAAAACCTCTCCACCCCTCAACCCACATAATCTCATACAAATAGTAATTGTTTGTAGGGTTGATTCAGGAGTCAGGCATGCTAGTGCCTGCTTCCTGTGGAGACCTTGGACCACACCCCATATAAACTGAGAAGTATAGGAGATATTAGGAATAGGCGGCTCCAGTTTCCCAGATACAACATTATTTCACTTTTTATCATAATGGTAACTCTGACCAGTGGAAATTTGCTGGGCAATATGGATATGGCTACTGAAACAAAAGATATGTGTAATAAGAAATCTTTATTATGACAATGTGAAATGAATAAATGTGCCCATATAATAATGCTGTCAATTTTTATGTCTTCATCTACCTCCAAAAAGGTAACCATTAGGATAGAAGAAAGAGCCTTGTGAGATGAATTTTTACTTGGGGGAAATATACTCTGGGAACAGCGTGGACTGTAGGCTCAATTTTTCTTTTCAGGTGCCAAGACAAAAGAGGTTTTGTCTGTGGGCTATCGCTGGTGTATTAGGGGTCCTCCCACTGTAAGGGTTTTGTATTAATAGATTTTAAAAGAAAGTTTCCCCTTTATTGCATTTATGTTCTGATATACAAATGAGCATAGATGGGGGATGGAGGACATATATATTAAGCCTTTGGACGGTCATCCAATCCAAATCACCCATTAGCATGAATTTACTTTCTGAAGTGCTTCAGAGCTTTATTAGATTTTTTACATACTTCACAGCTTTTTAGGCCAATTTTCATAAACTGACCTGGTTCAGAAAGAAAATACTTATGAGTATCATTATTACTATTATTGCCATTATCACCGTTATTATTATTTTGTTTTAACCTTGGTACATTCTGACTTTCTTGTATTTTTCTTGGAGATCTAGACATGGCAGCTGATGTGAAAAATAGTCAGTACATTGATCAAAAGTTCCCAAACAATGCCTGAAGTTCCAATGAACCAAATTGTCATCTTCTAGGCTGTATGTAACACTGTTATGTATTTTAACCATTATACACACTTTTCTTCCAAAGAAGAAAGGAAAAATAAAGAAAGAAGTTACTTTTTCACTTATCAAACTATGAAAAATAATTTATGTTTGAGATATTTGTAGAACCAAGTGACTGCTTTCTTTATTCTGAATCTTCTTAAATTGTAAAATCAGCTTTCATGAACTTAACTTCATCTTTTCCTAAAATCTGAATATCACTTTAGATGAAGAAGGGGTGTTTGTTTGTTTTGGGAATTGAACTCAGCACCTTTCCAGGCAGGTGCTTGGACCTCTGAGCTCCATCCCAGCTCATGGGCAACAGTTTTAATAGCTCTCATTTTCTCCTTTCTAGCTTCCAGAGTCCACATTCCAGCACACATGCAGAGCGGTCCTCTGCTCCTCCCATGGCCACACAACCCCCTCTGCCTCCCCAATGTGAATCCGATGAATCCAATGTCCAGCCCCTGTGTATTGAAGCTATCTTAATGAACCAGAGCCCAAGCCACAGCAGTCTCCAACTTGGAGACTGGGAGGACCTCTCTGTTGTCTCACATTTCTGAAGTTTATTCTCTATAATGCTTCCGAGTATTCTTTTAGACACAGGCTTGCTAGTATCACTCTGAAATCCTTCCAAGAGCTCCATTTTATGCTGAAAATAAACTCTGAACACCTCTCAGTGGCTGACAAATTTATAGATCCTCATATCATAGAATTCTCAACCTCACTTATTTCATTGCAGCAGCCTTGACATCTATTTATAAATGTAGGATTTGACCTTCTGCTTAGCAAGACCATAGCCCAGATATCTCTTCTTCAGAGTTCTCTTAACCTCTCCCTCAAATTGCAATGTCCACTCTGTCACTTTCTTGACTAGCCTCTTCAAATTCCTTAATAGCATCTCATATTTCTGCTGCTTCCTTTATTTACTAGTATTATTATTTCTGCATTATTTTTCATCTCTTCCAAGTCAATGTTAAGTTGTGTGAGAACTGGGTTTTGTTTTATCTCCTAGACTTGAGCTTCAAGTATCCAAGAATAATGGCCCCAACTAATAAAGACATTAAAACATAACAGCATAGATCTCTTAATAATTTACCCCATCACTGTTTCTTGCCATTGCCCCAATGACTGTTTTCAGATATGGAGAACTGAGACAGTTCAAATCTGTCTTCTTGAACTCCTCTTTGCCTTTACATTCTATATTGCATACATTGTATATGGCATTCTCACATACAGTTTAATAAGCTAACAAGCCCCAAGTTATCTGCTCTGAAGTGATGATATTTTAAATAAGTTTCTTACATAGTTGATACATTTTCATCTATAAAGTATTCTACCATCCTTAGATGATGATATATATTATATTTATTATATTGTATTATATTATGTTTAAGCATAACATTAAGATCTATAAATAATAAACTCATTATGTTACAAAATTTATTCCCCTCATGCTATGAATTACTAATGAGAGTTGATTATATGGGAAAAATATTCATTGTAAAGTCTAGCAAAAACACTGATATTGCACCTTCTCAAATATAATGTTTTGTGAGAACAAAACAAAATACTATTTTGTTTTTATTTTAAGAAAATTTCATTAATGTGTGATTGCCATTTTAAATACTAAAATATGAATAATACATCACTAAAAAAATCAAATTTTTTTCTACCTAGTGTCTTATTAGTTCAGTGCTAGCAGTTCCAACAATGAAAGCCTGAGTCTTAGTGATCCTACACAGTAGACATTTATTGGTTTTGTTTTATTTTTGGATTTTGGGTTTAGGTTTTTGAATTATTTGAGATAGGGTCTCTCTATGTAGTGCAGGCTGGCCTTGAACTCACTTATGTAGCCCAAGCTGGCCTCAGAGTCATCTTTCTGCCTCAGCCTCCCACGTGCTGGTATTACAGGGGAGCACCACCATGCCTGGCATTAGTCATTTATTTTTCAAACAAGAAAACACCATTTGATGATTAGAAGCAGCATCTCAAGCCAGCAAGGGCCTTGAACTCAGCAGCTGGTCAGAGGAAAGTGGAGAGAATGCACTCATTTCTTAAATGCTGTCACTTGGCAATGGCCCCAAACAGTGATAACTAGGCACAGGGTCCCATCCAGTTCACATTTCCACTCGGGAGGCACTCTCCCTCCTGAGCAGCTGATTCCTGGAGGTGATTCTAAACCATGAAGTCAGAGTATAGAGTATTTAGGTTGTTTTTTGCTGTTAGAAAATCTCTTACTTAGGTCTTCAAATAATAGCTGAAACCTTGGCTATTTACATTCTCAAATAAAGATCAATTATTCATTAGAATTACATAAAAGGGTACACTTTACACTCTACAAGTTTAGATCTGCATTATTTAGGTGGCTTACAAAAAAACATATTGAAAGAATAACTCTTGAATTGGAAGACCTTGAACATCAGTACTGAAATCAATATTTACAGCAATAGTACTTTGGTCTACATAAGATAAAACTGAAGAAAATTGGATATTTTACAAAACACACAGTCTATATGTCTAAAATGCTTTTCAAACAATATATGAATTGTCAAATAAGAAAAGGACTATTTAAAAATGGAATTGAGAAAATACTTGGAACTAAAGCAGGTGAGCAGGACTTTGCAGCGCAGCATAAATCTGGTGCATAGGTAACATTTATATAAAATATCAAAACAGAGTTACTGCCACTCACTTACACATTGACTTTTGCTGTCTTTTTTTTTTTTTTTTTTTTTCCAGAACTGGGAATTGAACTCAGGCCCTTGCGCTTACCAGGGAAGTGCTTATTCCACTAAGCCATCTCCCCAGCCCCAGTATTGGCTATCTTTGTGCTTCCCTTTTGGATTAGAACAGTAAAATTAAAATAGCTCAGCTGATTAAAGCACCTGAAAGCAGGCACAGGGGCCAGGGTTCCGATCTCCAGAACACACTGAGAAGGTGATTGAGACTGGGTGTGGTGGCATGCCCTTGTAATTCCAGCAGTTGGGAGGCTGTAAACAGGAGAATCACTAGGAGTCTGATTTACTAATGAGACCCTGAATGCCCTGTAGACCCTTCCCTAAAATACAGGTAGGGAAAAAAAGGACTGTAAAATTAAAGTGTCCTCTGACGCGCTAGAAGTATACACTAGCCAGTCCTTCATAGAAAGGTGTTGCTAACCCCGGAAAGTGTTAATTACAATCTTCTCTCCACTCTACAAATTATTGTAAAGTGAGGAAGAGTTTTAGCCACAACCAAAAACTTCAAAAATACATTAATAATTGCATATCAATGATTAATCTTACACTTTGAAATTCTAGCGTTTTCACTCCTACACTTTAAAAATTTTATTTCCTATTTTAACGACCACATTTCCCTTGTCTTATATAAAGCTTAGCTCTTTGAGGGAGAGAATATGTTAATTATTTTACCTGCAAATAATTTATATGTTTAAGGGCAAGCTTTTGAAAATATATGTAAATTTGTTTTTTATTTCAACTTTTGAAATATATTATTTTTTATTTCAGTGTTATGAAATATTTAGTTCAATGCAATATAAATTCTAATGAGACTATCTATAATTTACGTTGAACTTCAGTATTTTAATCCCTTGAAAATTCTTACTATGGAATATCAAAATATTTGAAATGTATACTTGGATAATAGCTCAACTTGGATATCTTACAAGCTCAAACTACTTTCTATTTCAGTATTTGATTGAGACCAAAGGAGATCGATAAACATAATAGCTACATGAAATTTTGGATAAGAAACAGAAAAATGTGTATGCTCATGAATTCCAAATGATAAATCAACTTTCTATTAGGGGGAACTTCAATCTCAGGATGAAGCTAGCTAAGAGATACAGACTCATTCTATAGAAAGTTCTTGTCAGGTCAAATAAATAAAATCAAAATCTCAAATGCTTAGATCCTTTGAGTGACTACATTGTTTATCTAGAGTTGTTTTTAGAAATCCATAATATCAGTAAAGTATTAAGCACAAAATAGTTACTTTGTTAGTCTAGATCCTTGTAGGAGTCTAGAAACCATAGTGTTATCTTGATGTGAAGATGTTGGCAGTGCCTGTTCAATGGTGTATGTGTTCTAGCTTTATCTCAGTGGTAAGGACTGAGGACCCGTTCCCACTATGTCACTTGTTCTACCTTCCTACGACAGCCTTTATTTATAAGATGGGTGTTGGTAGTGAGAACTACACAGTCATTTCCCAAGAACAGAATAAAGCTGCAAGATCCTTACTATGATGAGAGGTAACTTGGCTTCCTCAAAAGATTAAATTCTTAAGGCAAGGGATATATATTTTTGGCTATGCTGCATTAGATTGCAAAGAAAGAGTCTTTGCAATCTTATAAAGATTAGGTAGCTTGAAGAAAGAAAGAAAGAAAGAAAGAAAGAAAGAAAGAAAGAAAGAAAGAAAGAAAGAAAGAAAGAAAGAAAGAGAGGGAAAGAGAGAGAGAGAAAGAAAAAAAGAAAGAAAGAAAGAAAGAAAGAAAGAAAGAAAGAAAGAAAGAAAGAAGAAAGAAAGAAAGAGAAAAAGAAAGAAAGAGATCAACTTGAAAACACTGGGGAAAAATACAAGTCAACAAGGACTAAAGAGCCAGGATCTTGGAGAAGTTCTGAAAAAAAGGGGGTAACAGAGGGGTGAGCCAGACATTCATTTCTCTTTTCCTTTTCAGTTACTCATTTTAAAAGATGGTGACCCAGTGGAATCTAAGCAGCTTCATATGCTGGAGGGCTAACGCAGAGCTAGCGACCATCCAAATGAGATTTTACTTTGGTTTTCATGGCCTATCACATGAAAGAAAGAGGGAGAGCCCTGAAGCACCTTATGAGGAAGGGCGATGTAGAAAATGGATCAGCCTTTATCACCTGAACCCAAGCTCTAATCAGTTCTTTAATTACACACTGTTTTTGTCTGTTTTATTTCTAGCCTATTCCTCGTGCCTGTTGAAAGAAAAGAAGCACAGCAATAAAATCTTCCATAGAGTACAACATCTTTTAACTTCAAAATACTTCTCTAGTTTTTCACACGTAGTGATTACCATATAGTCAGAAGTTACTGTTCAGAGCAAGAAATATTGCTAAATGACAAAATAATTATAGAAATAGGAGCAATGGTAACAAGAAATACATAAGAAATTTAGACATTACAGTTGCTGAATGCAGACTTTTAAATAGCCATGGTAAATACATTTAAGAATATAGATGACAAGATGGGAAATCTATTTAAAAGAATCAAATGAAAATTATAGAATTTAAAATTATAATAACTTTAATTTAAAAGTTAACATTTAAATGTAATTCAAAGTAATGATCCAACAATCTATCTTTGCTTATTTGTCTGCTATCTAACACTAGAATGTCAACTAAGTCAGACCAGGAATTTTACTTATTTATTTTTTACTACTTCCACAACACCTAAAAAAAGAATTTTTTTTGTTTTGTTTTTGGACAGGGTCTACAAGGTCTGCAAAATCTCACTGCATAGATCAGACTCAGTAATTCTCCTGTTTATAGCCTCCCAAGTGCTGGGATTACAGGCACATGCCACGCACAGTCTCAATTGTCATCTCGGTTCCCCCCGGGGGTGGAGCTGGCATGGTACGCCTGGGGATCAAACTCCATGTCCCTGCATGTGCCTAAGCAGGCACTTTAATCCACTGAGCTATTTAGCTGGCCTCAAAAAAAAAATCTATGAGTAATATATATTCAATAAATACATATTAAAGAAGGAAATTAATGATAGCTTGAAGAGTCACAATTAAAACAGTGTTGCTTTTTAAACCCAAGGTTGTATGTAAGAAGATAAAAAGGAAATTATAGGGCAGAAACATTTATTGGCACAGGGCAACAAAACCTGAAGACAGTAAACAGCGGTGGAGTCAGACCAAGCCTTCCCTCAGTGTGTTTTCCACTGTACACCCTCTATTGCTCTCACTTGTTCCAGTGTGATAGATTTCTAGTTGGATGCCAGAAAAAATGGTGGGCAGTGACCTATTGTTATATACCTTGTTGCACAATTAGGGACTGTGGAAAGATCAGGTTTCTGTGTTGTTTCCAATCCCAGTAAGGGATGGTGGAATGAGTAGGTGCTATTTAAGTAAAACAGTCCTCACTCAGATAGTGCTTTTCTCTGAACCTTTCCTCTTGGGATGGGATTACAAGAAAATCCTGTCTTAGTGTCCTCCATAGCTTTGCAGTGGTTGTGGAAGGAGCTTTTGCAGGAAACACTTTACTTCCCAAGGAGATAAGAAATTTCAACTTAAGGCAGGAAGCTTTGCCTTACTGTAATACCTGTGCTTTCAGAATTAGATGGCTTTTAAAAGTAACCATAATAATTGTGGTGAGGAGCACAGGAGGAGCGAAGAGGGCCAGGCAGTTTATAAGCAGTGGTTATGACTTCAGTCTTCTATTGCCACTCCTTTAACTTTGTTCAAATGAAGAGATGAAAGGAAAGAAAAACATCAGATGTAGTTACAGAATAATTAGGGCATACAAACTGTTGAAAGCTAAAAAACAAGAGACTGCAGTCAAATGTCTACAAAGAACTACCCTGACTTTAGGCAGCACACAGGGCTTTTGTTTTTGTTTGTTTGTTTTAACTGAACTGCACTGATCATTTTGAGTTGGATTCACCAGTATAGTCTACTTCTTAACTTCTTTGCATTGGTTGTCTAATCTGCATCCACATTGTCTGTATGATGCTATGAGAAGCCATTTCTTCTTTAGTAAAAATAGAGAACTCTGAAAGTCACGTAATCGAGTAACAAATCCAGTTTAGTAGGAGATAAGATAGACATCCTGTCAAAAAAGCCATTTTTAGAAGAAATAAAAGAAGCCCAGATATCAAACATAGGAGGCATGTTTCCCTGGATTGTCCAGGTGAAGTATAAGAAGACTAAAAACTTGTGGATGCAAAAACTTAGGACATAAAAGTGTAGTCTGAAGCATTAAAAGATTAAAAACTAGGACTCTGTGAAGAACTGGGAATGCTCCTACATTCTGCTCAGAGGAAACCAACTCTTTCGCTATATATTTTAGACAGCAAAACCATATTGGCTAGTTGGACTCTCTCAATTAGTGGAATTCCCAAAAGCTATACAGAGCAATCAAGAGAATATATGTAGGTCTTTGAAAATATTAATGCTTTCCAGAACCTGAGTAATTGTAGTGTTGTTTCTCTTATCTATGATTTTACATAGCTTCAGTTTTAAGGGGTGCTGTCTTTATAACAAAGGAGAAGATTCTCTTCTTTGAAATATGACAAGCAATAAGGTAGAGGTTAGTGAGAGTGGCTTGACATATTGCAGATAACTCTTGTCAAAATCATGCAAAATAACATACATGCAGAAGATATATAAATGCATACACACACAGTCAAACAGAAGGACTTGACTAGATCCCATTAGCTATTTATTTTATTCCTTTAAATCAAAGCCTTGCAGTTCAGTAACACACTATGAAACTGTGTAAGGGGCTTGTTTTTAGTCACTTAGTGTGTCAAG
Source organism: Octodon degus (assembly GCF_000260255.1). Lineage (NCBI taxonomy): Eukaryota > Metazoa > Chordata > Mammalia > Rodentia > Octodontidae > Octodon > Octodon degus. The sequence continues at coordinate 2,270,308 of NW_004524793.1, forward strand.
GTATAATCTTACCTATTATTACTTCAGCTGAAGGTGATACTTAGGAGTTCATTAGTGATTAATAGAGTTCTCTGTTGCTCAGAAATGATCTTAGATATTTAAGGAAAGCATTTAGTTTAGATTAATGGTTTTTGCATCTTTACAGTGACTCTAAAACAAATAAATTCAAAAGTTATGGCGAACTCTATTAAGAAACGTATACATATTTTTGTTTTCTTTTTTATCTAAACTATACCAATAAATTTAAATAACGAAAGCAAAAACAAGAAAAGAAATTATATTTCATGCAAATTTTCCACCGAGCTGTAAGAAGCAATGACAAGAAGACAGCTCTCTCTCTCTGTCTCTCTCTTTCTGTCTCTCTCTCCCTCTCTCTCTTACTCTCTCTCTCTCTCTCTCTCTCTCTGAAACCTTCATTTCCCTATCAAAAGAGAGCAGAGCTTGCAAAGTCTGAGTGGAGGACTGTGACCATTTTTCAGCACTGTCACTCTCTTTTTATGTTTTGTTCATAATGGCAACTGTCTGGCTTGATGCATTGGTTCTGAGGCATTCACCTGCTTGTTGTCATTCAGGTGCTAAACGAGGAGAATGAATATGTATAATTCTTTCTGGAGTGCATTAGGATGACCCATTTTGCCATATTTTATGACACATCCCACCAGACCCTGATTATTTTGTGAAGTTGGCATTCAAATTATACTGGTTAACTTCTGATAGCTTTTGCCAACTTCCTCTGAGCATATGATTAATCAGTACAATAAAATTGGACACTCTAAAATGCAAGATTGATAAATGGGTAAAGATTTTTAAACTTTCATTCCTTTATCTGTCATTTGAGACAGTTTTAGTGGCTTATTATTGGATAGTATTTCAGGAAATCTCCTATTTGATCATACAGCCTCTCTGGGGAGAAATGGATCTTTTATTTTGATAATTTTTTTCTCCTCCAGATGATGTAATATTTTCTTTGGAAAAATTCAAGTACCTGTTGATAAGGTACTAAAGGGAAACCAATGGTGTAAGGAATTCTTACGCCAAACTAGTTTAAAAGGTCTTTGGAGAAAGAACTTGAGATTCAAATGGCATAAGTTTCTTCTATCTCTGTGATAGACTGCGGAAGAAAGACTTTGAAAAATTACAAATCTGCAATCATTTTTATTCATTCACTCATTCAACACATTTCTAGTGAGTGTTATATGCCAGAGACTGTAATAGTAAAAGTCATTAGAAAAGTCTTGTCATTCAAAGATCCATAGTTTGGTTGTAAAGAAAGATGGAGGACTGTATGGAAGATGCTTCTGCTGTCTTAGAAGATTCAGGTAAATGCAGTCTTCCTGAACTTTAGGAATAGAAGAAAAACGTGCACAGAAACATGGCTATTCTGATCTTAAAACACTATTTTCAGTAAATGCTCTCACAATGATCATGGCATGATATTAGTGACTCTAAACTAAGAAAAGACAGATGCAGAATTAGCTCATGCTGGAAGGAGAAACCTCATTCAGTATTGAAAAAAGAGGATTCAGGTTGGGCCATTATTTTCTTAGTCACAATGGTTAAAGGTTACAATCATTTCCTTACTGTAAAGAACTTCGGAGTTGTAGAGACATGCTATGTATCTTTCCAACTTGGCTTCTGTAGGTGTGTCCTTAGAAATCCACACACTTTAAAGAAGAGTTTGATAGGCGATTTTGAGGAAGTAATATTTACTGTCATCATACAGTGCCCATTAGCAATTGTTATCTGTATGTGGGGGTGCTGAGTGAAGAATGCTGGCCAGGAGAATCGCAGTGGCAGAATCTCATCTCACCTGGCTGGAGCAGCCATGTGCTATGTGCTGCCACAGAGGGGACAGGGGACCATTGTGCTGGACATTCCTAAGGAGCCTTGTCCAAGGTGAGGCATGAGAACAGATGCAGGAGGACAGTGCATGCAGTAATAGCGGAAGAATCGTAAGTAGCTTCATCGTGTTGCAAGATAGTGCAATCATATTTTACTACTTCTCTCCAGGTTCACTGATTGACCAGGGTACGAATGTGTGGCTTTTCAAAGACGTGTTCATGGTCATCTTCATTCCAACTATTGACAGTGCCAGAAGTGGTTGATTTGGGGAAATTTTTACCTCTCGGTATTTCTACCTGTATCCTCAGAGTCACCCAAAATATCCTGAAGTTTAAGTAAAAACACTCATTTGCAATACTTGGATATAATTTCTTTCACTGCCCCTTTCCTACAGCCATTCTTCTTACATGAATATTGCTGGGACACAGCTGACGTGCACACAGGAATAGCTCCGCACATATACACACATGTCCTCACACATGTCCTGGATAAAATGAAGTGGGGGAACGAAAACTCCACCAGTCTGCTTGGCTCCCCAGTCCTCAATGGTGTTGCATGGGATGAAATGGACAGGGGGCAGCCCCCAAAGGGAAAATAAGTCATTAATAGACAGCCTAAGTGAACAGTAGTAGCAATAAGTGCTTATTTATCATTTACTTCTCTCTGTCTATTACTGCGTGCTAAATTCTTAGCTCATTTACTTCACAATTTCACCCTCAATAAGCTGAGAAGCAAAATTTGAGCCTGTGTGATCTGATTCCCAAGCTGTATTCCTCTGTGCAGGGACCAAGATCCTTTCCGTTTCACTTTCTCTTTCCAGCAACATAAAGAATGGCCACACTACATGATTTGTAATATGTTAACCACAGCTTCAGCTTTAGGGGAAATGTTGCTTTGGGGTTCCTTTCTGTGCAGGCTGAGTTTGATTCATCATTTAATGTTTAGGAAGAAGAATAAAAATACTGCTGTGTCCTGCAAACTCTTGAGTCTAGGAAATACAAAATCCTCTGTTTTCTTGATGCTCTGTGGAATGGGCTGCAAAGTTAAAACAATTTTATAGCAAATTTAATAGTCCAAGTTTTTTTTTCAAAAAAACCCAACTTTTAAAGCCAAAAATCACAATGAGGGTCAGCCAGATAGCTCAGTGGACTGAAGGGTCTGCTTAGGCAGGCAATGGGCCTAGGGTTTGATCCCTGATGTGCCCTGCCAGTGCTGCCCCCTGGACATGCTGAGACAGTGACTTGAGACTGGGTGTGGTGGCAAGGGCCTGTAATCCTAGCACTTGGCAGGCTGAAACCAGGAGGATTACTAGGAGTCTGATCTGTGTAGTGAGACCCTGTAGACCCTGTGTTAAAAAGAGACAAAAAACCGTAATGATTGCACAACAGATGGGAAATATGAAATAAAAATACAGAGTATTTGCATATTGTCTTCCAGGAGAGTAGGTTTGGATCAGTGCACCCTGGGGGACAGAGAGGATATGCCTCCTCACCCCCTGCAAGCCTGGCTATCAACATGAATTTAATGACTTACACATCTGGGCATTTCAAGAGAAATCTGAGAATAAATGGTAAATGTATGCAGCAAGACATTCACACCTTCAAAGGTAAGGTGCCACTGAGTGTTTGATTTCTTATTTTTCTTTTTCATGAAAAAGAATAAATGGAGATGCTTAGAATTAATACATAGTGTTCAAAACAGAAGCTTTGAGAAACTGCTGATAAGCAAAGACTGACTTTCTCAAAGCAAATACACCAGGCTCCAAAGAAAGCTGCAAAACAAAAGCCTGAACTGCTTTGCCGAGTTAAACAGTTACATTTTGAAAGAAGCAAAAACAAAAAGCAAAACTTAAATTTTTTTCCTTAAATCTGTAGGGAAGAGACATCTAATACCAGCTAGCTTCAATACTCTGGTATTTTGAGTTCGTTTTTCAAATCTATATAGTAAGACAGCTGCAACTGTAGTAGAATAAATATGTCTAGGGAAGAAATAAATGCATTGGGGAATTGAATGAAAATGATAAAAATCACTCATACTTCTTTACTGAAATAATTAAATATGAAGTGGAATGGAGAGTAGCAAAAGAATTCTAATAGTAATTGAATTGGCACTTAGGAGGTACCTTATCTGCCTTGCCACAATTCAAAACTCTCTGCAGTGTTTTCTTTCAATCCACATCATATTAATTATGCCTCTCAGCCACCATCTTGTTTGCAAGCAAAGTAGTTAGTATGCAGAGAGAGACATCCCGCCATCCTAATGTCGTTCAAACAGTAGCTCCTCCATCCCCTATGAAAATGGCATGCATTTCTCCAGCACAAAAGAAACATCTAACACACACATACCTACTGCCACGGGGCTCCCTTTTTCATAGAAAGAACAAAGGTTTCTGTGACTTGAATCGATGGTCCTGCTTTCTCAAAAAGGGAGAAAATCTTGAAGCTCGATTCTTACGAACTCTTTCTCCAAGAGCCTTTAGCTTCGCACAAGTAATTATTTTGTTTATATGCATCATCACAGATCCTACCTACTATGTGTCATACAAAATGCTTTCTGATATCCTCAGCCAAAATTGAGTTTTGCTGTAGAAGTTTACCTACCACATTGGTTTTAGTATATTTGATCAATTGTTGTCTTGGAGAATAGAACAGCATTGGGCTGGGTTGTCCAGCCAATAAAATTATTCTGTCTTTCATTGTCATGGGCTCTTTTTGGATGGAGAAATATAGTGAGTGATGATTGTTATTATGTATAGGCTTTGTTTCGAGCTCAAACTAGTGTTTTGCTTTAATAGGACCCAGTGAGAAGACTGGACTTGCCTGTGAGAGTTGTCCTGGGTAAGACTGATTATCTCTTGCTCTGCTTGAAGAGCTCTAGGAAAGAAATGGTGAGAAGGAATGAAAGCATCAGCCAAGATGACCCTGTGACCACTTACTAGGTTATTTACTATGGGCATAACAGGACAAATGCAAATGATAACAGGAACTGACTTATAGCCTCACTCACCTGTGTCTATGTGTGTGTAATTCTATTGTCACATGAAATAATCCAGGGGGCCTGCCCATTAGCTCAGTTGTTGAAGTGACTGCTTAAACAAAGCAATCAGGATGCTGTGGTGCAATCCCCAGGTCCTCAAGCCTTACCAGACCTGCCCTGAAGGCATCCTGAGCCAGCAAGAAAACAAAAACAAAACAAAACACTTCTGAACTTTTGGGCTGGAGAGATGTCTCAGTGGAATGAATACTTCCCTGGCAAGTGCAAGGGCCTGAGTTCAATCCCCAGTTCTACCAAAAAAAAAAAAAAAAAAAAAAAAAAGGAATAATCCCTGTTCATCATCAAAATAACTTCACTGCACAAAACATGATGAAGACTTGGACCTTTGGGTCGAATTGCTGAGGATTTATTCATAAAATATTTTCCTTTAAGGTTGGGAAATATAATAGAATTTTAAGTTACTACACGTTTAAATATAAATTAAATTGTCTTTTCAACCATCTGGTAGGTGGCCCAGTAATACTAAAACATGATATGGAAGGTCTGGTGCAAAAATATATTTTTGGAGGCATTGCCCCTCAGGAAATCATGAAAGAAGACTGTCATACCTGTTGGGAGAAAAATAGTAACACACTAGTTGATTTCATGTGTGTGACTTAACTTACATCCATATGACTACAACTCCTTTCCTGCATAGATATCATTCTTTGCCCTTGTTATTTGACTCAAAAATCTCCTTATTTTGTCTATTCCTCAGGCTAAGTTAGCCTTCAGTCAGAAGTTGATTTTCAGAGTGAACTGAAACCACAGACTTCGATGTTCACATTCTTAATGTAGACCCAAATGTGAGGTTATTTCTACTGTCTATTATTTAAAAAAGGGAGACTGGAGAAATGTCATGTAGACATATCCAGAAATTTTTTAACAATAAAAAGAAATATATTCAAGATTCAATTTCTTTTTGATGTCTTTAAAATGTATTTTGGTATTCTGAAATGGTTTCCAATAAGATACAGTATATCACTTCAGACACTCCTCCAATGCAAAGTCTAGTCTGCCCTAATGTAAAAAAAAATGTGAATTACCTGATTTATGCAAGTGTATTTATCAAATTATTAAGTTGTTTGCAAAGTCTGCACCCTTACTTAGCCTTAATGAGCATGACAGCAATTTTACAGGCTTCCGAGAAAACAAAACTGTAAATATCGTTCAGAATGAAAGATTTTTATCACCAAACAGTGTGATTAACTAATAGAATGACATTGCAAATGGCAGTACAACAGTGAAAGTCTTGCATTACTGTTTAAAAAAATTAAGATGGATAAAATGGATTAAGTTCTACAAATGAGAATGAAAAAAGTTGTAAGAAAAACCTTAAATTCTAGTGCAGGAAAAGCAGCTTAGTGAAAATTGAAAATGCATGTAATAAAACTAATTCAGGCAGGATATTAATCTTGTGTAAAAAAAGATAAAAGCATGTTAAAGCCTGAATGTAAAATATTAATGTGCTAAACCATCATAAAACTTCACATATGCCCTTTAGCGATAGTATTGTTAATGATGATAAAAACTTATTTGCAAATTCTTCTTTTATGAAGTCTAGAAACAGAAAATCTGAAAAATGAAGGCTAACACAGACATCTGCTCTATGTAACTGATAGGAAGTGGAGGCAATAACGGGCTTTAGGGTGACTGGTCTCCTCTCCTAACATTTGATTGTGTGTCCACACGGAGCAGGCTGTGCACCAATGACTTCACTTGGGATGGCTTAGATTTGCACTATAGATATACTGGGTTTTTCTTTGTTTATCTAAGCTTATTTTCTGACTCATAGATTGTTTGTGCTGTTATACTTGCCCTGGCCTACTAACAAATATAAGAAATACCTACTCAGATTTCTTTTCTTCCTTGAGAACAAGTGTATCTCAATTCTGGATCTGCATTATTGTGTTACTAAATCTTCAAGAGTGATGCTGGCCTCTGATGATAGTTCACGAAACTTTCATAGAACAGAGAGAGGCTGGATGCTGTGGCAGAAAGAGCTCAACTAAGCATACCCCTCAGCTTGACCTGAATGCAAATCTCTGTGTCCTTTACTACACCATATTGATTAATTTGTTTAACCTCTCTAGGTCATTCAGACTTAATAGGAAAAACATATACAAATAAAAGTAGGAATAATCTCTGTTTGCATAATTTTGTGAGGGTCTATAATGTGTATAAAGCTGTTATGGTACAGGTACTTAAATGTCATAATAATCATTAAAGTGTTTATTGTTGGATTTTTCATATACTAAAAAGGTCCTACTAGCTGACACATCCCCGTTTGTATGATCTTCACTTCATGATTCAATCTAGCCAGTTATATATAGCTTGTGTTCTTTCCTTCTGTAACATCTAAGAAATTTGTATTCATGAGTTAAGGCCCGAGTCACATCCCACTTCCTACAAAGGGTATTTCTAGCTACTCTGGAACACAGTGATCAACGTCTGTACCTTCTATTCCTTCTCTGGCTTCCAGACATAGTTGTCCTAATGTCTCTTTTATTCCCCAAGTGCAGAAATAATGACTTTCGGTTCCCCCATCTCTCACTTTCCCACACAACTCCTAAAATATTTAGTAAGTTAGCCAATGCCTCATTGAAATTCTTGTACTTGTTTCAATTTTAGGCTACAAAGGACCAAGAGTAGCTCAGAACTTTCAGTTGAGACATTAATGTAGCCTTTGGAGAATTTTAAGAGCATACAACTTGTATTTTATTTTTTTAAAGAATATACAGAATGGTAAAAAAAATTATAAGTGATGCAAAATTTCATTAAACAAAGTAATAGGGATTTGACAGTGATTATTGTATTACATAATGTTACCTGCAATTTAATTGTTTAAGTTACAAGAAATAAACTTGCAAAAACATAGTTTTTGGTATTAACTACTCCTTTTAATAGGCCAGCAGAAATCAGTAGTACAGTATCCAAACTACCCTGCGTATATACATAAATATATCTTTTACCCTTCTTTATTTTGTCCTTTTCCTCATGCCAGTTTTTCTTTCCTACTGAATGGATTCTTTCCCTTTCACAACTCATGTTTTAGGTACAACTTCAGAATTCTTTCACCTGGTGAAGAGATGCTTTTTGAAGAGCAGGGCTCTCAATAGGTCTAATTGGAAATATCAATGATCACTTGTCACTTACATCACAGCCCCATCATTAACTGATGAATGCGCATGAAATGCCATTTTCTTGGGTATTTGGTTACATTTAGTTATTCTTCTCTCTTCAAATCCATTTTTCCTTGCCATGGTAGCCTTCTCACTCCTGCAGTGGTAGCCTCACCTTATCTTTTGTAAAATCATCAGTCCAAATGGCATAATGAACTGGCAAAGCGAAGGAAACTCCTTTCTCAACACTACGCCATTTTAGTTTTCTTTGCAGGTAGGTTTTGCTCTTGAAGATCTAGAGAGACTTCTAAATTGCAGAAGATAACTCAGGGAATAGGAAAGGGGAAAATAGTCTACATGAGGAGTGGGTGCATGTTTGTAAAAGGTCTCTAAAAACAAACAAGCAAACAAACAAAGTTATGTGTCAGCAAAACTGGATTTGTGTTACAGAGCAGAGGTAGCAGCATGCCAGATAACTTTGCAAGAGGCCTAGGACTGGCTGGGTTATCTCTGATACGACATGAATGGCCACATGGCAGCATTGATTTAGTTTAATTAAGCCATCAGGACAACAATGCAGAAGAAGCTCAAAGCAAATATTCTGATGTTTACTATCTTTTGTTTTGTTATTTGTAAGAATAATTAGCACTTGTGATTTATTTGCCTGCTAATTCATATTTCAAGATGTAGTGCATGGGTACATCAAATCATCTACTATCCTACTCTATAATCTCCTATTTAATTAAGAGATAAGCCTTAATAAAACATGGCTAGCATGAATAAGCTTTAGTTATTATCCTGTGGCCATGTCATATTCAATGCCATTTGGATTAAAACATCAATATATATAAGCTTGCTTAATATCATGAGTTATTTCTAGATTGGATGAAGAAGGAGATTGGATGAGATAGATAAGATCTGAAAAGAAAAGGATAACTGATGAGGATTATTCATGCATGTATTTATTCCACATTTTTAAGACTTCCTGAATATCTAGACATTGGAAACACACACATCCATTAGCTTCTTTTAAATCTCCACTTGATACCGTAAGTACATGTCATGCTTTGCTTTGTTTTCAAACATAAAGGGACTCAAGTAACCTGAGGATGAAGACTCAAACTCTCCTTTTGTGTTGTTTATATTTTAGGAGTATTTGTTAGTGGAAGATTAAGAGTCACTAATTATAGACTGGCTAAGGAAGAGGATTTACAAAACTGTTGAGTCAGATTGTTTTTCTGAGTCAGATATTTCTAAAGCAAAGGACACTTTTGGCTGCATATTGTTCTATAGCACTGCCTAATGTTTCACTTGGGTAGGTGTCCCAAGTCAGTTATTAACACCTAAAGGGAAAGTTCATCTTTTTTTTTCCATTTTTCTTGAACCTTCCTAGTCTGTCACTCACTAAAACCAGTGCGGTTTGGACGTACACAACAATAGTGAAATTCAGGTTTCTTTTCTACCCAAAGATAATGATTATTCCTGTCTTGACTAATTGACAAGATCCTTCTGAGGCTTATAGGAGATATCAGATGTCTAACTTCTTCATAAACTGTTACACCTTATACAGACGCCCAGATAATATTATTGTGATGATTGACACCCAGCAGTAGTTTTCACTTTCTATTGCATTAATATAATGAAGTAAGAACACAAAGACTGGTTCTCTGAAATAACACTTTATTGCAGTTTGAAAAAATAAACCCTTTCTACAGTATTTAAGTAACTTTACGTGGTTGTAGCTTATAACCCATGAGAATGAAGATATATTTTTATATATTTTTTCATAATAATAAGATAAAAAGTTGTTATTTTCTCTGAAGAAAAGTACATATTTCCCTTACATTAAGCAAATATGTCTCAAAATTCTATTTGCAGGATCATGAAAGTTTTTTATGAAACTAAGACTTAATACTTAGGTATATTTTAACATATTTTAGTAAATAATACAAAAACTGAACAATTATAATGAAAACATAAATTTTTCTTCAATAATATTTTATTCTTTATTTTTGTTTTCTATAGGCCTGAAAATATCAATGGCCATTAATAAGGAATTCTGTTTAAGAATATCTATTGCCCAAATGTAAGTGGGGACAAATTCTAGGGACTAGAATTTCTGGAAGCAATGCAGCAAAGGGGAAAATATAAGTAAGTTTTTATTGTTTTTGAAACCTTCAAAGTCAAGCCAAGGATAAATGTAAAAAATATTCTGATTGGTCACTGGAAAACAAGTATGAGATCCCAGAACTAGAACTATACCAACAGGTATGAAATGTATTGGAAACATGAGAGGAAAGAAATTTTAAAGTTTCTTCTTGTTTAAGCCCTTTATCCTCTGTTTCACAGCTAACTTCTTAATTATGGAAGATAATAATTAATAATGCATTTGTCATTGTACAGTAAGCTGGTTTCCAGGCCCATCACAGCACTAAAACTTCGTCCTCTATGGTCACCTGTGAAGCTTTTAAAAAATATGAAGCACAGCAACTTCATAGAACTGAACTTCCTGGAAATCTCAGCAGCACTGAGGATTGTTGGTCTCCTCGTTTTGGCAACTTGCTTCTCTTGGTCGCAGTGATCCTTATTCTCTACCTCCCCAAATGCTCCTTTCACAACTATCCTTTCTCTGCCTGAGAATCAAGCGCTTACCTTGTCAAGGATTCTGTCTCTTCTTGAGTTATGGCTCATCCTATGAGAGGTTTCATTCTGCACATCCACTCTGAGGACTCTCAGTTAGCGGAAACTTCTCCCCCAGATTTAAAAAGTCTGGATGGTTTCAGGATAGGTGTCTTCCTGTCCTACTTCAAAATTAGTATGCTCAAAGTAAATTTTACAGAAGTCAGCTCCAAAATCTTCCTTCTTCTTCTGTTCTTCATTTCAAAAAATGATACCATTCTCCATGAGGTGTTAAACCTGGATGGAGTCCTAGGACTCTCTTTGGCTACCCTTTCCCCCCATGTATTCTCTTCTGTGCCCCCAAACATTTTAAAGCTGAAAGAAATATACAATGATATTATTCTTTCAATCTCCTGAAATCTCTCTTTATGTATTATATAATT
>NW_004524793.1:2281491-2289611 GCF_000260255.1 Octodon degus
TTTTTTTTTTTGCGGTACTGGGGATTGAGCTCAGGACCTTGTGCTTGCCAGGCAAGCACTTATTCTACTGAGCTATCTCCCCTGCCATGTTTAATCTACTTTGAGCACAGTTAACTTTCCATCCTTTTGGCTTACCATATCTGTGGTGGTGAACCAAGGCCTCGGATGGCTGTTTTTTGTTATCAAAAGTTCTAAAAGCTTTGCCATAGATGGACATAAAAAGCAGTGTAGGGAAGGGTAATTCAGCATGCAGTGTTCTAGTCCTGCTCCAATTTTGTAGACTTCAACACTAATTAAATGCTAGAATTGCTGAGGTCTGGTGATTGCATCTTAGACTTTCTTAGATTTACCTGACCAATATTTAACTAAGAAACTAATTAGAAGATTCATAAACTGAGCCAACTGATTTCCTTCTTCTGAATCTGAAAAGACAGCATATTCTTTGGCATTGCTGCTAAGGGTTACTAGGGACTTGCAATTTCACTAAAATGGATATTGTCCAAAATTCTGCTAAAATAAAATAGATGTGCCATAGGGGTAATGGTCATTTCCCAAAACTCTGTATGAAGGTGTATATGGGTAACAAAAATAAGAAATAAGTAAGAACAATAGCCTTAGCCTTCACAAAGAACAGGGAATGTATAGATGTTTATATAAATGAGCAGGCCGACCTGTAATGCAAAACAGAATAAATAAAACAGGGGCTACTGATTCTTGTGTTAGCATTTTCTACTCACTGACCAAAAGCGTTCATGCACATGACTAATAATTCCCACAAAGCATTCAATCTCTGTCTAGACAAATTCATGTATACCTGGGGAAACTCAACAGACTGCCTAAATTCAACTAGGATAGGATTTAAACCTAATTCCACCAAGCTATCTGTTTATAAAAGTTGTGGCCATTTCCTAAGTGCCTTGCAGAAAGTAGATGTCTGCAAAAGTAGTGCTAGTTTCATAAGTACCCCAAGAAACAAAGTTTTGTGTGTTCAACAAAAGCCAAAATATAAATGCTTGCTGTGAAGATGCCACAGAGTTAGTGTAGAATGATGTAAGACAAGGCAAAGATTATAGCCAGAAAGAACATGCAGGAAGGATTTCAAAGTAGGGGAGGGAAGAGGATACACAAACATTCCCTTTGTGGTTAAACAAAGGATAGAAGGTAAGTTGTGATCAGTTTGTAAGTGCATTCAAAATTAGTAGGCGACAGATAACCATTCCAATGTTCCAAAAAGCCTAATTAGGGACATACAATTGTTCTCTGGAAATATTCACTAGGTAGGGGATGGGGGGATAGCTCAGTGGAATAAGTGCTTGCCTGGCACACACAAGGTCCTGAGTTCAATACCTGGTACCACAAAAAAAAAAAAAAAAAAAAAAAAAAGATTCACTAGGCAACAGTGACCTAAGGTGGGATGAAATGAGTGGGAAAGGGAATGAGGGAATGCCTGAGAGATTCTGTCCTCCAAACACCCCACTGATCTTCATCTAATAGATTATGATTTGAAGCTTGGAAAATCTAGAACCTGCAAACTTTGAGAACTGTGTGGTCCCATATAGGTGCAAAGTATTTTTAACATATGACGTAACAGTAGGTTCAATAAATAAGAAACATTCAAAAAACTGTTTTTGAGCAGTCTGAAAGGAGCTCACATGTGATTCTCCCTTCTGTGGAAGCAGCTTCTCAGTGGCGTAACCACCCTTTTAGGTTTTATGTAAGTCTGAGCATTACATGTAGTGTGGCTTAGAACTCTGTACATCTAGATTTCTTCCATGTCCGGATTTCTCAATTTTATCTGAGTTTTTCAAAGATTATAGCAGATTCCTTCCATGGGACATATGTATAATGATAATTATTACCCCGGCTTCTTTTAGCTATTACAAAAAATAGATGACACAATCAACATGGAAGTAATCTACAGAACACAAAATTTTCTCTATCTTTGTCAGTTATAGTTATTTTTTATTGCTTCTTTTCAGTCTTCATAGCATTGCATTAAGTCCACTTAGGGAAGAAAAATATTTTTTGAAAACTGGATGTGTGCAAGATAGTTTGGGCATAAGACTGGCTCCTGCACCAGTGCATGAGTGCTAAGTTCTACGCAGCAAATGTGCCCATATTTTTGATGCCAAGTCATAAAGCTATTATCAAAAGAAGATAGGAAACAGACATAGCAGTAATGAGCCATATTACAGAAATGCAAGATAGGAGTAGCCACTACAAGTACTTTTTACTAGAGATATTTTAGTATAGAAATACTAAAGCCTACTATAGTATAAAAATACAAAATCTATGAGGAAAAATTCATTGATAACACGATTACACAGGCTATAGACAACAGCTCAGAACCAGGAAAGGACTGGCTTTCACAGAGAAAGTGTTTCATTTATATCTCCTGGAAAAAGATTGGTCAGAAAAAGGAGTAGTGTATGGAAGGAATGGAGGAAACAACGTTGTCTTCTGTGGCACAACGCTAGGGTTCTGAGCATTACCACATAAAGAGAAAAGGCAAAGGGTTGGTTCAAGGGGAAGATAGAAAGTCACATACCTTGATTCAACAAATATTTATGGAACATATAAATAGCCACCTAGAGACAGACACAGAGCTTGTCAGGAAAAGATACTGCTTGATATTCATGAACTTTAAAGATGAAGAGGGACGAATTCATACACAGGCACATAACAAATGATGTTTGTTATACATACTGAACATAAAGTGCAACAAGCCATCGGACTAATGTCTAATTTCTAAAGATGTCTTCACTTAACTGAAGCACATATAGTCTACAATGGATGAAGTACAAAGCAAATAAAAGTAGGATGAAAATCATCTTGCTTTTTGGTTTAGTTGAATAATCTTTCCCATAAGAAAGTTCTCCTTTGATTTTTAGGCTGTTGAGTATTTGAGACTTGTGTTTAAAAGGAAGGTTGTTGCTCTCTGAAAGTTTCTATGGTGCACCTTTGCTTCTCAAGTTTATGGTGAATGCTGTACTTAAAAGAATTAAAATTTACCAAAACATGTAGACATGGAAAACAATCTAGGAAGATATAAGCAGAACAAAAATCAGAAGAATTAAACTGGATCTACATTTCAATACCAAGCTAATAAAAAGGAACTGCCAAGGCTGCTCCTATTGGAAAATAGTCACAAAGAGGGAAGCTAAAGAGTAACTTTCCAGGGCAATTTGGAAAAACCAGCAATGCATTTTCTATGATCTGACAGGATGTGATTGTTTGTCTATTCCTTTGTTTTCACAATGGTTCCTCATTTTCAATCAAAGTTTTATGACAAATATACAGGGATTACATATAAACATGGAGCCAATCTCCTATGGTAAGATTTAACAAGGAAGGTTTAAAGAGAGAAATAGGAAACAACATGTATTAAATGATAGGATTATCCTTGAGTTTGTGTTTCATTTTTTTTAAAGTTGTCTAAAAGAACATTGTTCTATCTTGAACGTCTAAGTCTTTACCTAGGATCACAGCTGTATCTCTTTGAAGTTTAATGACATATTCACTTGTACTTTTTATTGTTTTTTTTTTAGTTGCCCAGCAATCTCCTATTATTTCTATTTACAGAAAATTGTAACAAGAAACATACAAGGCTCTCACTTACTGTTGATACAGACATAGGCAAGGCATTATCTGGTGGCATTTAAAATGCAATTATGAATTTTAATAGTCTTGAACATACTCGCTTAAAGAGAAGTGCTGCTTTTTATACCCTAAATTTGGAAACACACAAGCTATTTACCTGGAACACCTTTGAAGGATCTGTCTTAGTCTTCAGTTTGATAATGTACTCAGAATCATACTGTGCATCTGTACATCACTGACAAAGGAAAGCAGCAGAGAGCTTTCATTTCAGGCGAGTTCTGACTGTCGCCCTTCAAAGACATTCTGGAGACTGAATAATGGTGTCTAATAATTCTAGCTAACCCAGGTATTTAGCGCAGCTTTGAACAGGCAGTAATTCTCTTATATTTATTTTCTCAAAATGTAACACTAGTCTGAATTAAACATTATGATACATACCTGTACCAGTATAAACTATTTTTTCAAATTTTCCTAGTCAAGATTTCTTTCTCAGAGAAGAAAATTAGACAGGTGCAGCACACCAAATGAGATGAACTTTGTCCTGAAAGAAAATTGGTTTTTCCTTTTCAATTTCATTTCAAAGAGATCTGACAAGTGTGGCTTTGAACAAACTTTAACAGCACAATATCCTTTGTGTAAGTTTTCCCTTGTCAGCTTTTCCATTCCAGCAAGAACTTAGAACAAAGTAGATGCTGCCCTTTGAGTTGAGAACTTCATCAGTTGAATGAACACTAGTATAGTGTAGTGAAATTGAGGGCATACTCTCTCCTCGAATCTCAACAGTGCAGTGTCTCAACAAATATGATTTCTCTATTGGGCGCAAAAGACACTAGCTATACATTCAGTTTCATATATTCTCCTTGCCTTTCTTCATAGTAAAAGCCAAGTTATTTGGCAACACACATACTTGAAATTTCTACAGATTATGCTAAGAAATTTTCCACTGTGGATGGAACAAAAACACATTACTTTGTGATGTTGTTTGGTCTTACATTGTTTTGTACCAATATCACAGAAAGCCTGAGTGTTAGAGGTACAAAATCAGATTTTCAGATGTGTGTTGGGTTTTGAATTGTTTTGCTTTTAATACAAAAAGCAAAATGTATCTTCCTATTTGTTTTGTTTTGTTTCATTTTTAAACTTGTTTTTTGAGCATTGTGACCATTTAAAAATAAAATTCAACCTCAGAAGGGAAAAACCACAAAGAACTTCTTCATAGAGATTCTAATCTTTATTGAACAAAAGCTTGTTATGGCTACTCTTCTTTTAGAGTTTTGGATAGCATGTAAATTGTGTTAGTTAATGCTGGTAACTAACTGCTTTGACACATTTATTTTTCTTTGTAAAATCCCCTAACATTCTTATAGTTTTTATTTCAAGTGCCTCTTGCTATCTTTTACTTTGGCTTGGCTCCTAACTATTCCTTTCATCTCCTTTTCCCCCACTCACATTAATATTTAAAGACTGTACTAGTGTCAAACATTCATGTAGATACAACTTAAGTGCAAAGCAGATAAGACTACAGAATAAGTCCATGCTCAATTTAATTACAGCATTTTGATTAACACAGATTGTAAGTAGTTTGAACTAAGAATTTTAAGTTATTCAGCTTGAATATTACAAAGGCTAACCAGAGATGAAGTGTAACTTTGACTCAAAAACTGCCAGAAAACACTCTGATTAACCAATTTAGATGTACTATCTAATTAAGGATCTAAATATCTTTGGATCACAGAAATTCATGTTTATTGATAAGATAAAATATTTATTACCCAGAGAGCTGAATTAGCAAAAAGAGCTGCTCTAATCAGGTGCTAACTCTCAGAAAAAAAGAATGTTGCTTGAAATGGAAAATGGGATAGTCATGAGCAAATCTGGCTTGTTTATTCAAAAGCCATGCTCTTGCCAGCAAACTCATGATCTTTGAAAGTCTGGAGTGATGAAATCGGTGGCCAAATTTCTAAATGGGTTTGACAGGTAATGACTTCCCAGAGCAATCGCTAATAGAGAATAATCAGAAGGAAACAAGAAGGGGCGTTGTGAGCAGGTGCAGCAAAGCTCCCCAGGACGGCCCTGCAACAGCCCTAAGGATGGGGGCCCAGAAACCCCCGCTTCTGCATTTGTTGCCCTGGCATGTGCTGTTCTACATTTCTATTCACATTTTGCAGGAGGTTAATATTGTTTCTCCAAAAATTAGAAACATAAGGGAGAGAAGGATGTACTATAGGCTTCTGTAATACATTCTCTAGCACCTGACAAAATACTGACATGGAGTAAACAACCAATGGACTCAAAACTTCTCTATCTTAAGTAATACAAGTTCAGGACAATGCTGGCTTCTCCCAATGAGATTTAATTTTATGTTAACTTGTCCCAAGAAGAGGAGACATTTCAAATGGTGATAACATCAAGTACAAATAATGCGAAGATGGGGAGAAATAGCAAGGTGATTGTTATTGTTTCAATTCTTCTTCCATTTCTAAAAGTCTAAAACCATTATGAATAGAGTATTTTACTTGTGAATTTTACTAGGCCACATATAACTTTTGAGGGAGTAAAATTTTATGAAAACACATTCTATTATTTACACATTTAAATATAAAAGACAAACTAAGTCCCAATACCTTTCAAAGCCAATATCTTTTCAAAACGGGATTATTAGTTAGGTAGAACTATTTTCCTATTAGTAATTTTATTCCAAATATAACTAAAAATAAAACACAAATTGCAACACTTACTGGAGTTCAGAGACAATATGCTGGAATACTTTATACATTTCATGACTATAATTCTTAGCACAAATTATACATTTATTTACTCTGTGAAGTTTTCTAAGCACAGAAAATATATTTTGGTGTGTTAGATCCTAGAGTAGGTCTCCTTGTTTTTTTTTTATGTCAGTGTTCTTAGAACATTAGTTCAACAGCTAGGCAATACAACATTCCAGAAATCAGAAAATAAAAGTAGACAGCCATTGAATATCAACGTTAAAAATTTCAATAATACAACCACTTTTCATCTGTTTTTAATAAAACTTTATAATTACACATATTTTTAGTGAGACATCTTTTTAATTTCTTCCTCTCTTGTTTAGAACAATACTAGAGTTGATGCGAGGACTTAATAATGTATTTATACCCCAGAAACTAGAGTTCAATGAATTATCCTATTAAAATAATATATTATGCCATTACCAGCATCATTATTACAAAAATGAATTCAGAATAATAAGCCAAATTTGACCAGGGGACTTGGTGGCCATAAATCTACCAAAATTGCACTAGGCGCAGTTTTGCTGACAAGAAATTCCTTTTCACTGGCCTCTTGAGACATGTTAGTTAGATTCATATGCACAGGACGTGAGAACATCTAACACTTCTGTCTGAATGCCAAAGAGAACACTTTTAAGCAGATAATGTCCTTCAGGAGGAAAAATATAAAGCATTCCTGAATGAAATGTGAGCCCACTGTTTCTATATATAGGGGATCATCAAAGGGACATTAAAATCAGAATCCTACAATTGCTATATATAAAAGTGACAAGTTTTACAATTAAGTATAGAGTCCCAGGGTGACAGCAAATTATAACCTATTGCCTATAATTGAAATCTGGTTATAAGCAAATTATTCTTGAAACAACAAGCCTTGCATTCTATTCCTCCCACTTTAGTCTTAATAAGTGAAGATCACTTTTTAATTTTGTTTTATTTTTTTAACTTTTATTGGTGCACGTTTTCATTACAGAATGATTACATTCATCATAGAAAGCTGATATATACACAGAGAGCATCTTAATTCTTTCCATGTTCTTTGCTCTTCCCCTTCCTCACCTCTCTCCATCTCCTAATCCCCTTCACGTTAGCAACAGCTTCTCCTTTCTGTTTTCTATATCTGTCTTTATTTACTCAATTATTTAAAATTAAGTTTTCTCCTAAGAAGAGCCAGGCAATATGTAAGCTCATGTATGTGATTTGCTTCTGCTAACCTTATGGTCACAAAGGGCAAGAATTTTCCTACAAATGTTTCCAATGTGTCCTTCTTTAAAGAAGAATACTAGTCCTTTGTGTATAAATATCACATTTTCTTTGGCTACTCATTAGTTAATGGACATATGGGTTGCTTCCAAGATTTAGCTATTCTGAGTTGTGCTGCTGGGCTGGGGAGATAGCTCAGCAGCTTAAGCTCCTGTCTGGTAAGTGGAAGGTTCTGAGTTCAATCACTGGCACCACACAAAAAAATTGTTTTGCTGTAAACATGGGTATACACATATCTTTGCAATGTGATATCTTTTATTCTTTCAGGAATATATTGAGAAGGGGAAGACCTGGGTTGAATAGAAGTTTTAAGTTTAGTTTTTTGAGGGATGAGGAAAATCCACATATTGATTTCCATAGTATTGATACTTGTTTACATTCCCATCAACAAAGGAAAAGTGTTGTTTTTTCTTCTGAAGCCTCATCACCATTTATTATTATTTGATTTATTTTCTTTTTTTTTTGGAACCGGGGATTGAACTCAGG
>NW_004524793.1:2289736-2300221 GCF_000260255.1 Octodon degus
CATGTGGTGCTGGGGGATTGAACCGCGGTCCCTGTGCTTTGCTAAGCTTGTTCTAAGTAGGTGCTTTAGACCACTGAGCCATCTCACCAGCCCCATTATTTGATTTCTTGATGACAGCTATTCTTTATGGGGCAATGTAGAATCTCAGTGTTGTTTTCATTTGAACTTCTTCAATGGCTGGAGATGCTGAATGTTATTTGCCACACATTTGCACCCATGAGAAGTATCTGTTCATTTCAGTTGCTTGTTTTGCTGAGTGATAATTATTAATATTATTATTATTATAATTTGTAATTAGGATAGGGTGTGCAGAGTTTCATTGCGTAGACTGGACTTGTAGTTATCCTTCTGTTTCTGAGTATCTTTTAGATGCAGGGTGTTTATTTTTTCTGAATTCTTTATATATTCTAGACATTAGGTATCTGTCAGGTCGAGCTGAAAGGTTTTTTTTTTTTTTTTTTTCTCATACTGTATATTTTCTCTTCACTTTGCTGGTTGTTTCCTTTGTTATGCAGAAACTTTTTAATTTGAAACTTATGATTTGTTGATACTTGACATTATTTCCATTGAAGTAAAGTTCTATTCAGAAAGTCCTTGCCTATGCCTGTGCAGTCAAATTTTTTCTATTTTACCATCTAGTACATTAAGTATTTTTGTTTTAACATTTAGATCTTTGATCCTTTTACTTTAGTATATCGAGAAAGATGCAGGTCTAGATTAAGGAGGACTTTTATTTTTATAAAGCAAAACCTGAGTAATGCCCCAATTACAGTTTAGCCCTCACATTATAATTTGTTCACAAGAACAGAGACCCTGACATTTTGGCTGAGAAACCTCAAGTCATTAAAACTCTTCTACATTTTTAAAGTTGTGTTATGTCCTCATTTTATTATTTTTAATTATAATGATCAAATCATTAGCCTTGACATCTGCATCACTAAATGTACAAAGGGAGGACAGCAGTTTTTGTTCTGGTTTAGGCTTGGGCTCACCTAAGATGGAAGTTTAGCAAAGCTAACTTGGCATTTCGAACAATCACCATTAATTCCTAGAACCTAGTAAGGTGGTTTCAAAGCAGTTCACAGCATTTTTAAATTTATAATTGTGTATTTTTGAAGAAAATGGTAAATACTTTGAAGAAATTGGTAAATATTTTTATTCTCAAATTTACATCTCAGAAGTAAAAGATGTCATTCCTTTAAATTTCAATTTAAGTTCATAAATAACTTGAAAGTTTGAAGACACAACTTTATTTCTCTTGCTAATTTTATATACAAATTCTCTGTGAAGTCTATCCACATTTGATTCGATTTATAGTCTAAGGGTGGTTTGTAGCAAAATTTTGTAGATACAAGGGTACTTGGAAAGTACCTGGACCACAGACCTGCAGTGTTAAAAATACTCAGATAACACCATTTCTGCTTCTCTAGAAACCAGTGCAAAGTGTGCCACATTAGATCAAGAAAGGACATCTGCTTAGGATGGGAACATTGGGATTTCTGTAGATGTTCTAGCTGGGCCATTTTAAGTATAGACAAATGTCCTGATATGGCTCTGCTGTAACTACCTAACTACCTGAACAGACCTACAAGTGTATCCTCAGTTGTAGTAGATAAATACCATAATTTTGTTGTTCATAGAAATATTAAAATATTGAATAATATACTGCATTGAAATGCTTCATAAATTATGGTTACGTTATTAAGATTTTAGTAATCATGTATTATTTCAAGTCCCTTGTGATTCTTAATCCTAGTATACTTAATTGGATTAAGAAATTCCTAGGGAGTTTGAAAAGAATACTGCTGAGCAGGTCCAGGTGGATCACAGAGGTCGATCTTGGGGTCTGTGATCTGGGACCCTCATCCCTTCCACTGCAGTACTGCTCTCTTGTTTCACTTCTCCACTGCCATGGAGAAGCTTTGCTGCACCACGCTTGGCCATCATGATGCTTCTGCCTTAGAGCAGGCACACCATGGACTGCATTCCTTGAAACCATCAGCCAAATTAAACTTCTCGTTCTTTAAATTGCAGATGTCAGGGGTTGTGTGATAGCAACTGGAAATCTGACTGACAGAGTCCTCTTCTGTTTCAGTGGAATAGTAGTGTATGAGAGACAGAATCCATGGGCCAAATAAAGCACTAGGTTGTACATGTTACTTATGGAATGGAGACATGAAATTGGTAAAAACAAGTATGGGCAAATAGTGCTTTGAAAATAGTTCATCTCTGATTACTAAATATGCAAATTCAATAATAAGATTAAGAAATCTATCATTCTGGCAAAGGTTTTGTTTTTGCTTTTGTTCCCTCATCGTGATATCATTTAGTGATGCAGAAGAGTTGTATAAGAATGCCATGCTGCACTGCAGAGGAGAATGGAAATTAGCACAGCTTTAAAGCATTTTAATAATACGTGTTTAAAGACTTAAAAAGTGCTTTTTTGTTGAACTCAATAATTTCACTTCCCAGAAGCTATTATAAGGAATGAAAAAGAGGTGTGGTAAAAATGTAACTACATCAATATTGAAGTTGCAGAATGAATATCAAAAGTGACTCTGAGTATCCTAAATAACCAAGAGTAAGAGAATTAGTAAGTATAAAAGGTACAATACAACAAATATGGGGCCAAAAATTATTCATAAACATAAAAATTTGATTTTCAAATTTTGAAGTCAGTAGGTAGAAACCAAACATCAATCCTCTCATACAAATTTTGTGAAAGTTGAATATCAGTTGTTTGAGGTGGAACTTCAAATGATATATATATATATATATATATATATATATATATATATATATATAAATTCTTTTTCCATACCAGGAATTGAACTCAGGACCCTGTGCTTGCCAGGCAGGTGCTTATCCTACTGAGCTATCTCCGTAGTCCCCATTACGTTAGTCCTATCCCTTCTAGAGAACTTATTAACCAGAGATTTATATAAATATGTTTTATGAAGCATTTAACTCTTGGGGTGGAAAGTAATAAGAGGTGGCAAACATTTACAAGCTCTAGCACAAAGTAGGATACAATATTTATAAAAATTTCATGTATTTAATCATATGACTCAGTGATAGCAATATTTAGACAGATAACATATAAATCTCTAATTTGAATTATTCTAACTTGAAAAAATATTCCAACTATTAAAAGTAATCTTTGAGTTATGAGTTAATGAATTATTTTGAACACTTTTTTATATTAGGCTGTACCGTTTTTATTAAACAAAATTTGATGTCAGTTTGATTACATATATGCTTTTAGGAAGCAGCCGTGGAACATGTGGTGGTGAATGACTAATCAAGGTAGCTGCTCATATTATGAGAGCACTGTAATAATTGACTGTGTATTTTGCATTTTTACCCATTGTTCTAAGGCGAAAGGAATAACCTGACAATTCATCAGACATAATAACTACAAAAGCCATCTGGAGGTAAAATGAAAACCATGGCTTAGGCACTTACCTTTAAGTTTTACTATTTTATTTTCATTACATTATAGATACATGTACATAATCTTATTCTCATAAATGAAGTAGCTGATTTCCTAAGGTAATGCCTAACTTGAGGATTTAGAATAAATCTATAGCTACCTATAGCTTACAGTGTACAAGGTGGTGTTTTGAGGGAACTGCCCCAACTTCGTCTTTTGATAGTTTAGATTAATAGAATCTTATTATAAAACATCATTTGTTGACACCTGTTATATGTCCAGCACTATTCTGGGCACAGGAGGAATGTAAAGATACCTAATTAGACTGTTACAAGGGACCTAAAATGGCTTAGTCACTGATAATGTATCATGGTTTCAATGATATAACTGTAAGACAAATTTTAAAAATCCTAAGACGATCAGAAAAAAGACCCCCTGGCAAGACAAGAAAGAACTACATTTCGGGGAACTTATCCTAGATAATGAGAGAGATAAGAACATTAGATGATAGTAGGTGAGTAATGACTATTTGCATGCTCTTTAAAAAATAAATGAATAAATGGAATCTTGCCACATCCAGGAACACTGGATCATTCTCAGTCCAAAACATTGAGCAGTTTGGGTAGAAAACGGAAGAAAGATTTTCTGAGGTCAAATGAAGTGCTTTAAATATCAGGCCATGATTAACTCGACTTTTAGAAAGGAGGACCGACCTTGAGCAGCAAAACTGTAACATTTAGCAGTTCTTTAAGTTGCATTCTGGTGCTAATATGTTGAAAAGTTTTCTCAGGAAAGCAAATGTAAAGAAATGATAGAAGAGACAGAGACTGAAATTTAACCCTATCTCCACTGCACTGCATTACTTCTGTGTCCCTGAAACATGCCCTATTACCCTTTCTGAGGTTTGGTCTGCCATCCATATAAAGACAACCTTTGTGTGAATTAGAGTAGGGACACCTTTTGGAGAGTGAACCTGTGGGCACACTGTACCACTTGGCAAGAAGCATGGGCACTTGTGCAAGGCCCTGTAGATCTCAGAAGGCTCTACAACATGCTGTGAGTGTAGAACATGATGATGAGAACCCCAGTGGTCTTAGCCTTTTATTTTTTTACTTAACCTGGCCAACATATGCAATCTGTCCACGGGACACTACAAATGGAGTGTGATTCACTTATATGTCAATGGCAAACACATCCTACATTCAACAATCACAGTCACAGCACATACGCAGACTATGTAGGAGGACATTCTAGTAGATGTCTGATGAGTCATGGTGGTAGTGAGCTTCAGAAGCAAGAGCGATATCTGTAGTGACACACACTATGATATTTTGACTTGGAATATTAAGGGCTTATACTAATATTCAGATGAGTAAAAAATTCAACAGTAACATGAGTAGTGCTTGATGACTGGTTAAATTAACAAAGTGGAGAAACATAAATCAAGGTTGATTTTCAATATGTCATACAGAAAAAGATGATTATACTGCAGACAGAACTGGTGATCACTGGAAGAGCTATTATGAGAAACTGACGAGATCTGTCTCCTGTGCATGTAGGTGAGGGAAGCAGTGGATATAGTCATCGCATGATGGAAAATGTGAGATTAGAGCTCAAAGTGAGCATACAGGAAAGCACAATCAACTGAGACTCAGGTGCATCAGAGAAGCTATTGGTGAGATAGACAGACAGACAGACAGACAGACAGACAGACAGACAGACAGACAGACAGATGATAGATAGATAGAGGATTCCCCAGTATAGTACACACGTTATCTACTGCTCAATTCTCTCTCTCTCTCTCTCTCTCTCTCTCTCTCTCTCTCTCTCTCTCTTAATTTTTTTTATTTTAGGGAAGAGTCTGCAGGGTGTTCAGGATCTCACTACTAGATCAGACTCATGGTGATAGGCTTGTTTACAGCCTCCCAAGAGATGGGATTACAGACACACACCACCATGCCCAGTCTAAATTGTAGTCTCAGGGCAGCCCAGGGGTGGGGCCAGCATGGCTGGTCCAAGGATTGAACCCCTGCTCCCGAGCCTGCTTGCAGGTGCTTTAATCTACTGAGCTATTTGGCCAGTCCATTCTACTGCTCAGTTCTGAAGAGGTGTCATTGATGCACCGTGGCCACAAAACCTCCCATGAAGCCACATCATATTCTGTACACTATATCTCATCATATATTATAGTTGTGCTTTGGGTTTTGTTTTTCATATTTAGTAAATGATGGAGTTTTAGTTTTGCAAAAGACAAAAGAATAGCATGTACTTCCTTTTTTCCTCCATTGTGTGTAAAATCAGAAAAGAAGACAGGAATTAACTCTGAGAGGACTCAGAAAATACTAGCTGGCAGACCAGGGAGAAGGAAAATAATTCAAAGCACTACTAAGAGGCTGGTGAGTTTATTGCTTTCCTCCTGGAGCATCTTCTAGCCTGAATCCAACATAGCTTGAACCCTCGACATGACCATCAGTAGGAAGAGAGAGCTCCAGATACTTGGTAGTCCTGGCTGAAGGAGTCAGAAAGGGAGTGCCTAGTGCTCTGAAAGAGTGTACAATTTCTTGTGCAATTTTTTCTATTGCCCTTTTTCCCATCTCAAAACCCCAGCAATTATATGATAGCAGTGGGATAGGTCACAGTGCAAGAAATGGCCATGAAAACCAAAAGAGAAGTGGGACTCTTCTCCTTTATTTGGAGCAGTTGTGATTTTTAAAGAGTGGTGTGGATTATTATTGCTTGTTCTATTTTCATTTTCTAAAATTTGGTTAACACAATATGTATAGGAATACAGAAAGAAAAAAATACTAGGAAATCTTATAGAAAGATCTATCCATGGCAAAAGTCAGATGGAATGCCTGGCAAGGGTAAGGCCTTGAGTTCAATTCGGGGCACAAAATAAAAGTCAGATAGAAGTCTTAACATAATTTTCAGATTTCCTACCTAAGCTGCATGCAAGCAAACTGATAGTACAAAAAATGCGTTCTGAGTCTCAGCACAAAGTAATTTCCAGCCATTTCAACTGAAACAGTGAGAAAGATTGAAAAGAATATGGGAAACAAGAAAAATGAAGAAAAAGTATATGGTGACAAGAAAAGAATAATGTAGGCTTTCATTTGATAAAAATGAACAACTCAGAAATCGCTAGAAAATACAAAGAAAAGCCAAGAAGATTTTGGAAGGTATGATTTGAGAGCTAAAAGAGAAGAAAGAATGTTTTTAATTAGGTAGCTTCACCATAGGAAAGAGAAGCAATATTCACACACCACACAAAGAGAAGACTGTCGCTTGAGTGGGCCATGACAGGGTGGGATCTGGGCCATGTGGAAGTCAGAAGAATTGCGTATTTGTCCCTTCCTCCCAGGAGGTCTTTCACATGATTAATGCATGCAGCCATAGGGTAAGGGCTATGGGACTTCGAGCTCCACCCCTTATCAATGTTTTGAAGAATGAGAGTCACATATGTAGTTGGTCTGTGGTGCCTCACACTGAGGAATGCTTTGGTTCTGCTTTCAGGAGAGGAGTTAAAACATGGCTTCACCCATTGGAAAGTGAGTATTAGGGAAAAAGATGCGTTCTCTCGCATCCCATATCCACTTCTGGTGAGAAACACACTATGAAGCAGAGTAGGACATTCACTGTTTGAGGACAGACACCTTCAGGTAAATCATCTCTTACAAAAATCCATTTGCCAAATGAAAAGATTTCAAAAGTTGAAAACTAAAATTCCTTTACAAAAGCAATTGGTAACAGGAGAATTGCATTTTGGTTTATTTATCTTTCTTTTTTAATTTTAAAAAGAAAAAATGATACAGAATTTCAAAACAAGAAAATAGGAAATTAACAGTTATTATACTGTATATTTTTATCTTCAAAGAAGTTGCTCAGATTACAAGATACAGGCATGTAAAATTGATCAAATAATATAAGCACTAATTGTTCACTTCAATGAATAGAAATCAGTATTGTAATTATTTTAGCTATCTTATGCATAAATCTGTGTATATATATTTTTTTCCTTTCCTTCTCTTTACCTCCATTCTTGGTGTTCTTTCCTTTTGAGCAGTTTTTACCCCTTTCATAGTGTTTATTGTACCTTTTGGGTAACACTCATTTTCTTACTCTAGGGAGACAACACAATATTTACACATGTGAGTCTGGTTTATTTCACTTATGGGTATGATCTTTAGTTGCAACAATTTACTTATAGAAGCCTCAAGTTAATCTTTCTTTATAGCTGACTAGTACACCATTGTTTAAAAAAAAACTGAGCTCTTTTTATCCATTCCTCTGTTGATGGCATTTGAGTTCTTTCCAAGATTTAGCTATGACAAATTGTGCTGTTGTAAGCATGGGGGAACATATATCGCTGTGGTATGAGGTTTTAATTCTTCTGGGAAAACACCTTCTGGGAAATGAGGATAACCAGGTCAAATGGGACCTGATTTTTTTTCTTGACACAGTAATTCGCCTGTTGACTAGCAGGTCAATATATGTTTTGGAAACTTTAGAAAACGTGCTTTATTTATTTTCTCAATCAAGTTAAGAATCCCTTTGTGGGCCATTGTAATCTATTCTCTAAATACGTTTTCACTCCTATGCTTCTTTTAAAGGCCTATTATTTACAAATAGACAATAATGGCTTCATCTGATTTAATCCAGTTCTCCATGTTATTATATATTTAGAACATAACTTGCATTAAAAATATCATTGAAAATTCTCTACAAAATGCCAAAACCTAAAGTAGCATTAAAAAAAATTGTGCATGGTATTATATGTATGTTCCCTCAGGAAAAATCAGCAATTAGCTTCTTGCTCCATGATAACTCAAGTAAAACTGATGAGAATACCAGACCTTAAAAACTGCATTGTACAATCAGGCCATGTCTCTAACTGGACAAGGAGCAGTACATATTTTTGATCTTAAAGACATACTGAGCAGGCGTGGGGATGCATATCTGTCTTTACTCAAATAACCATCAAGTGCTTATTGGAGAGCACCAGCAGCGTAGCACTTCAGGGTCCCCAGTGCTAAGGGCTGGCAGCGCTTCCTCTTAAGACCTACTAGGCTTCCTGTAAGAGTCATTACATTTTACTTTCTTCATTTTAAAGTTAAACAGAAAGCAACATTGTTTATTTTTTAAAGAGTGTTTATATTCTTCCCTGAATTGTACTGCTTTTTTCTTGCATCTGTAGGGAAGATTGCTTGGTAAAATAGCCCATTTTTCCATCTATCCCTCTGGTAAGTAAAATTTAAAGCAAATTCCGAGCAATTATTATGAACTCATGAAAAGGAAACAGGGACCTTTAAAGAGACTCATGGAGATTGTGGAGTACACTGGACCTGGAGCGCTTATGGGAATGGCACTTCAGGAGTGGTGGCTCCTTGGCCAGACCCATGCTTAGATTTATGACAGTCTTCCTTAAAGGATATGTTGCATGCCATAATTTGTTAAATTTAGGACATTATCACTGGCTTTTTCAAGTTAGTGAACCAAAGGGAAAAAGAAAACAGAAAATGCAGATATCTTAAACCATCAGCCTGAAGTGTGGTGAAGAGACAAGAGCTGATCAAGACAGCTGTAGAGAGAACACCTTGGAGGAGGGAGTCTCGATGAGACTTCTCCAGACAATGATGGTGTGGAGCTGAGTGCGCCCATTCTTCCAGATTGCCTAAGAAGGGAGAAGTGCAGGAATGCTATAGCCTTCCAGGTCCTTGGCCAGTCTCCAAAGGCAGTCCAACAGGCCTTCAAATATCTCTTTTGAATAACATTAACAGTCTATGAATAAGTGAGTTATTGAAAACTATAGATGCTTAATTTTCCATTTTCTTCCGCTTTTGTTCCAGACAATTCCAGACTCCATTCCAAATTTTTTTCTCTCTATGTGCAAAATCTAAGGCTTTGTACACTCTGTTGCTATGGAAACAGGAGAGAGAGTAACAGTTTATGTATTTCAAAAGCTGTCAGCCTATATGCTATGGATTTTGATAACTAAACCTACACATGAACTACCTCTCCTCTGCACTCAACAGCCAACACAGAACATTTATTTTTGTACATATGTGTGTTCTTGGGAAAATTAAGTATCTATTTATTAAGCTTTGCTGCAATTCATTTTATACTTAATTTAGTGTCCAGAGGATAGAGAGAGGCTTTGGTCACACAGTTAGAGAAATATAAAATTGTTCTTAATAAATGCTTACTAAACCAGAATGAAGACAGAGTTAGCAGGCATCACAACTCAGTCTACTGTCAAAATAAAAGTGATTGAATTTCTGTTAATTTTAAAACAGATCTGAACATTGCCTGACTTATATTTCATAGAAATGTAATGTCTGCTATACCCTCTTCAGCTCTATAATAAAAGAGCTATTTTGAAATTACAAAATACACTGTGTTCTCCCCCAGAGAACCCAATTCAATAGCTTATTGATTTTTCCTGGCATCCTTAGTCTGGTGTGAAGGGGTTTCTGGGCTCCTGGACCTGGAAGGAGAGAGTTTGTTTGTAATTGATTCAGAATCTGTGTAGCGAGGCTTTCCCCACATCCCCAAGTAAAAGTGTTTATGATAGTCCAGCCCATTAGGTCCTTGCCTCTGTACTATTCTCACTTGCTTCCTAGTACTTCTAGCATTTTCAAGAAAATTGCTGCCCTTGTAGGGTCATTTTATTAACTTGGATGATACAGTTAAGTGGAACAAAAAAAAAAAAAATCCCAGAATTTCAACCTTCAAGTCTAGAGCACACTCTAGTAGTTAAAGGATCTATTGGGCTTTTACCTGTAAGGCCCAGTTTCCTGGTCTCTACAAGAATGTTATTCACTTGAACCTGAGAATCAGACTCTTGGCTACTTAAAAGTACTTTTTTTTTTTTCTTCTCTGTTAATAAATGCTAGCAAGAATTGACCTGTGGGGCTGGAGAGATGGCTCAGTGGTCTAAAGCACCTACTTGGAACAAGCTTGGCAAGGCATCAGGGACCGCAGTTCAATCCCCCAGCACCACATGCCAGCCAGCCCCGCTCCCTGGTGGGCTGAGCTGGCCACACACACACCAC
>NW_004524793.1:2300322-2309760 GCF_000260255.1 Octodon degus
AAAGAATTGACCTGTGTATGTTTAAAGGATAAATGAGAACATAATGAAGAGCTGGTGCTATTCATTTTTTTCTTCTGCTAAAGAATTAATGTCACCAATGATGAAAGAAAAATTCAAGTTCAAAATCTACTGGTCACCAGATTTTCACATTTGCATTAGGTTAGTCCCCTTGTTCTCTATTAGTGATCATGGACCTTTTGGAGAGTGAATACACAGAATCCAACCCAAGCCCACTTACATATTACAAAGTGCCAACACTACAATTAAACTCAGATACTGAGGTTTTAGTTTAAAAAAAAAGAAAAAGAAAAATAATTGCTCATCCTAGTTATTGACAGAAAGGGCTCTGCATGCCACCTGGTAGCACATGTGACATTGGTTCGCCATAAGATTTTCTATATCGTCATTCATCCAATATTTGAGAATGGTTTCAGAAGGATTAGGACTTTTGAGGGATAATTATTTTGCATTCCTTATACAAATAAGAATAAACCCTATTCTAAGGAATCAAAAGCATCTCAATGACCTCATGTTACAAATACCCCTTTCCTCGGTAGTATTTAAAACATATGTTCAATTGCAATAGGTAAATAAAACCCAGAGAAACCAATTGATTTGTCTCATCAAATCATTTGACAGGGTCTCTGACAGCTTACAGATAAAAATGGAGAACCAAAGTCTGACCTATTGAATCTTAGCGCTATAGATTCTACAAATCCCCACTAATCTGGAAAGGGGTTTCTATAAGTCATCACTGGATTTTCTTCTCAGTGATCTGTCATAGATTTTATTCATTACTTGAATGATACCAAATAGAAAGCTCCCTAATTTTCAAATGGTTTGTGCTCTAAAGAATAGAACATATATTGTAGCATAGAAACAGGTTCCAACAATATATTAACATCTTGGGACAGAGACTAAAGCCAACAAAATTAAGTTTTGTAGAAATACAAGTGCTCATAGGTTAGGAGAATATTAGAAATAGTTGGGAGAGAACAGCTTGGGAATGATGTGAATATTATTTTTATAGATTTTTTGTAACAATAGCATCAATATGAATTTGCCATTCATTGTGTCTGATAAAAGAGCAAACGTAGCCCCAGGTTGCATTCATATACTGTAATTATGAAATTCTGGAAAACAAAGGCGCTGGTTTGGCTGTAATCTACCTGCTCAGGTAGTGTGTAATAAGCTTACCTCGTATGTTAGAAATCACTCTCATCTTTTGACAGAGAATCTTCTGGGGGAAAAAACACAGACAGTGAGATTATTCTGGAAAGGTAGGCAAAGTACTGGTGCAAAGAAATTGCTCCTAGTGAGTGCCTTCTTGGGATGCAGAACTTTATCCTGGAGAAAAGAGACCAAGGGGAGGTGTCACATTTTTCATTATTTTCTAAGAGATGAAATTAGAAATAATGCTTTGAAGCTATTGAGTCCACCTTTCATGTAATATTAGCAATCTGGACAGTCAAAAGAAGAAATATTTTGATTGTTTGGACAGTGAATTTTCTTATTGCTACAGCCAAGTATCTGATGGATATTTAAATTTGCTACCCTTTCCACTCTCTTGTATATCGGAATTTATACCATAGTGTCTCTATAACTTTCTGATAAACACATAATACAGTTTTGCCTCGCTAAAGATAAACTATATAAAGTCTGAAACAATCAAATACATAATTCACTATGCATTTGGACAACTTAAATCTCTCATGCTTCAAGCTACCTAGTCTATGTAAAAAAGAAAATTACAGATCTAGTCTTACTTCTAAAAACAATAGAGCTAAGCACTTACCCAAAAATAGTCTTCACATCTATACCCTTCAACTAAGGCCCACTTAACCAGAATTACCCTAACTAACATACACAAGAAACATTTACTGAAAAAGAGAGACATAGCTCTTTTCGTTCTGAGAATTTAGATTCATTTCCAAGGCAGTGTCCATTATTGGGTCAACATACCCAAAGCTGATTGAAGGTACCATCATGATTGTAAAGACTTGTTTGCCAGGTCTTGGATCTTTTCTTTTTCTCCCTCAAACTCTGTCTCCCTGTGACAGTCTTTATAGAAAAGGCAATGTGTGCATATAGCACTTTGAGTATGTATGCACGTGTAGAAAAATGAATGGACAAAGACTGCAAGAATCTAGCTGTTACTTCAAAGGCATTAATCACGTATATGATGTGACGGAATCTATCACTTGTGGAAAGAAAGTGCAGTTATGTATGAGACGTATTTAAATGAAAGTACACACAGTGAGCTACAATTACTAGTAAATCAATTTACATACCTTAGAAAACATAAAGTTCTCTGATGTAGAGTATAACTTGACATGCTCCATTATATATGAGATCAAATAGCAGTCTCTTTGAAATTTGGATTTACTGCCCCATCTGGCAGTTTCTGATCTAGTAGTCACGGGCTGGAGAAATGAAATTTTTAAAAATAAATTCAGATAATTATGACAAAGATTTTGAGGAAAACTAATTTAGAATATGTCCCGATAGTTAAAAAAGTTTCTGTGACTCAGAATCTCTTTATTCTTAAAAATCATGGAGGACACAAAGAACTTTCATTCATGTAGATTATAACCAACATGATTTACTATGTCAGAAATTAATACTGAGAAATCAGAAAAATATTACACTTTAATTCATTAAAGTTATAGTGCTCTAGTTGAGGAACAGTAAGTGCCTCACAGTGCAGAACATAGGAGCCGCTGGTATTTTTGGTGGCACTCTGTGGGTGTACCATGAAAGTGACAACAACTCTTCTGCAAACTGCTTTTGCATCACTTGTGTCAGATCAATGGCATGTAAAA
Organism: Octodon degus; assembly: GCF_000260255.1. Lineage (NCBI taxonomy): Eukaryota > Metazoa > Chordata > Mammalia > Rodentia > Octodontidae > Octodon > Octodon degus. The sequence goes on from NW_004524793.1 coordinate 2,303,145, forward strand.
GACAACACCCTATAATACTAGGGAACTGATATGCACCTCACAGAGCTAGAGGAGCCTTAGGAATAGTAGTGAGGACTCTGCAGATCATGCTCTGAGAACTCTGGCATACCCCGTTCATCCTGTGTTCACCTGAGGAGGTGCCCAGTGAGAAGATAGTGGTGACCTCTGTGATTGAGAGAACAGTGAATATACTGTGCTTGATATCATTTTCTGAGCCTTACATATTTCTCACCAGTACTCACCACAATTATATCAATTATACACTTATCAACTTTATTTTGCAAATGATAAATATGAGGTACAAAGAGATTAAAATAGTAATCCAAGATAATAGGTTGCTACATAGAAAATATCCTCCAGACCCTTTCCTACAAGTAAGGAAGGGACACTCTCGGAGGAGGTATCACCCAAGGACTGAACACCAGTGTATCCAGGGTCACTCACCAGTGGGAATAATGTATGGGAAGCTACCAAGGTTCTGCTTGCCTGTTTAAATAGTAGAAGCCAATCTCAACCATACTGAGGTTTTAAGTATCTTAATGAAGTTCATATCTGTTTCATAAACATCCATTTCTGTAATTCCATCATCTTCATTTTACCTTCATTTAGCTAAGCAATCGTAGTCAAATCCATTGCATCAGATGTAGTTCTCTGCTTCCTGGGTGATTCTTTACAATGCACTTCACCAACCATCACTGAGAACTCATTCCAACGGGTCAAAGATAGATCTATGTATTCATCTGTTCAATGCATGTTGGAGAAGAGGCCATAGCCACTGGAAAGAAACAAGAGCAATCATGTAATCTCAGGTGTTTCTACGTGACTCCAGGAAGTCTAGAAGGCAAGCCATTCATGTGCATCTGTTACCAACACCAGAGGGGCCTCACCCATCTGTAAATATTCATATTCTTTTCAAATATTTAACACCTATTCAGTAGCTAAATTTCTTGTATTTTGTTGTTCATATTAGAGAACTTGAGATTGTAATTTAACTGACATTCATTCAATATCTATGCTAATGCCTCTTCTAATTCCATCATGCCTTTTCCTTTTTCTGTCTCCCAAATCCAGAGACTCCTGCTGTGACTATACTGATACATCTTGTTTTTTTTTTTAATGTTTCTCTCATCAACTTTCAAAGAAAGAAACAAGGCTCCATAAAGTAGACTGGCTTACAGTTGTATAGATCTTAAATTGTATATTAACCAGAATTTTAGCCTAAGCCCGCTAACACTAAATCCAGTTAAATGTGAGAACAGAGAAAGCAGCAACATTAAGAAAAAAATCTATAACATTCTGAATATTAGGATGCTTTAGTGTGCATGAATTGCATAGCATATTTCAGACAAGCCTATAGCATTTGCCCAGGCAAACTGCCCTAGTTCACTCTGTAGACCCAACATCCTGAAATAAGAAAATGCTCATAAATCAATTGGAGCTCCCTCTCTCAAAGCACTACAGACTTCTTTTCCTTCCAAACTGTAATGAACTAGTTAGAATATGTGTGAACAGAATAAGAGAAAGAATGTGGGACATATGTTGCCCATTTCTTCTGTGCAATTTAGCATGGATTTCTCTTCCACTGAGCCCTGAGGTGGCTTCAATATTTTTCTCACCACAGGACTCCAAGCAACCACTACCAATTGATCACAATTAACAATTCGGGATGAAAGCAATTTTCTTCTCCTGTTGAAAGTAAGTCTTCATTTGTGTAAACAACTCAGGTACTATATTTGCTCTTACAGAGATTTACATAGTTGAATATCACATTTGTGATATATATATATATATATATTTGAGATTGCATAAATATTTGTTATCACAGAATAAATAGTCAAATGATATCTAACAGGTATCTCAATGCATACTCTTGCAGAATGGTTAAGTATCTTATTACTAAAAAGCATCTTTTTCCTATTACTAGAACCTAAAGGTAGCCATCTGATATTTGTGCTTTTTCTATGTCTTTCAGTGAGCCTAAGGAAGGTGAGAATCAAAACTCTATATCACTGAGATCCAAAGAAAATGAATCACACACTTTCGAACTCTACAGTGCCAGTGGAAACGGCATCCGTTTGTCACTCATGAGCCCTTGTCTTATACTTGAATGAGAGGTGGGCAGAGCCTGAGTCTGGATGAGATCCTTAGAAGAAGTCTTCTGGAAATGTTAACTGGACTCTTAATCAATTGTAAATGCCCTTGGGCTTTTCAGGAAAGTTAGGCAAGATCTGAAGATAAACTTCTAATAAAAGTTAAGGTGATTATTCATTACAATATAATAGGAGAATCAACATCTCCTGGTAGGCAGCAGGAAATTGCACAACCCAACAGCTGTGCACTAGCATTGAAGCTCTCCCATGGGTGCATTCAAGCCTCTATCAGGACAGTGATAAGGAAACTATCATGGAAATGTGGAGCAGCTGATGGCTCAGATGTGTTGGTCAAAACCAAAAATTCCCACTTCAGAGGGTCATCTGAATGAAAAGAAGCACAACAAAAGAGGAGAGAGAGAGAGAGAGAGAGAGAGAGAGAGAGAGAGAGAGAGAGAGACCCCAAAACCAACTCTAGTGTGGAAGCTCTCCTTATCATTTTCCTGCAGTCCCTGTGATTATGACGAGGGAGTGAAAGCCTCCCCTAATCATGGCATTGTGGCATGCTTTTCACAAGCTTATCACTGGCAATAAAACAGAAAGGCCCATGTCTGCTCTGCTGAGTAATTTCTACACCAAGGCTCTGAGCAGAGATGTGTCAATTGTAGCATCTGCTTGGCATCCAGGAGCCAAAGTAAGCTAGTTTGGGAATTTCCTTGCTTCTTTTTCCTCTCTTCTTTTGAGAAGTCTAAGGGACTTGAGGTTATTTATAAAGAAAATTAGTCTTAATTTTTCAGAAAATTGGCAGTTTGATGCAGGTCAGACTGCAAAGTGTACTGGTGGCTTAAGAGACACTGTGTGCTCCTACTTACCTAGAAAAGAGGGAGAAAGTAGCATAAGGTGTAGAAAACTTCAAGTATCAAAATAAAAATAGGCAGTGTGTGTAGGAAGATGAATTTTATTAACTGCACAAGAATGAAGACTTAGCTTTATGCTTCATTAGTTTTTGGGCTCTCTGTAATTTCTTGGACAGCAGGAGTAGACAATTTTCCATATAACCCCAATGGCAATGGTGGAACTCAATACCAATGGTAATTCCAAGAGTGTTTGTCTTATAACTGTAAACTTAATCTTACCTATTATCCTGAAACCCATATCCTATACCAGTGCCTCTAGGCATACAGATGACCAGAGATTTTTTTTGGAGTGAAATTTTTGATTTTGTATTTTGGCTGCCACAATGCAGTGGCAAAGTACTGAGTAATAGAGGTCAAAAATACAGTCATATCATATAAATAACATCTTACTGACAGTAAAACTTATTTCTCATATGAATAAGATAAATAAAATTACAAAAGTTGACTTCACACAAGCTTGAACAGATAGCCACTTTTTGGCAAGTTTGAGGGTATCTCTGTTACTTTTTCCTTGTTGCTGAGACAAAATACCCAACACTCAGAATTAAGGAAGGAAAGGTTTATTTAGCTCAGAGTTACTGGAAGTTTTGGTACATATTCAGCTGGCTCCAAGGCAGAATGGCACATGGCAGAGGGCAGCCAGTTATGGCTAAGGAAAACAGCAAAAAGCAAAAGGAGGGTATTGGGTAGATGGCTCAGTAAAATAAGCATTTCCCTGGCAAGCTCAAGGATCTGAGTTCAATCCTCAGTTCAGCAAAAAAAAAAAAAAAAAAAAAAAAAAAAAAGGAGGAGCAGAAACACCTCTCCCCTCCTTATATTGTATTCAGAATATCCTCCCCAAGGTGAGTGTAGCACTCACACCCATTTACCAGCATTGGAACATAAGTTAATCACAAATGCTAAAAGCCTCCCCCAATCACTGCATGAGGCTTTGTGGGGATAAGTAGACAAATCCATAACAGAGGATAAAGTAAAGCTGTACGGTGTATGTGCCAGTTTTACACCTATGCAATGAATGGCATATTCAGAATCCAGAGAAACAGAAAAAGAAACATGGCTCCAGCTCAAGACAGATCAAAGCCTTCTACCTAAGCATTTAAGTCCAAAAGTCCTTTCATTATTGCTTCTCTTGGTCATGAACTATGTCATGATTAATAACTCTCAGCTCGTGGTCTGTTTTTTGTGAGGCACTAGTGGATACTAAGAATCATGAAGAAGATATAGCCAGTGACCCCAGGAAGTCCACTGAAAGGACAGACAGCAGAATATCTAATACATATTTTGTTCAACATATTTCTACTATTTTATAGCAACATTTTCATAAGATAGTTATTGGTACAGCAGTTTCCTAAAGACTGGTTACATATAATAAGACATAATACATTGAAGGTATGCTGCTGCAGTGTCAAGTAGAGCAATATTAATCATATTTGCACCAAATGACCCCAACATGGAAGTGCTTTTAAAGTTTCCCACTTCTCTTTATATATTCAAAATACTTTGTGTTAATCATGGTTGAGTTCTGCCTCACAGCTTCTCTGAGCTGTTCATCTATACTCCTCTTACCATTTTACAGATGGAGGACTGGGCAGAGGGACATTAAGTGGCTGCCCGAAGCAAGAGCTGGGATCAGAAACTGTGCTTGGGCCCTCTGCTACCATCCTTAAGCAACTGAGACATCGTGGCTCTGCTGTGCCTGCTTTTTGCACACACCAGACCTGCCAAGCATTTTCACAGCCAGCACCAGAAGAGTTATTATGAGCTGCTACGATGGCAAAAGAAAATATAAGCCAGATTCTCATCCTGTATAACTCTAGGGGAACTTGCAATCGCCAGATGTCAGTCTGGAACCTCTCCTGAGTGTTCCGGCTCTCACACACAGATGGGAAAAGTTGGGCTTTAAGGATACATTCTGGGCCGAGCTGGAGCCCAGAACTCAGAAATGAGCACTGGCTCACCACAACTTGCAAACAGACCTTTGAAATATGTTATTTAACCTTTTAAAATCCTCATTCTGTCTCTGGAGGGGTTCTGTTTTGCTCATTTGTCTGTGAATCAGAGCATTGGCTTGGAAACATGATAGGCTTTGTTATCTAGTCAGATTTGGGTTTCTCTCATGCCTATCTCATTAAGCTTGTGACATTGGTCAAGTTAGTCAACCATGTTGGGCCTTAGTATCCTCATGTTTAAAGATGTAATGATCTCAGAGCAATGGTAGAGTGACTGTTCAACATGAGTAAATAACTGAAATGTTCCTGAGACACGGTAGACACCCAATGAATGTCTTGTTTCTTCCATTTGTTGTTGATATTCATGAGCAAAATATCTTAGAAATATTTGATAAAAAGAATAATGCTAATATGTCAATTCCATTTTAATAAGCATTCACTCTAGGTCAAAAATATATCAACAAGTTATCTCATATAGAAGCAAGGTGATTGAGATAAATTAATTGGAAAAAATTAGAATATCAAAAAGGGGTTAGTTAATTGTCCTCAAATAAATGATCTGTTTTTATTCAATAAATTATGCTTTCCTATTATTTTTCACCTCTGCTGAAAGACACAGTGAAATGTGTTCAGAATCAAGTAATACATAAGGAAAAGCAGATTATTGACAATGTTTAAAATTTTAAATATTGTTCTGGGAGAGAAAGTGCAGAGGCTTATGAAAAAATAGATACAGTACCACTGTAGGCTAACAGACTCTATAAAATGCTAAAATTCTAAAATACTGAAAAATATAAGATTGTTTAATTCAATGAGAAACTATTAATAAAAAAGATACACAGAGACAGATTAATATTGAGGTAATATACAAGAATTTGTATCTTGAGTTGAAAGCCTGTATAAGCTAAAATTTGGTCCCATTTCCTCTGATTGAGATGGGATGATTGAGCTAATTTATTTGTAAGATAAATTTGAAGTATGTAGTTGATTTATCTCTAATTTAAATTGTTTCTAGAATCAATCAAATTAAAAGGGTACTTCCATACTTTCTAAATATCAGGCATACTTTACAATATGAGGTATGTCTGCGCTATAAGTTTTAATTTATCTAAAATGACCCAAATCATTCTTCAGTCTATAAGTATGATAATGAACTCAGTGTCCAATAAAGGTTTTAAATAAAAAATACAGAAATACCTCAGTTCACAAATGCTTCTGTTCATGAACAATTCAGTTCACAAGCAGAAATATTCAGCAAAATTTGGGGGAACATAATCACTTCCATCTTGCCTGCATGGACATGAATGCAGCCTGTGTCCCTAGACTTGTGGAATGAATTCAGTTCATGAGCCGAGTTATCACTGTATGTGATCAACAGGTAATCCCAGATAATTGTGTTCAAGCGTTCAATCACGACTCCTACCATGAGATGGGCAGGGCAGTATAATCACTACTGGTGGGAGCAGGCTGTCACATGAGGAATACATTGCATTCTTAAAAAGTAGGACTGGGGGAATAGCTCAGCAGCATAAGCACCTGCCTTGCAAGCACAAGGTCCTGAGTTCGATCCCTAGCACCACATATGAAAGAAAGAATGAAAGAAGGAGAGAGAGAGAGAGAGAGAGAGAGAGAGAGAGAGAGAGAGAGAGAGAGAGAGAGA
>NW_004524793.1:2309860-2320665 GCF_000260255.1 Octodon degus
AGAGAGACAGAGACACAGACAGAGAAAGACAGAGAAAGAAAGAGACAGAGAAAGAAAGAAAGAAAGAAAGAAAGAAAGAAAGAAAGAAAGAAAGAAAGAAAGAAAGAAAGAAGTATAGAAAATCATTCTTTGAAAGTCTTTTGCTATTATTGCATTCCAGGGTTTCCCAATACTCTCAAAGGCAAATGAAAACTTGCTTATTTTCAATAGGATAAAAGCTGCAAAGGACATCTTGACCTTGGTATTTAAGTTTGTCTTTTTTTCTTTTTTTGGCAGAACCAGGGATTGAACTCAGGGCCTTGCACTTGCTAGGCAAGAGCTTATTCTACTGAACAATCTCCCTGGCTTGAGTGGCAGAGGCTTTTTAGGAGAGCTAGAAAAACCTAGAGGATTAGTGGAATTCTAGGATGAAGCAATCTCTCAGCCGTTAATGAGGGAGTGGTGGAACCCAGCAAAACAAGTCACATTATCTATGTTAATTTGGAGAGTAAAATCTCATTTTTTGTTGCATGCAGACCTTATTAATAAATAATCTCTGTCTTGTTCATTAGTCCACCTACACTATCAAAGGTGAAGTGGACAAGGATGAATAGAAATGTGGTCTGCAAGGGAATTCTCCTGGAGACTCGACATGCAGACTAATTTTCAAATACTTTGACTCAAAGGACTCAGAAAATAAAAAGCAAAGAAGAAGTAGGTGTACAGAGTGTCATTCTGGTGGGTGAGTGAGTCATATAGTAGGTTTCTTTCCAGCAAATGGTATTGTCACAGTGTCTGCTTGAGTTATTTGATCCAAGCTTTAAAAAGAAACGTACCAAGTCTCCTTTTCAGAAAGGAGACCCTAAGGAGCTTAACAGAAATTATGGTTCCTTTTCATCAACACTGCTACCAGCTTTACTGCCACCAGCACTAATTATTGTAGTTCACAAACTCTGTACTCCTTCTTCAATTTAAGGTTTTAAGAATACTCAAAGCTAAACAGTAGAAATCCAACACTGATGTAGGCGTTTTGCTCTCATTTTAAAATGCATTATATAAAAGGGAGAATCCTTATCTGTAACTACAGGTTTGAACACACCATCGGTCTTAAATTAGGCCTCTCTTTGAAGCTGAGTAACAGAACAGTAGATAGGAACACAGAGATAGCTGAAAGTCATATTATGGTGACAGCACTGCTGTGCCTTTGAATAAGGGGTTGAAAAAGGTGAATGTGAGCCATAAAGACTAGACACAGTAGATCTGTGCTTACTTGGGGGAAGAAATGTCCACTGTGGGGAATGTTTGCTTGAGATATATTCCTAGGAATTATCTGTATGTAAGGGTGAAGTTAAATCTCCTTTTGGGAGAATTATTTCATTTCAAAAGAGAAATCAATTATTTTAATCAAGTGATGGTGCAGCTGGATTGTAAGAAATCTTAAACAAAGGAACCATCTTTTATCTGAAATTTGCAATACTATTTACACTTTCCTTGCTTCTAAGAGAGCATATACCTTTGTTTATACTGTCATTGTTGTACTTACCATGTTGCATGCTCAATCTGTCTCTAGTGGTGTTCTCTCCCTCCTGTTTATCATTTGTTAGCTCCTTATTATCTAGTACAGGACATGCTTTAAAACAGTTAAGATGTGGTGGAAATGTAGTTCAGTGGTAGAGAGTTGACTTTAACATATGCATGGCTCTGGGTTGACCCCTAGAACTACCAAAATGAAAAAAAGAAAAGCCACACACACTGAGAGACAAAGAAAGAGACAAAAGAGACAGAATATTTATAAAGGGATTAAATCATCCATCACTTCACCCCTCTAGCCAGAAAAATATTATTTTAAGAAATTAATGCTTTTTGGAAGAAACACAAACCTAAAATTAAATATCATTTTACATCTTTAGACAGAAAACATAAAATCACATTCAGAACATTCTTAAAAATATATTTCCTATTTTAAATTTCCTTAAAAGCTATAACACTTTATCAAGATGTCTTAAGTGGGTGAAGATGATCTCGTTTAGCAGATAAAGAAGAAGAAAAAGAGCTGCATACCACTCTTTCCATGACAAAGAATGGATTAGATTTAAAATGATACTTCGAGTTCTGGCTCAGATAGTTCTGTGACATACTCTTGCTGTATTGGCAAGGAATGGTTCAGGGACTTTTTATTGTGTCAAAAATCTGTAGTGAAAATGTCCTTAGAAATATGTTCTAAATTATATACACAATAAAATTCTTTGTGGAATGTGTCCGCTTCTTTTGAAGATCAGATCTCAGTTCAAGGTGAATATAAGCACAACAGTAGCCAAGCACCCCTTAGGCCCTGAGAACTGTCAATTCATATTGATATAATTTTCTGTTTTGGCAGGTAAAGCAAGATAGTCCTGTTTCCTGACACACTGCAGAATACTTCATGGGCAATATACACAAATTTATTATTTTGTTATTTATAGCTGATATTAAAATGTGGGTATTAAAACCTCAGTGACCTAGATACTCTGAAACAAGATTTTTTTTCTTTATAATCCTAAATAAAAACATAATATAATCTCCAAAATAATTTTGTAAGATTTTATTTGCTGACATTGTGGTTACTGGTAAACCAAAGTTACTGGTAAGCATTTTTGTCATTTGTCTTTGGTAAAGCCACAAAAAGGAGGCCTAAGACTCAGAATAACCATTCTTTTCCTAAATCAGTTGGCTTGACTTCAAATTGCCTGTTGGTGTTCTGAATAGATTTGGTGATTCAAGCTAAATGATTAACCCCAGAGGGACAATTAGAGGAATTTTTTTTCATTCTTTGAAGTATTTAATAAAAATTGTTTCTACATATTGCCCATGATAAATTCATCCAAAGTGGATAAACAATCATGCAGTGATTCTGTTTTGGGTGGGTTGTCCACAAGAGGAGAGTAACCAGTAAACAAAGTACATTTTCTTTTAGGGCTCAGTTTGTTTTTCACCAGACATTTTTACAGGATTGTCTTTGTTTTAATCCTGTCAGATGCAGACTGTAAGGAAATCACTCCATAGTTTGAGAAGAAAATATGTGGTACTGCAGAGAATGGATCTAGAATGTCTTCAGAGCAGAGCAGCAGGAGCTCAGCAGGTTCCTCAGCCATGTCTGACAAAACACACATATTACATAATTAACTCATTTCAACCTTGGGTATAGAATTTCTTGGCAACAAATGATAGGCAGACTAGACTTTATTGACAATCTCTGCCCTCTAAAAACTTTCATATTTGTCAACTATTGCCAGGCTCAAAATATTTCTCCTTCTCCATAATCTAGTGATAACAGTTCCACATATTTGGGTTACAGAATGATTGAGGAATTTGTTGTAATTCAGCACAATGTGTGGGATGATAACAAGATAACTCCCATTATAAGTGATTATTTAAGCAATGTTAAGCACTTTGCCAGTTGGTCTGGAATAAAAATGGTTTAGTGGTGCCAATAGCAGGTATTGCAACACAAGGTACTAGTTGTTATCACCACAGAATGTCCAAGGGACACCACTGTAGGAAAACCACTGGTAGAGTCAGGAGGAACAACAAATAAGTGATACTTCAGTGGAGACACAGCCAGACAATGTGCAAGAGAATATTCCATGCAGTGTGAAGGTTAGGTACTGAAAGAATGAAAGGAAACTGAAGTTAGGGTTCTCAGGAATGGAGATGAGGTAGTTTATTTCAGGGCAGATACTATATAATGGTGCCAGAGGGAATCTTGGAAGTCTGTCAGCTCAGTCGAGAGCTGGAGGGTCCTGCCTAGAAGAAAAGCATGGCTAGACTTAACTGCCCTTCCAAACAGCTTGACTCCATGCAATTCATTAAGAACCAAGTACCGTCATGGCCAGAGATGTCTGCATCAGAATTACGCATTAGAAAGGTCACTTTTAATCTGGATGTGGTGACTTATTCCCATAGTCCTTGCCACTTGGGAGACTGGAACAGGAGAAACACTAAAGAACATGGATTTGAGATCATTGTGGGAAACATAATGAGACCTTGAGAGAGAGGGGGGAGAGAGAGAGAGAGAGAGAGAGAGAGAGAGAGAGAGAGAGAGAACAAGCAGAAGGAGGAAGTAGAGGAGGGAAGAGGAAAGGAGGAGAGGAGAAAGGAAGCTCACTTTTATTGCAGCATACTTAGTGGACTGAAGAGAAACCTCACAAAACACAGAAATGCCAGCCAGAAGGCTATTACATGTAAAGAAACTACAAATAATTGAGACAGGCTAAGAAGATGACAGAGCAATTCCAGGCTTATTATAGAGACAGAACCAGTGAGACTCATAGCAACTCCCAAACTTGATGAAGTTGATGAGGTAAAACAATCCAGAATGAAGTCCAGAGTTCTGGCTTGGTAGTGTAACATAAAAGTAGCTCATCTTGAATCCAATTTAGACTGATTAAACTTGAGATGTCCACGAGACTTCCACGCAGAGAAGTCTGTTAGACTGTATGACATGTGAGTCTGGAGCTGGAGAATTAGGCCCAGTTCACAAGCAGACAACTGTGAGCCATCAGTATGTAACGCAGATTAATTAGTCTTTCGCTGGTCGTTGTGATGGGGCCAGAAGAGAAGTTTTAATTGAGAGTGAAAGGAGCTGCCACAGAATGCGCCACACCATGGCACTGGGAGGGTGCCTCGGGACAGTTCACAGCTTGGAGTTTCTGTAGGACCTTGGTTTCATCCATTCACTCTCACAACCCAAGTGTGGGCAGCATGGAGCTTCTCTGAGCTGGGTTAGAAGCATGAGAAGGTGTGAGCAATAGGCGAAAGGCAGTCATCCTCCACCCTCAAGTCACTCTGGGGTCACAGAACTTGGTCAATTCTGTCTGTACACAAAGGTGTGCATTGTGATAACATATCCCTCCTGCCCTGGAAACTGAAGGTGAAAATTCTAGACTTCATAAATGAGCAGACAAAGGCATTCTCCTTTCCTGGAAAAAATCATTCTTTCTGACCATTTAAAAGGGTAGAACTACAAATAGGCAATCTCTGGCCCTAATATCAGCCTGGATGACTATTTTTCTAACACCACAGTTTCAGTCTGCACACACTCACACACACACACACACACACACACACAGACACACACACAGACATGTGTGCACACACACAGGTACATATAAAAAGTTGCACTTTTATACATAATTTTATGTATCTGGATATTATGTCAAAATAATTGTGCTTAAACTCAGAGCAGCTTACACTGAAGCCTACGTTCTTCCTTGTTATATGCAGCATTAGAGATATGCAAATCATTTTGCTCCTCTAGGCCTCTCAGCTCAAACTGAATGGAGAATGTCTCTAAAATTTCCTCTTTAAGCATTGACAGCAATGATTCAGTTGTTAGACACAAGTAAATATTCGTCTACCACCTCAGTCTGTTATTTAAGTAAAAAACATAATTGAACACACATTAGGTACTATGGCCATAGAAATATGAAACTCAGACACTTGTGGTACTTAAACACGTATTTTTCCTTAAGTGACAATATACTCCTCGAAGCATCGTTCTTCACATTCTGAGTCCTTTTTCTGTGATTTCGGCTTGGCACAAGGGTTTGGTGTTTGCTGTAGAGGAACAAAAGCATTTATTGTCTAAAGTGATATCTTGAGAAAGTAATCATGAAACTGAAGATGCTGAGGGTCACAGAATAACCACACTTTGGGGGACTTTTAGCAAAGAATAGTGCCAATAGTTCACCGGTAAAGAGACAACCTTGTAACAGGGTGATCTGAAACAGCAAGATTCGACCTTTACAAGGTAGATTCAGTAGATCAGAGTTAAAAGAGAAGGTTGCGTATATGACTCCTGATTCTGCCTGTGGATACGTATCTCTGTCTGCACACATGTGCCTAATGTGCCTGGCATCTGGCCCCATCTAGTATGAATATGTTTCAATTACAATGGCGTAATATGTACCTGATGAGGAACCCTCATTTTTTTTCCAGACATTACTCCACCGGTTCCAAATAGAATCTAAGTATGCTCTCCTGAATTATTTGGGCAACTTTATTTATGGAAAGAAAGGAAAATGAGCAAATGCTGGTTAGTCCAGCTTTCCAACTCTGAATGTAATCTGACTGCAAAGGGAAGCTTGCTTGTTAATGGCATCATTGGCCTTTACTAATGTTGGTTTCTTGCTGTTGTGTAGCTCTTTCTTCTTCTTTTGGTAATAGAAGACTGTTTTCTTTTAGACAACTACTTTTCCACCATTGTATATGTCTCAGCGTCTAAACTCAGCTTTGACCTCAGCAATGAGTAAGCCTGTGGCTTATGTTAAGTGAATGAAATGTTCTTCTCTTGGGAGCATCAGGAGTGAAGCAAGCATGGGAAATGGTTGGGGAGGAATCACTTGCACTGAAGAGCCCCCAAGGGAAGCTCTTGCCTGCCATCTCACCAGACTATTTATTGCTGTATTCCACGTATCTCATATATTTTCAATAGATTCCTCATTTGCCTATGTTAAATAGTCTAAGCTTCTCCTATTGCTACTAAGTAGCTGAACTTCCTCCATGTATCCCTCAATATGGTGAACTCTTTCTATTTACAGAAAGGATAGAAATTTTAAAGAATTTTGAATATTTTCTTTTTTTTTTTTTTTTGAATTTTGAATATTTTCAAATCAATGCATTTTGAAACAGGCTTAGGAAACAAACTAAATGGTCCTAGAGACCCGTATTTGTCAAAAGCAAGAAGGAACAAAACACATTTAAGCTTCTTGAAGTTCTCTTTTGCTTGTAAGCTTGTTTTTGGTCTCTGTTCTAAAGAAATTGATTGTAAAAGTAGAAATTTCTCTTAACAACATGAAGATTTCTTTAGAGATTTGACCTGCCCATATTCTTAAGTCCAAGTGCTGCTGTAGGCAGATTAATTTATCTTAAACTCTCTCTTTTCCAGTAGCTAATGTAGAATTTCCAGAATTTTCCTTCAACTTTTGCTTTGGCTCTTAAACAAAGGAATTCCATTATCTTCTATTCTTTCTTTAGTCTTGTCAATAAGTCATTTATTACACCATAGCATTTCCTAAAATTTAACAAAATTCTTGAAAAGAAAGATTTAATCTTCTCAGGAGAAGCTGGGGAAGATTTATGGGTGCCTAATCTTAACATGTCAAAATGTGACTCCTAAGTTTACTGGGACTGCCTACATGGCTGAGGATTCTTTGACTCTGCAGGAAATAATGACTTTAGGAAGTAACCAAACAGCATTAGAGAAAAATATTTGAGAGGAAACAGACTTTTAGGTTGCAGAAGTATTTCTTGTTTTATAAAAGAACATTACATTTTTAGAAGCTCATTAGGTTGTTTTTTCTTATGTTTGACGGCAAATCAGAATTTTGATTTCTTCTTTCTCTCTTCTAAAATCATCTGCAGTATGTTGGTAATGATTTTTCAAGTTCTCAAATGCCACACCAAATGAAACTATTAATTCTTAAGTGTTATCATGGAACGGATTGGATTTTGGTAAGTAGCCTTTATAATTCTTGATTTTTTTTTCCTGCAGTTAATCATTATAAGCAATTTTAAAATAAATATTTCTTCAAGTGAACTAATAGAAATTTTTAAACATTGTACAAAAATATAAAAACCTAATTACTATACATGATGAGCATATTATTCTCTGATAGTGGTTTCTTCTCTCCACATGTTTGGTACATTAACATCCTGAATTTCTCCCCACATAGACTGGCCTTTTTTTTTCCCTGTCTCTATTTCAATGAAGAAAGCAACTGTATTACACAAATGTGCTCCCTATTTCCTCTGAAACTGTATTCAGTCAGTCCCTGCAGTAGGAATAGGTAATGAAATTCTCTCGCTCAAGTGTGTGTAGACATATCAATCACTTTAAGTGGAAACAATCATTCCTCTGCCATTTGGAGCCAACATCTTTGAACACAGAAACAACACCATTGCTTTTCGTTGCTAAAAATAGTTTCTCCATATAGTGCTAAGGTTTACCTCCCCACCACATGCCACAGAGGTCAAGAAAAGTAGATTTTCTGATAACATTAGATTTGAGCAAAGGGAGCGATAAAAGATGTATTCTGTAATCTGGGTTTAGAGCTGAGTGAAGCTGTGGAGTGCTATGCTGGGGATCTAGCCCATCTGCTGTCACCCCAGAGCCATTTCCTGATCTCTGCATGGGATTGTCTGACCATACACAGCTTTATAACTCTTTTCCATCCCATTGATACTCAGTTCTCCCAACTCTTAACAATATTTGCACCACTCAGCATTTTTCTCCCTTCTTACTTAGCAAAGAGGCTTTTGTTTTCTGACGCCATGGTTTTCTCAAGAATCATCACACGTGTTTTAACTTTCATCTCAGGTATACACTCTTAGGAAGCTGATACTAGGAAGAAAATAAGGCCTCCAGCATGCCTTTTCCACCTACCATAAACTTTACATTTAAAATAATGCTGTTGCCGAAGAATTGGAGGCTTAGCAAGTTAGTGCAGTGTGTTCCCACTACAATAGGGCTCCACTATCTACCCAGAGCCTGGATACTGTGAAGCAAAGCAGTTCTCACTCCCAATCCCCAGATACAGAGTAGCATCAATGCAGAAATATTAAAGAGGAAATTAATTATTTATTTCAAAAATTCATTTGCAGCTGCACTTCAGTGAATTAATTACTTTTTGTCTTTCTCCTCTTATTCATTCCTGCCTCTTGCTAATGATCAAGTTGGAACGAGGAAGAGGAAGTAGGATTGGAAGAGGAGAGAGTCCCATATCGCCAGTGCAGGCAGCAAAAGGGAAAGTGAGCTTTTATGTGGGTGTCCCCAGAGACTTTATAAGTGAAAAGGGATGAGTTAAGCTTAATCCTATCTTGTTTACTCCAAAAGCAGTAGGAAACTATGTTTCTATGGTATAGGTTCTATTTAGTATTTTAGAGGGAGGACAAATTAAAATTCAGCAAGCAAAAGTTACAAGTTATTAAAAAGATTAATCCGTTGTTTATCACTACCTCATCTGTGCAATTCAATTCTCTGTGTGTTCATTAAAATAGTGTGTCTACATAGACAAAGCAGTTATGTAATTTGCTTAAGTGCTCATGGACCTTATATACCTAGTTCTAAAGGTGGGGGGTGTGCACTGCCCTTTCCATACAGCACTAGCTTATCACAATTTGCCAGATGACTGCAAAGTGACTTCATGGCAAGGCTCAAATTCCTAGCTATTTTAATCATTTTCTATGCGGGCACAGAAAAATCAGTGAGAGAAATGTTATTTACCAATTCTTAGACCAAGGCAAAGCAGACGACTCTTTCATGTGAAAAGCACTCTTGAAAACAAGACCATTACCATCAGGTCAGTTCAAGTTACCTCTTTAAAGAAATGCTTTATGTACTGCATTCTAAGCAGTTATTTAATGGGAAACATAATCTTCACATTAATGCCATTTTGAAAAACAAATATATGTGAAAACAAACATTGAATTTTCTCTAATAATTTTGTCTCTCCCACAGGACTTTAGCGATTTGAGCACCAAATGATCCCCTCTGGGATAAGCAATTTCTGGAAGTGCAGTTGGATGTTCTGTTACATATACCAACAGAAAGGGTGTTCAGAAAATACAGAGCTTGGTGCTAATTTTGTTTGAATAAAAAGAGACAAAGAAAGACAATGGAGATTCAAGAGGAGAAGTCACGAGGCAGTGCTGATATGAGGAGGGCAGACATGGCTCTGTCTGTTCGGTACAGGCCAACACCACGAGAGCCTGTTGGATCTTCTGTAAGAATCCATTTAGCATGCATAACACTGCGTCCCAGACTGTAATAGAAAGACTCTTGTCCCAGCTCCCACGTGACCTGACATGATCAGGAGCTCGTCAGCTAATACCAAATTTGTTTTCTGAAGGCTGCAATGCTATGGAACTGCCTACAAAAATACTTGATGTTGCGGTCTCAGCAGCAGGCAAGCAAACAAAGGCTTTGTGCTATAGGTCGAGAGACTGTAGGTCAGAATATCACTGTAGTCCTTTCTTTACATTTTTAAAATATGACCCCAACATAACCAGAATGATATACCTTAAGGATGCTGCTGGAAAAGACGTGCTCTCTCAACATCAAACATCGTTCATGTCAGATGCATTCATTAATACACTAAGTCTAGCTCATGCACATCAATGCTGGATGTTATAACTTGCAAAAAAGATCTGTTCAAAGAAGAAATTTATTTATTATTAAGCTACATTTGCTTTCATGGAGGTGATTTCCTAGTAAACTTCCATCTGCTCTGAATGTGCTCTTGCCTTTGTATCGTCTCTGCAAATTCCTTATTTGAAAATATACCAAGAAGCAACTCATGTCACAAGAGAAGAAACTGAAAAATTTTGCATGAGATAAATTGCCATAGTTCCAAAATACCTAGAATATAATTTGAAAATTTAATAAAAAATAGTTTGTGTGTTTTGTTTTGTATACATTAAGTAGAATTAACTGGAGTAAGCAATCAAAACATCTTCCAATTGTCTCCTGGCAAGCAAGTGCACCAGTAGCTGAAAATTCTGCAGACATGTTTCTTTCTCTTTTTATAAGCAAGAACACTTAAAACAATGTGATGACTGGCTTTGCAGGATTTTTGCTTATGAAAACTACCCTATTCCTTCTTTATGCTTTTAAAGTTTGTCTCCTACTAGATTCTAATGCTCTCTGCAAACAGAAAGAGGCTTTTGACTACCTAGCACTGCCCCCATGTGGGCCACGGGTAGCACTGGTACAAGGAGTTACCTGAGTTTCTTTCTTTCTTTCTTTCTTTCTTTCTTTCTTTCTTTCTTTCTTTCTTTCTTTCTTTCTT
>NW_004524793.1:2321025-2370574 GCF_000260255.1 Octodon degus
AGAGAGACAGAGAGAGACAGAGAGAGACAGAGAGACAGAGTGACACACACAGAGAGACAGAGAGAGAGACAGAGAAAGAAAGAAAAATCTAGGCCAATGTTCTCTCTCACCTAGGATTATTATTCTCCACCAAGAAGATCAAATCTCAGCTGAATCAGTATGCAGATCTCATACGTAGCAAGTATAGTTCCAGACTGGGAATGTGCTAATTGACTCCTCCATGTGAAGAACCAAGGTACCCATCGGCTGACACAGCCTCGGAGGCAAGCAGGGCTCAGTGCAGGACAAAATGCTCTCACGATGGCCACATAACCCACCCTTCTTCTTGCAAGCAGCCTGGCCATATGCAGTAGTGACTGTAGCATGTTCCCAATTATTCCCACCTTGTAGACTAATGTGTACACTTGAGATTTTTAGAACACTATTTAATTCAGAAGAAATTAAAATTAAAGCCAGCCTGCTTCCAGAGTCCTTTCCTTGTACACTTCCGCTGTACCATTCCAAAGAGTGCTTCATATTATATAATGCATGAAGAGATAGGCAGAAACTCAGCCTTTGTTGTGTTAGTGCTCTTTAAGTCTATTTGTAGTGTTGACGATGTGGTTAACGTTAAACTCCACACCAGACAGTGCAACACACACAAAAAAAATCGTTCATTGTTTGCACCCTCTGCTAATGTCTCGAGTCTAACTCATGAACTGTTTTGTTCTTTGAGCTTGTTTCTGCAAGACAAAGAATGCTTTAGAAAGGAGGAAGAGTTCTCACCAAAGACAGCCCTCATCTTGTTCAGGACACAGTGACTTCCTTGAGATTCACTCAAAGCTTTTGTACACAAATGGATGCAACTAGAGACCATATTCAGAAGTGAATCAATCCCACATGGTAAACATCAGATTGTCTTGCTAATGTAAGAACCTGAAAGAGGAAATAAAATCTGAAAGTTAGGAGAGATGCTGGGAAAGCAAAAGGGTCTGTTGAAAGGGAAGGAACAACTGGGATGAGGGAAAGGATGACACAATGAAAGAAGGAAGGGAAAACATATATTTATATACACAGGATAGCTTGGATAATTTCAGTGCTGATTTTTGCTGGTGTATTGAAAGGACTAGCTAATGCTTAAAATTTTCATTCTCTCTACATTTAATTGTTTCGTATAGCTTTTGGTCTCCAATTTTACATGCATATATCTGGCTATCTGAAAACTAATTTGAAAACAACAATATACAATATGGCTACCATTGCTGAATTTCTATTATTTGGTTTAGTAAAATTCTGTATCATTTCTAATGCTTTTTGTACTATATTTTCTCTTTCAAAATAAAAAAATATTAAAAATAAAGACATTAATTGGTGTGCCGTGCTGGACCCACCCCCAGGGTATGCTGAGACAGTGACTGAGACTGGGGATGGTGGTGCACTCCTGTAATCCCAGAGCTTGGGAGGTTGAAAACAGGAGGATCACTATGAGTCTGATTTGTGTAGTGAGACCCTGTAGACCCTGTAGAAAGAAGCAAAGAAAGACATTCAATTGGATTGGGAGCTTTATTCCAGAATCATATGATATCCATGTGGCTGGTGCAGTTGGAAAAATGAAAAGCTGCAGGTGTCAGCTGTTGATTAAATCTGGTAAACCCTAGCTAGCTTACCTATGTTTCTTTTGCATAATGTAGCAAGTAAAATATGCACTTTTTATATGTTCAGATAATTCTGGTAGTCATGACAGTGTAATGATGCCCACAGGATGACAATATGGAAGAAAGAACATCCTTGAATGAAAAACGTTTCATCTTACTGAAGCATCTTGAAAGAGGTTGTAGAACTTCCATGAAGCACACCAGATTGCATAGGGCTATCTCGTTATCACTTTGCAGTACAATGCTTTTGATAAACTAATAGTAATAATGTAGAAGATTTCATGGGATTACGAGGACACACAAAGTATAACAAATTCCCAGGCACCACAAATACTTCCTCCTGATTTGAGTTTGCATTTAACCTGAAACAAGCAGAGAAAAACTCTGTGTCAGCATTGTAATTTATTTTCTGCTTCAGTTCCTTATTTATGATAGTTAGTTTGTAGGTCAGATACTCTTGTGGAGCCAACTACTTTATAATAACAGAGCCTTCAGCCTCACCTAAATGAGACTGGCTTTTTTGTTATTTGGTTGGCTGGCTTGTTGGTTTGGGTTTTTTGTTGTTTCTTTCTTTCTTTTATTTACAAGTCTGCTGCTGAAAATGTTTTCTCCCTCGTAGTTTTCAACTTTTCTGTTTGTCAGAGCCTCCAAGTTTGGTGCAAGATGAGATGTGAGGATGTCAGAAAATTCAAGGAAACTTCTATTTTGTAAGTCTCAAAAGAATTTGATAAGAATGTGAGTTGTCAGTTTTGCTCATCACTCAGTTCTAAAATCTATACTCAAAACCTTTCATGTCTGTCTTATCTCTCACTAGCATCAAACATAATAAAATCAAAATAAACTTCAGATGAAAATCAGGTTTAAAAATTTTACCATGGGTTTCTTTTCTGTTAGATTCTTTTTGATCAGCACCAGATATACTAGAAACAAACAAGTTTCTCCCAAATCCCATTCTGTCTCAGCAGAACTCTTCGCTAGAAAAAGAAAGACAAATATGGAAATTATGCTGTTCGGCTATTTCTTCCATCATTTCTTTTAACACATTCATAAAAGCAGCACTCATGTTGGTCTTATGAATTTTCCAAATTGAAAATAAGACAGATAATATGATAGGTTTAGCTTTAGAATTTGCAGCGGTTTTTCTCTCGTATTAGTAAATCTTGCATCCCTGACAACTCGGTAGCACTATTTTCTCTTTTCTCCTAACTCTAATGTAAGTCTAATGGCCTCATTTAAGCTTGTAATGAACAGCTTAGGAGTTTTTTCTCTCAAGTTTCCAATCCTGGTAGGTGACAACAGCTTGTTTGCATTTGCCTTATGGATCTGATTCTACCCAGCAATGAAATGCAATCCTTGGCTGTCTATACAATTATGATGATGCCTCTGCAACATGATGTTCTCGCTGACTCTAGTTTATCTTTTGTAGCCTTAGGCTTGCAACCTACTGGCATTTAAATATACCTGCTCCGAAGAAAGCACTGGTCATATAACAGGTTTTGATGTGGAATGAGATGAAAGCAGGCCCAGCTGACTTGATTAAAACAACAAGCCAGCATCTGGAGACTCTTCTAGCTGTTGCTGATTGATTTGTTCATGTGTATTTGAAAAGTCTGTACCATGACTAAGGTAGGGAGGTGGAAAGAACTTTACTGAGTCTCTGAAATACAGGAACATGTCAGAGATTTTCTTCCCTAGGAGTACTAAACGCTAGGATCATGTTTACGATAATCAACCTAATAAGAGTCCAGGCTACTGTTGTTAAATGGACATACACAATGCTTCTTTCAAAATTAATTCCCGTTTTGAAAAGGTTTGTAGGAGGAATCTGATCCAGAGAGATGAGGAATTACAATGGTGCTACTTTTACTGAGAAAATAATGCTATATATCTAGGAATAACAATGGAAAGAGATCATGAATAGATTTAAAGTTCTCCCTCCCTATCTGGCACCTCGAAAATCTATTGATGGCTTGGTAACTCAGTGGAATTTTGTTGTTTGTTAATTATTTCCATACTAGATGGCATGTAATATGCAGAGTAACATAAAATGAGATAGGTTCCATAAAGAATACTCATTTAAACTAACCTACCTAATGAAAACAAGCCAAAAACCTATTTATTTTATGCCAGGGAGTTTTGTTCCAACTTCTTCATGAGATCTAATTCTAGTAAGTCTTATTTCCAAATACTTTCATAGTCTGGTTTCATTTGGCAGAATGGATGGCCATTAATATTCATTCCAGAAAATTAGGAAACATGCTGGGTAAATTAGCCATAAAAGACCAGTTACTGATGATATAGGAGCAAAAATATAGTATATGTTTTCTTTGAATAGAAGAACAATGTGAAAGAGCTTCTGAGTCCATGAACGTCTCATCACTGGTGAGGTACCATGAGGTACAAAAATTCTTCCTCCCAGAGCCACACACAAGAAAGAAGAGAAAAATTAAAGAAAATAATTGCAATGTGTAGAAGCTAAGAGGTGAATTAAATACCTTTCTTAGGTTGTCTCTAGAGCACTGCAGAAACTATTCTATTCTGGTAATTGTTCCTTACCTACTAGAGGGTAGGAAACAAAAACAAGAACAAATCTTTGCTATGTAGTTAATATCTGGTTATTTCTTCCTTCTCAGATAAAGGACATCTAACAGAGTCCTAGAAAATCTCCTCCTTGACCTTTTCAGGTTGTTTGTCCACTCTCTGATTCTACTTGATCTTTTTTAGAGTGTTTTTGGCACCTTCCCTGAAAATTTATGACAGCAAAATAATTTGCTAAATCTGAAGGATACGAATTAAAAGTTATTATGGCTCAAGCTTCATTAAGTTCTTTAAAAAAAACAAACAAATATTTACTTGAAAGACACTGTGTTAATAATTGGTATGTCAGACAAGAAATACATATTTAGAAGACCAGAATGACAGGCATTCCAAGCATGACCCTTCTAGTACACATTGCTATCTTCAGTGCAGTTGCTTGGTTCACAGATATCAACATATATAGTAAGTCAGGGTGAGAATCCTACCACTTAACTGCTAGTTTCAAAAACCTGCTGATGTTTCTCAGGATCATTGCCTTACCCATCCTGTGCATATAAATGTGTGGATTTACCCCTGCTAAGTTTCCCTGCTTTTCTCCTTGCCCTCTTTTCATTGTCCAATCCTCAAGTTCTTGCTTTACCTTCTCTACATTCTAGTCATCCTGAAAAATAGATTTTGAGTAAGTGCAACAGTCCAAAATTACATTACTCAACTTGAAGTAGGAAACTTCCATCACAGAACCACCACCTTGGGAGCAAGTGCTTTGGGCAAAGTAATGACTGGGCTTCATGATACATTCCTGTGATCCCATATCTTAACTCTCTCAGTTTAGCAAGTTATATAATTCTCCTTTAACTTTATATATTAGAAGCAAATGACATGATATTGCTTAAAAGTAAAACCATGCTCCAAACAGTGTTCAGGATGCATGTTTCTATCTAGCAGGCGGAACTAAGTGATTTCCTCCCTGTTGTGTGTTCTCTCTTCCCAATAATAAGTCAATGCCCTAGATGTAGCATTTTTGATAGGACTTGTATCCTCCACCCTGTAATTTCATACATACATCTCAGACCATCATTTTTTTCCTAAAATAGTAATTCAACCACCAACAAGTTTACATGTTTATTGAAATATTCCTTGGATAAGTGAAGACCATTAGTTAAGCAGAAAATTAATGTAAACTTCACCATAAAGAAATTCTGAAAGAAATGGAAAAGTGGATAAATAAACAAAATAGCTCTTAGCCACATCTTAAGCTATAGGCTATCCATTTATGTTTTAGTTCACATAAATTTGTAAGCATTTTCTTATACAACTGTGACTTTGAGATCTATATCATTCATGAAGGGATCAAGTATGTTTTATGGATCATCATAGTTCTAAATTACAGAACATCTGAAAAACAGAGGCAACTCAATAAATGTCAACTTAATATAAGCTAATAGGATAATGGGCTGTATATTTTCTTTTACCATAATACCATATCTTGTAGAACAGTACAAAATTTTAGTAAGTAGTCATGTCTTTGAATTAGCAATTAAGTATATAGTCATATATAACTCTTCAGCACTATATTTTGAAAGGTTCATTTGTTTCTTTCAATTTGTCCTGGAAAAGAATTTATTTATTTATTTACTTATTGTCCCAGGGATCGATCTCAGGACCTTGTGCTTACCAGAGGAGCACTAATGCCATGGTGATGTCTCACCAGCCCCTGGAAAACTTTCATGAAAACATTCATGAATACCTTTTTAAAGAAAACTGGCCTTCTCAATCCTCTGCAGAAGTAAAATGACCGTTTTCAAAGAAATTGTTCAATACCACAAGCCATGGAAATGGACTGGTGCTAGGTATTTAGCAAAACAAACAAACAAACAAACAAACAAAAAACTTCTCCATAAATTGAAGTTTTGTCTAGTGATCTACGATTCATTAGGCCCACTGAAAGTATGTGAGATTGGTGAGCCATTCACAATTTTTACTCCTTGAATGAGAAGAAAAATATTTTATACTGAAAAGGCAAAAGGATTTTAAAAAAATAGTTATTGCAGTGCTGAGGACAAAAAGGATGAATTAGCTGAATTCAAATCACCACAAGAAGACCCCAAAACTTCTACTATTAAATATTTATATGACTGTGAGTAAAGGGACACTTCAATAAGGCCCAAATTTCTTCCTAGTCTTTCGTTACAGTTTGATGTCCTTCCAAAGCTCATGCAGTCTTAGACTTTGCAAGAATAGTTAAATCTAGAGATTGTGATTGGTCCAAAGTCCAATTCTTGGATTACGAGTGTGAGTGCTACATTGCACTCAGGCAGAGAGCCTACATACAGTACAAGGGACAGAAGGAAGCTCGACTCATCCTTCCCTCACTTGCTTCTGCTACTGTGCACTGTCTTGCCCCTGAGATGACCCTCTACCAAGACATCCTTCCTAGGACCCAGCCAATTATGGACTGAAATTTCCACAAACTGTGAGCCGGATGAACCCTTCTTCCTTTAACTTCTGGCATTGAATATTATATCTCAGCAATGAAAAAAGAAACTAAGACATCTTTTACTAAACTATCTCTGGGGTTCTACTACTGAAATCATTTTATAGGTATTTTTAAACAGTCTTCTCCACAGACAGCTTAAAGAGGAACTCATTCTTCACAATCAAGTAATCCTAATAAGAACAGTTGGAAAATGTTCCTCTTAATAAGTTATAGTTAGTTAGTTAGAGTTTGTATTACCCAGCCCACTTTTTTCAAAAGATAATTAAGGGGTATGGAGAATAAGAAAAGAAGAGGATGCTGGAAAATTGAGAAAAGTCTTACTGTTTTCCTGGAACCATCCCAAACTGGTGACTGTGGGCTTCCTCTGATTAATGGTTGTGTACAATAATTTACAAGTATTTTTGTGTATCTAAGATAATGCATATGGCCAAAGAAACTCTTAAAAATCTAGGAACATTGTTAAATGTAGACAAACTGTAAAGTTAATCTAGTTAATTTTGATCTTTAGTGTCTATCAGAATAATTTTATAGTCATGGCAAAAGAAACAAATTCTAATTCTATAGATACCTGAGAGGGCCTGAGAGTCTACCCACTTTACCTGCTTGCATGTCCTATCAAGGGTACTGATCCTTAACTGAAAGCCCACGGTGTGTGTGTGTGTGTGTGTGTGTGTGTGTGTGTGTGTTGGTCTGTGTGTGGGGCTCTTCTTGCAATTATACAACCATTTTCATTTCCTTCTTGAGACTGCAAAATAGAATTTAACCAATGAAACCAAACACGTTCACCATTTCTAAGCTGTTTGGCTTTGAGCAACTCATTGAACCCATCAAACTTTTAATTTTCTCATTTGTGAAATGGTAATGGTAATGTTTATCTCACAGGATTCTGCAAATTAAATTATGTAAAATATGTAAATTTCACAATAGCTCCTATGCAAATGGTATTTATTTTTCTGTTAATCCACTGTGGTAATCAGAAAACATTTATTGAGCAATATGCAATTCCTTATACCAGAGAGAAAGGAATTACTTACAAGAGTTGACAAGATAGAGTACAAAATGTACTTGTGTATATAATATGTTGCTATGATATACTCTGATAATATAATAAGACACATCATGGAGAAATCAAAGGAAGGCAGAATGATGGAAGGACGGAGGAAAGAAGCAAAGGTGGAAAAATGAGGGAGTGTTGAAAAGAAACTGCCTCCTTTGAAATAAATCTTCAAGAATGGATGAGATTACCAGGCAGAGAAAATGGGGGCTATCATTTAAATAGGACTAATGTTTGCAGAAAACATTGCAATGTGAAAAACTGTGATACTTCAATGGCACCTTCAGAATTCCAGTGTAGCCAGAATGAGGTTGAATTGAAACAGAAGGGAAAAGGTGGAGGTAGCTGCACATGGAAGATAAAATCCCAAATGTCATGCCAGGATCCTAGGATTGACAGCATGTCTCAGGATAGCTCCCATCCTACTTTATTATGTTTATACACTACACCACACATAACTCTGTATCTCCTGTCCAAACTCAAGGCCATAACAGGTTTTCAGTGCATTCATATCCACATAATAAATTTGAAAATGTATTTATCCCCTTGCAGAAAGGATAAAAGGCCTAAAATAATATCCCCAGACATATTCTATGCGGAACTGTCTATTCTGCTTATCCTGCAATGACCTTAGCCCCTATAGGTGCTCCAGCATAAACATGTTCCTTAAAGTGACACCAAGCATTTTTTATTTGGAATGATTGCTACATTATATAACAAAAACAACCATCCCATTATACAACCCATTGCATGCATTCCATTTGGCCTCCCTGCAATGATTCAATCTCTTGGTGGCACTTAAGATGGTAAAGGTTGAGAGAAACTATTATACTCTAAGCAGATTGGGATCATCAGATGAAAACTATGGTGTGTCAGCAGTGCACCCACCATCGCTTCTAACACAGAGTTCAGTAATATAGCTTGCAGCTACTAGTTGATTAAAACAGCTTTCTAAACCAGCACTTCTGCTTTCTTAACACATAGGGCTGCTTGTTTTTCCAAAGAAGCAGAATGGCACACAATCTCTGGCAAACAATATAATTTCAATACAGAAAGCTGCTTGCATCTCACTTCATTTTCATTCTGTTCATTGATTTCTTCAGGAATGTGCACATGTATCAGAATACCTGCACTGAATCCCCTAGGCATCCCAATAAACACAAACAGAATAATTAGGACCAACTGTAAAAGAACAATTGCAAAGTACATCATGCCATTATACTGTTAGAAATAGGAACTGGATTTATCAGATGAATTCTTTTTAGGGATGGCTCTAAGCTAAATATTGAAGGAAACAGTTGATGTTGTGCAGAGGCAGGACACCATGGTGGTCAATGGCATGGTCTTGAGGCAGGCAACCTGGATTTGAATACCTGTCGGAATACATCCTGGATTTCCAGTCTTTCATACTCCAAGCTCATCATCTATATAGCGAGGATTATAAAATGACTTACTATATAAGGTATAGAGTTAACCTATGCAATATACCTTACAACAATGCTAGCAAAGAGTAAGGGCTTAACACATAGTAACTATTACAATACCCGGTCTCCACCCTACTAATTCAGTAAATGACATCTACTTCCACAGTCCATCATTTCACTGTATGAGGATCCCTTGCATCTTTACTTTTACTTTAGTGTACTCATATTTCTAGTAAGGTTTTTGTGCCACGTTTTAAGTTTGTATAATTTTTTTTCTCATAAACCATTTCAACTGCCAGAAATGTTCTTGTCTTACCTTATATCTTACATCCTGTTTTACCCTTTGTCATTGAAGAATAAAGTACTTTTTAATTTTAAGGAATCCACAGCGTTAAAAATTAAGGGGTGAGAAACATACTACCCCTGCCTACAATCAATGTCCCTAAAGTTACAGAATATATGGCTACCCAAACAACAAATACTATTTGATGTGATCTATGTCAAATATACCTACATACTGAGGGTACAAAGATTTTTTTTTTAAAAATCCATATAGAGCCTCAGTTTTCACTGGGGAGCATGAGAATAGTAGGAAACCGAACACATTCTATTATCCTTCATAGGAGGAAATGGTGGCAAGAAAGGTTTCTCTCCCCTAAGTACTGTAAACTTTTCTGGAGTTATTTAATGACAAACATCAGTTTTCATTTGTTATTTGACATCGAACTGGTTGAAGACAAAGGTTTCTTCCTTTTCTCTCAATAAATCCTGAAAATACAGCCTTCTACACATTTATAATGCTCAGAGAACTGGAAAAAATATAATGATTCTCCCACTCAAAGGTTGAAGACCTGCCTTCTTTCAGGAATTGCTTGCTGACACTAAGAAAGCAGCACGGCCAAGTTCCTTCAATCCTCCACTGGATCTCCCCCCTTGCTGTGCCCTCCTGCACACCGCTTTGTGTGCACTCACAACTTTGTCCAAAAGTTAGATAAAATGAAGTCTATTAAAGGAAGTGTGTGCTTCTGTGCATGGAGGAGCTAAAGAGAATTGTGTTCTGTGATAAAAATAATTCCACAGAAAGGAAGTGAATTATGTGGATTTCAATGAGTTAGTCTGTACTTCTGGATATTCTGGAAAAAAAGCATCAGCAAATTCTAAAAGTCTCATCTCAAATGTCATTTCCTACCCACTTGAGGTAGATCCCTGGAAAACTATGTTACCAGCAATTATGGAGCTTTGTCAGACTTAGAAACAACTTAGAAACCAATGTTGGTCACACCATGAGAATAAGAAGTGTTGGCATTTTTGTCACATCTTCTTCATGACGTACTGGATGTGTTACTTGGAAGTTATAAAAAAAAAAGTAGTTGTAGTGTGATAGGCTATATATTTTGCTACCTGCTAAATCCATAGCTTTTATCCTCTTTAATTTTATTTATTTATTTATTTATTTTTTCAGAACCGGGGCTTGAACTCAGGCCCTTGCGCTTGCCAGGAAAGCGCTTATTCCACTGAGCCATCTCCCCTGCCCTCCATAGTTTTTAGATACTGATTTTGCTTCAAAGAACTTCTGTTTACTCACATGAAAAATACTCTAGCATCTCAAACATGCAAGCTATGACCACTTAGCTAGTCCACACTGTAAGTTCCATAAAATAAGTAAAAACAAGTGAACATCATTCATATTTATGTGTCTGACATGACCTCACAAACATTACCCCTATGCAAACATCTACTCATACACAAAGACTCCACATTGGAAGGTTGTGGCTTGAGAATAACTTTAAAGGATGCCTAGAATAGAAAGGCAAAAGCCCACGGGTGGCTAATATCCCGAGCAAAGTGGAGACAACAGAACATGGGCATCAGATGAGTATATTGGTCTCCAAAAAAGAGACAAAGTAAAGTTGATGTACATAGTATGCAAACTACTTTGACATTGGAAAATGCTGAGATTGTTTTATCTATATTCATTTCATGAATGAAATCAAGCAAAGCTCAGAGGAGTTTCAACAGTTTACAGGCGTAGATGGGATGGCTCCTGAGATCAAGGCCCAGATCACCCAATGCATTCTCCGCACTTATTTGGAAAAAGACAGGAGAGAGACACTGTGATGCCTCTTTGAATTAATTTGCTAGATAATCCACATGGGAAGTTCACTCCCTAGTGAGGAGGATCTCTCCTATCTGTTGCTAACAGGATACAGTCAGAATGAAATTCCGTGATGAGCCCCTTTGTGGGACATGGCCTGGGTACTGGGGTCACAAGGCAAGCACTATTGATGGGTGAGCATAATTCCTCCAAGAATACAGACTGAAATCCTCCCAAGCTGATTCAGAGAAAAGCGGAATCCAGTTGTGTTGGTAAGGTGGGATGGGAGATGTTGATGGTTTGTGGGAACTGGATGATGAAAATGAGAAATTTTCCTCCAGTCTGGAAATACATTGCATCAGTGATATGCCCAAATCTACCCGAAGACAGAAACTAAATTTCCTTTTTTCCATAATTTTATTGAGAAACAAATAGCAATGAGACAGATTCAAAACTGATTAGTAGGACAGTTTCAACTCTTTTAGAATATTTTGCTGAGTTAACACACCTATAATCAAATGATGGAACTAAACAAAAAAGGGGATACAAATGAATGTCCATTTTGTATCTGTGTACTGTAAATGGTTAGGATAGATATATAGTTACATTCTCTTAATGAATAGAGGGATTTATTTGTTCTAATGGTGTTTGTAAATAGGATATCATGTCTGCATCTTGTACAGCAAATAACCATTAGGAAGACAGTATGCAATGTGTTAATTATTGAAACTGTCCTACCAATTTGATTTGAAACTGTCTCATTACTATTTGTTTCTCAATAAAATTATGGAAAAAATATTCAGACATTGCATATTGTTGTCTTTGTAGTGGTCATTAGTAGTACAAGATGCTGACATGATATCCTGTCCAAACACTGTTAGTACAAATCTTTCTTCTCATTGAATTAAGAGAAAGTAGCTGTATCCTATTTTGTATATATGGATACAAAATGGTCCTTCATTTTATTACCCATTTTTGTTTAGTTTTGTCAGAGATGGATATTCCATTGACATTTAAATAGTGTAGATGTGTGAATTCAGTAGAATACTATTATATTGGAATATTTTGCTGAATTTTTGAATTTGGTAGGTTTTTTTTTTGTTTGTTTGTTTTCAAGGAAGAAATGGAAAAGAGTTCAGGATATTCTCTCAGATAATACAGTTACTCATAGGACCAATCCCTGTTCTTTATGTTCAGGGCCAGATGTATTTTTAGTCTCATTAATAAGGGAAAAATAATCAAGAATTAAATCTGAACAACAACTTCAAGCCTGATTCTTTTTGCCTTATGTCTTGTGCTTGGTACTCTACTACCCCAAGATGTGAAACATTACCTGATGCATGCCTTAGTTACATAAATGGTGCTCATTTTTATTTGTCATCAAACACATAAAAGCCAGATTTGGAGGTGGAACTGTTGAAATGAAGTTGTTTCATCCTGAGAAAATGTTGGCGTCTGTTTACATCCATATATTAATGGAATAATCTTCCAGATCAGCCAGAGTACTTGAGACACAATCAATGATACATATGCCCCCATTGTTCTTAATTAGCTTCTGATTAAAATGTCTTCTCATGCTCTTCAAGTCTAATTGTTGTCATTGAGATCTATGAAAGTACTCTTGCGAAGATTACTGCATCAAAAGTTAGAGGCAGGGGATCCACGAGTGAAGCACCGTATCCCCAGGAATTTCTCTTCTCTCTCCTGATTATAATCAGTCACTGACTGCCATCATACAGAAATTATAATACCCAGGTAATGGACACGCTGCAACCATACTGAGACTGTAATAGTTGGGTTCTTCATGCAATGGGTCCTGCAAAGCCAATCTTTGTGTTCAGAAGTGCTCAGCAGTTCCATCTGGAATTCTCTTCCACCAGTGAATGCAGTTTGTTCCTCTTTACCATTTCAGAGCAAAACCTGGGCCTAACTTGCAACATTATACTCTTTGCAGAGGACCCCAAGATTTTATCCTCAGCATTGATTTCATCCATAGTCCACTGTGAAGCAGCACTAGTTTTTAAACCTGAGAGCACATTACAACCTGGGTATTTTTTTTTAAATCACTAATCCCTAAGCCCTAGCTTTCTACCAGAAGTTAGGTGCAAACAATCTGGAGTCAGAAAACAGAGCTTATATTCTGATCTTCTAATGCAAACTTGAACCAGTTATTTAAACTGTCAGTGTCTTGGTTTTCTCATGTATGAAAACAGGTCAATAACAACTCATATCTCATAGGAGTATACAAAGATCAGTGTCTAGTGCATATAAGAATAAGTATTTGTTATAATGGTGAAAGGATCTTTTTTTTGGTTGTGATCTGGTTGGTTCATGGAGCTAAGGCTCACACCCTGGCCTCACACACACACTAGGCATGCAGGCTACCACTGAGTTACGTTCTGGTCTGATGACCTTGATAACAGTTGTGATCATGAAAGAAATGGAACTACAACATGACAATGTCTACTCAGATGTACATTTTAACTCTGGAAATTTCAAACTGGAAAATAATTCAAACTCTATTTAATTTTCCAGTTGATTTGAGTTTAATTTTTCTATTCTTACCAACTGATATGCTTAGGCTGGATGGAGCAACCTTGGTAGACATCATTTTACCAAATGCTATGGAAAGATTACCAATCAGAAGATCTCAGTCCTCATTGCAAGTCACCCTACTTGGGTACAAATGATCTCAAAACCCTTGTTGATTACATATGTGAGTCTGGGCCATTCACATTAATAATCTACTAGCTGAGACTCCTTATCACACAGTTTTGTTTATCTAGGTCATGAGAAGATGGATCTAGAAGACTCTAACAACAATTGAGCTTAAGATATTCACATTTTTATCATCTTCTGGAAGCCAAGGAACAAGTTACCTCTTAGGATGAGAAAACAAGTGGAGCGATCTTTACAGTACACTGCACACAGCTTTTCTTCTCTTGCAAAAGAGTTTGTTTTCACCTCTACCTGAAGATGAATAGAAAACAAGTTTTCAATGCTGTTAATTTTCAAAATGGAAACCAAGGCAACAGGAGAAAACAATACCAAAGAAGTGCTTAGTCTAGATGGCTGATGAATACAGAAATCACCTGTCTTTGTTATGTGTTTGGAACAGAGAGCTTGTACAATTCATGCAAAACCCTATCCCCAAAACACTGAGAATTTTTTTTCAATAGGAAAGAATAATAAATAAAAAAAAACAACCTACCCATTCAGAGTTGTATGCAAGTGTTTCCAAGTATAATAGTGCAATATTAAACACCTATTCAAGATATGAATTCTATTTATTTTTTCTTTTTGGTCTTTTTGGGACAGTGTCACACTACGTGGGTAAGGCTGGCCCTGAACTCTCAGCAACCCCCTGCCTCAGCTTCCTGAGTGCTTGGATTACAGACTTGCAATAATTAAAAAAATAAAAAAGAAAGAAAGGAAGAAAGAAAAGCAATCTACCCATGTGGAGTTGGACACAAGTGTTTCATACTATAATAATGCAATATTTAACACCTATTCAAGATATCAATTCAATTTCACCCAGTAAGAGAGAAATTCTAAAGCAGAGAGTACAAACTACTAACTGAAGGACTTAATATTTAAAATAAGTAAATCGGGGCCAGGGAGATGGCTCAGTGGAATAAGCGCTTTCCTGGCAAGTTCAGGGGCTTGAGTTCAATCCCCAGTTCTGCCAAAAGAAAAAAAAACAAATAAATAAAATAAGTAAATAAAAACCAGATTTTCACAACTCTCTGAAAATATAATGGAAGATCTGGCAATATTGGAATGCCAATCTCTAAGGCAATGAATTAATGCTGAGTGGAGTGGCAGCTGCCCTGAGACTGTCCAGCTCACTGTGGTCCTTACCCACTCTGACAGCAGCAGGTCACAGAGCTGGACAGCCTTTAGCATCCATTTTGTGTTTTCCTCCTCATGCTTGGCCTGCTTCACTCATTTCTTCCAACAGTTTGACTCTGGTGGATAATGAGTTTGCTATTCCATCTTTTTTTTTTTGAGGAACCAGGGATTGAACTCAGGCCCTCATCTTGCCAGGAGAGCACTTATTCTACTGGGCGATCTCCCCAGCCCCTGTAATGCCATCTTACCCTTTAGATCAGTCTGTGTTCAAGTTGGGCCTGAAGTTGATGCTTTAAAAATTGGAGTTTTTCAAATCATGCATCAAACAGTGATGGGGAACAACAACTATCCAGTGCTGCATAACTGGTTCACCTTTTTTCATTCCAAAAATTCCAGATGATGCTTGCTAAGCACAGAAATGCGGTTGCAATGCTATGAACCACTAATCCATATTAGTGGATCCCAGTGTGTCACAAAGTGGGACAGTGCATCAGATATGCTACTGTGGTGAGTGGAGGGAGAGTTTGGAGGCATAGACCTCAAATTGCTTTATGAATTAGCCTGAAGCCGCTCTGCATTTCCTCATTTCCTTTATGGAGCTTAACTCAGAAACACTGCATATGGAATGTCGAGCCAGATTTATGGATTCAGAGACTGACACTGGATAATTCAGTTTCAGAATAGAAGGAACAAGAATGACAAAAAGACTTGGGGCAATTCCTTTGTGATCACAATGATAATAAACTGTGAACATTTGTTTAAAGCAAAAGCCATTCTTCCTTCTATATCTACCTTTCTATTTTACATATATTAAATACACATATATGTAATACATTTCACTTTCTTCCATTTCCCTTTTCTAAGTTCCAAAACCTTAAGCATTTACTTAGTGTTTTTTTTTCAAAATATGTTGATCTGTTGTAAATACTAACTATAAATAGTAGCTCATACTTGATAAACATAGAGTATTCTACCTAGACAATCAAATCTATCATAGCATGTATCCTGAAAGAGTTTTAGAATCTTTAATTTCTCAATACCTCCTATTCCTCCATTTCATTAGCTGGCATTATACATCTATCAAATTTATGCAACTTGATTTCAGTTCTTGTATTCCTTATTTCCCTCATTTCCATCTTGAGTTTTGTTCATTTATTTTCATCTTCTAATTGATTCCTGTGTTAATTTGTTTCTTTCCAAAGGGGGAAAAAAAAAAACAAATTAACACAGACCTAGAACTTCCTTCCAGCTCTCTCTGCTAACTGCCTGTATCAGTCAGTTTTTTCCTTGTCAGAACACAAAATCTAGCCCCCACAACAGAAAAAAGGGAGGTTTAACTTGGCTTATGGTTTCATGAGACTTAGTCCATGGTAACCTGGCTTTGCAACAGCATGGTGCAACAACACTTCAGGGTAAAGGCTTTTAATTCTTGGTGTCAAAAGCACAACAGGATGCTAAGTATAAGAGAAAAGGACCAGATGTAGAACCCAAAGTGACACCTCCTTGATCAGCCCTGACAAACACACACACCAGTTTCTTCTTCAGCTCCTAAGACAGTACAATTTATATAATCAAGCTTCACAGTTACGCTGTGCTTTATTTCTGTTTTTCTTGTCGTGTTGTTTCTCATAATCTGTCATCCACTTCTCACATCTGAAATAATTTTTCTGAAGTTTAACAGTGACTTCAGAATTGATAAACCTGAGCTTTTTCTAAAAATTTTTCCTATAGGCACTTGTATGTTTCATTTTTATCACTCTTCTTAAGTTCACTGTATATTCTGTAAGTTACAGGGTACTGTCACATTTTGATTCTATTACTTCTTCCTTCTCTCATTTGGGATCCCTTTTGTCCTATCTTCTCAATCAGATACCCTCCTAATCAATTTTGATTCTTCCCTTTCTCTTATAGTCTTGTGCAATCAGTGCCCAAGTCATGACACATTTCAGGGAATGAGGTACACATTTCGCTTGCCACATTGCATCTAGCTAACACAGCATTCTTTTTTCAATGTTTTTTGTGAGCATTTCCTGAAATCTTCTGGAAGTATCCTCTGAAAATTTTCAAGTGAAAGAATAAAATCAGGAAAAGAACCAATGCTGTCACATGAGGAAAGTAGATCAGTACTTCCCATGACAGGTGAGATGATGCTTGGGTATATCTATCTTGCGATTGTACTACAAGATGGGCACTTAGTTCAGAGGAAACCCATTCCTCATGGCCAGCTCCCTATTCTCTCACTTCCTCTTGAGATGGGCAAAAAGAGAAATACATTCTTGAGTAGTAGAGGAGTCATTTTTATGTATAGGTTGGGAGAAATCTAAATCAAGCAAACTTAAGTCAAGCACAATTAAAGGCAGAAAAGGGAAGCAGTGAATAACCAGAACATCAGCTGCTCCTCATCATTTATTCATGCTTTTATTTCACTTCAGCTCTATTCTTATAGTACATGTGTTAACTTTTCATTACTGCAACAAAATGAGGGAGGCAAGAAACCGAAAATCTTATCTTGGCTCATGGTTGTGAAGGCTGCAGTTCAGGATCTCCAGCCTTGCTGCTTTTTGCCTGTGGGGAGGCAACACAGCATGACAGTGTTGCAGAGCAAGTCCATGCTCTTGTGGCTGTGTTCAAAAAGCAGAAAGAGAAAGGGAATGGTTTCCTTACCCCCATCAAGAATCGACTTCCAGCTTGGACTCATTTCTTCAAGGCTCTGACGCTTCACAGTAGCACCAAAGACCTGGGACCATGCCTTTAACCCATAATCCTCTGGGGAAGAACTTATCCAAGCTACAGGCATCTTTCTGTGGTGCTTGGTTCATGGCAACTAGAAGTTTGCAGACACATATTACTTTTTCCAACAGGCAGGAGAGGTTGCTTTCCTGAAACTGTAACTTAATAAAAAAATAGTAGTAAAGATTTTATAAGATCAGTTTATACAGTATGATAATATCTGATTTTCTTTTAACCAAAAGAGTTTGATTTTAAGTTTTTACTTCAGAAACTTTTAACTTTTCCTAATTAAAAATAGTTTTTCATGCATCTATGCCCTCTGAGTTAGAAAAGATTCAGTACAACTTCAATTCTTAGAATCTTAGAAATCAAATTACTTTGGCAGAATTTACCCAGTGGGTTTTATGGCAGAAGTATTCGTACATACTTTACAACATAAAATACCACTTTGATGAAGCTCTTAGAACCATCCAAAAGAGTAGGACTATGACTGAATTGCACCCAGGTTTGGAATCTCGAAGGGCTTAGCTCCCGGCCCATGGCACTATTAGGAGGTGGTGAAATTTTAAAGGTGGTGCCCAGTGGGATACTTTTCGGGCACATTGCTGTATGCCTTGAGGGAGCATTAGACCCACACGTGCTTCTCTTTCTTTAGTTTGCTTCCTGGATGCCACAATATGAGCATCATCTTTGCCAGGATATGCTGCCTCTGCATGCCTAGAGCACTAGGACCAATCCTCCTTGGTCTTAGACTTCTAACCATGAAACAAACTAGTCTTTTCCTCTTCCTAAGTTGATTTGTCACAGGCATTTTCTTCACTAATGGGAAGCTAACATAGAATTACACAGGCCTACAAAGAAGGGCAGATACAGAGCAATTCATTCATCCAGCCCCTGTAATAGACGTTGTCCTTGCCAGCCTCCATCACTCCACGCCTTGACACCATCACAAATCTATGTTCTTTTGCCTTCTACGTTCCTGCTATCAGAGATCACAAATTTGACATTGGCAAAGAAATGTCTCTGTTTCACAGTGTGAGTTCTACATAAAATATTCATATTCAGGTTGCAACTCAGTCTCCACAATACCTTAATGATTAAAAATTATTTGGAAGATCTGGATAATACACTTATAAACCTAAGGTCCTATTTTGACAATCTTTTACCAGCAAAATTCTGAAGGAAGAGAAAAACCCAGAATAATAGATTGCAAGTTACTGTAGGTGTCTGATAAGAGATGTAATGGAAACTTCAGGAAGCCAGACAATCAAAAAGAGAGATGGCTGCTTCTGTGCTCCTCTCAGACAGGCATTTTCTTCTTTTCTTGGGAGGGGAGAGATGCAATTGAAAGCAATTTCCTATGTAAGACACAAAAACCCCAGTTGAGAAATAATAATAAAGGGTTATAGAATCAGAAAAGTCTTTCCAATCCATCTAAAAATACAAAAGCTGACAAAAATCAAAGCTTGGAACAAACTGAGACAGAACCTAATTCACAGAGGCAGCTTACCTGAGCTACTGCTACACTGTTTTTGTTTTTATAATTGGACACTCAAGGTCGGTGGTTGCAGAGTCCGTAATGGATGATGTATTGTGTTAAACTCACAGGAAAAACAGTAAATTCTATCACAATGACTGCTTTAGTAAGAAGGAAATTGTTGTTAGTGCCTTAATATCCCAAATAAAGATAATAATACTAATGAATCTGCTCAGTGCTGGTGGGAAGAATGTACTGTGCATTTTCACACAAATGTCTTGTAATTTAGGATTAATTAATGTCTAATTATTGTAAGCTGTTACTAATAAATTTTAAAAGTCAGCTCAGTACTTCCATTTTGTAATGTTTTTATAAAATGAAACATTAGATGTTTTTAATCTTGTCTGTTCTTGCAAAATACCCCAGATAACATGCTGTTTTGCATTTCAAATAATATATACTCATTTAAATGCAAAACCAGGGTCCAATCAGAATAAGATGGCAATCAAATTACAATATTCAATGAAGAGTTTTCCAAGCTGACTTCATTAGTAAACTATCATGAATTTCAAGTTCTTACAAGGTTTCTATTTGTTTGTACAACTGCAAAGGGCTCAATTATGGAGCTTTGAGAGAATCTAAAAATAACATCAGACTAATTAAAAGTTTCAACCAGATTTGGGGTAGCACTGTTTTGAAACTCTTTTAAATCTCTTTGACTTTCAAAATGGACTTACTAAGCTAAGACTCTGCTTTTAAAGTGGTGATTTAAAAACAATTGGCAAAAATAAGATGGAACCCATAGCCTTAGTCTTCCTGGAATCTAAGATGACAGAGAAGGCTGTTCAGCTCTGTGTAAAAAGACCGACCAGGAGGCTGCTACTTACCTCTGTGCCTCTCTTAAGGAACTTGACTTCATTTTCTGACATTATTGTACATGTTGAAAACAAGCTGGAGGAGTCTGTAGCTTCAAGTTGCTGAATCTTTGAAAAATGCAGGCAAGAGGTTCAGTCTTTCAAGTCATTTTCCCTTTGGGAGGTAAGATCCAGGTAATCAGGAAAAGCTCAGGAGGTCGGGCTATTATGGTAATGTTCTGCCGGTGCACTCGCTGCTCACAAAGTTACATCATTTGGATCACAGAACTTCGCGAACTCGCAGCAGGGCTTCCTCAACAGGTGCTTTCTTTATTTGACAAACAGGACAGTGATGGGGGAGGGGGACACAAGGCAACTAGGTTCCTCACTTATCAAACTATACAGTAATGTGGTGCACTGGAGGTAGAACGTAAGCGAGGTTGACCCAAGGGTTTATTTTTTTTAAATTTCTTTACATTTCTATTAGAACTGTGCTGCCTTTTTTTTTCTTTCAGAAACAATATCATGCTCTCCTGAGATTTTTCCATGAAATATGAGTCAAACTGTTAGAAAAATCATTGTTTTTGAGAAATGCTAATTTCTCACTCTAAGGAAACATAGAAGTGAATCTCACTGATTTCACAGTTTCCAAAGTTTATGGATATGACATTCATTAAACTTGTATCCTGGAGATTATATAAGTATTAGAACTTCTGTCAGAGCCACAGAGAGACAGTAGAGTCAGCTAAAGGCTGAGGAACAGCACAGCCTGGTAATTTGGCTTAGGCCGTGCTTAGTAATGCACCAAGTACAATAGCAGACAATGTTTGTGCTTATGCACCATTTATTTTTTTTATTTCTTTTTCCTTTTAATATTCTTTTTGATACAGTTGGAAAATGTAAAACTAATATGACTATAATTAAGCATTTGGATATCAACAAGACATTTACAATGTATAAAGATTTATCTAACCTATTAATGACCTATTGTCAGGGAATCAAAATAGTTCAGAAAAGAATATAAAATGAGTAGTACATGTCCTACTGAAGAAGTATATTTGTTTCTTTTTCACATTTTTATAAGTACAAAAAAGAAGGCATCAGCAGATCAAAGATATTACCCAAGTACCTGTAGAAACAATAAAGCAATAAAATATCTTGTCACTGTAGATTCAACACTGACCATGTTTCTGTTGAAGTTTTCGTAGTTTATTATGTGATGGCTAAATAACAATGGCTTCTAGTAATGAATAAAATCCAATTTCTCTACATCTTGGAAGACAAATGTATCTTTCTCTCTCTTCCCAGCAGTAGCTCACTGGATTCTGGCAGCTGGATGCACGATGGAAGTTCCTAGCTCTGCGCTTAGGTGATCACTTTAGAAGGCTCCACGACGGCCACCCAGTGAGTAATCAGTCATGCTATTTGCACACCTTCTCTATATGCACCATTTAAATAAGCAAGAAAAACTGTGGCCAAAGCAATGATGCCATTGAAACACTGATTGGGCCACTTTTATCTTTCAGATCTTCAGTGAAATAGTGACAAAACTCATTTCAGAGAGCAGATTTCCTTTAGAGAACTTCCTTTATGGCTAAGTAATTCCAAGAGCAGTAACACATGAACAAAATATTGATGTAAAATTTTTGTAAAACTAACTCAATTTCCTGTGCAAATCAGTTGTATGAATCAGCAACGTTCAAAGCTAATTTCCTGGTTTCAGCTCAGCCAATAATTTCTACTTTTCATCTTTTCTCTTCAAAAAAATCTTGTGCTTTTCTTCTCTTCAGAACTGCCGCTAAACCAGTTGGATCATCTTGAATTACATTTCACCTAGAAGATCATCTTATCAATGGAAATGGCTTGATGAAACAGCAGGATTAGGGCAAGAAAGTAGCAAAAAACTGGGAAACACTATCATAGAGTAACAGACACAGAGTCCCCTATTGTGCAGAAATTATACAACTTCTCATTTTTGTGAGATTCATACTAAATAATCTGAAGACTGTCCAGAAGTCCACAACCATGACTGTGACTGTCTGCTTTCACTTGGGGAGGGATTTATTGTTTGACTTGATTTGCAGTAGGTAGAGTTTATATGGAATCTTTACAAAAAAAAGTGTATCTAAAGTAAGAAAAAGGACTAGATGATCAAAGAAATATAATAGCATAACATAAGAAATTCAGAAGGGCCCTAAAAAGTTGCTAAATCTAGCAAAGTTTGTTTGCAGCAATTGGAAAAATATAACCTAAAGTTCAGTAGAAGGATAGAACTAATGTATACTAAATTCTGTCTTATTTCTTGGAAAGACAGATTGGAACACAAGTGGAAAATGCCATCATTGTGTAAAACTTTTAGACAGGGGTTAATAGATGAGTTCATCTGAAATGCCACACAGCCACCCCACTATGATAGTTGCAACTTGAGACTGCTGTAGGCATTAGTTTATGGAGCAATCACATTAGTTCTTCTAAACGTGGTTTTTTTTTTCAGATAGTTCCTGTTTCTAAAGGAGTGTACCTAGTTTAACTTCTGCGTATTTTAAGTTCCTTTTGATAATGATGGCAGGACATATCTCAAATGCAGTGATTTACTTGTTGGTACCATGTTCTAAGAATCCAGCTCTGTGTGAAGCAGGGTTGTAATAGGCAGTAGCCATACTTTCATAAAAAAGTATTAAGGGGAAATATTAACTCAGTTTCTCAAAAGAAGACATGAAACATGTTCCCATTCTCACAATCTGGCTTGCCTTAACTAAAGAAAGATGCTCATGGGAACACACATGAAGGCCTCATTCTTTTAAAGTCTGTCTAGAAATCCCACCCCTGCTCTTTCTTATAGAATCTCAGACACCTTTGCTTGATGTTCACTGCCTGGACTCTGAGCAGAGAGCATCACGATAAAGAGGCAGCACATGTTCAGCTTCTCTTTTATCTGTGAGTCAGGCTTCCGGACTCCTCTGCTCTGGACTCTTACTGTGGTTCTTGCTGCCTTCTTCCTACCCCTGCCTTGTTCCCACCTATGCTCAAGCTCGGTCTTTGGGTCTATATAGCTTCTGAGCTCACTATTTCCTGCCAGTAGATTTCTTTTTGTTAAGTTTAGTCAAAGTCTATTTGCATTCCTTTCAACAAGAGAATTGTGACATATCAAATTTTTAATAA
Source organism: Octodon degus (assembly GCF_000260255.1). NCBI lineage: Eukaryota > Metazoa > Chordata > Mammalia > Rodentia > Octodontidae > Octodon > Octodon degus. The sequence continues at coordinate 2,344,343 of NW_004524793.1, forward strand.
AAACTAAAACTGAGAGAATATGAAGTATGAAAAGAAAAAGAAGGCATCAATGTTAATAGCGCAGCACTTTAAGGTAGACTATTGAAAGGAATGCTGTGAGTTGTTGGTCCTTAGACTCATGAGGGCAGCCTTAAGAGGAAAAGGGGTGCTAAGAAGCCACTGTGCCCTGGAAGGAGTGCATGCCTCAGAGTGTACACTTGATATGCAGTGTGTTCTTGGAGATCATGCAATGTGAAGACACAGTCCAATGTCTCTCATCCTTTTCACCAAGCATTCTAGCAGGATAAGAATGAGGTTTATCCACATGGTTGGCTCTGGAAGCAGTGCTTCTGGATTCTAGAGGCAAATCCGAAAGGGCAAGCAGGCCCCCAAAAGACCTCTGGATGATGTGAATTCTTCTCAAGCTTATATCTGTCAGCTTCAAAAGACAACTGTATTTGATATTAGCAGAAAGAGCAAACTAAATGTGAAAAGTAGAATCAAAAGGAGATAAATCAATGAAATTAAAGAAATGCAATTGTAGTGAACTATAGGATAATAATATTTAAGGCAATTTAGCAATCCAGTCTCCTTATTATTTTAAGTTTGAAGGGACTTAGGCAGAGTTAGAATTTTCCCAGGGTTACACAGCTGATATTTTGAGCAGGCATTGTGAATCTATATTCTTGAAACATTTTCTATTCAAATGAGATTTTTTGCTTTCCTGTTTTTTAAAAAGTCTTTGTCCAAATAGTATTGCATCTTATGGTTAATGTGTGAGATTGTTACCTGTCAAGAATCTATCAGGATATATTAATAAAGTTGTCTGTTATAGAAAAAAGCAACTTGATGAACTATACTACTTTGTATAACAAATATCATTCCAGAAGAGATAACACATAAAAGTTGCTACATAAAAGTTACTTCTGTGATAACACCTGAAATGTTAGAAACAGTGTCTGAAGACACAAGTGGAAAACTTAATGCAGTTCTGTTGGTGGCAATTGTGTTAGTTACTTTTCTCACTGCTGAGATGAAATATCTGACACCCAAAATAAAAGGAATAAAAGTTTATTTAGCTCACAGTTTGTAGAAGTTTCAGTCCATTAATGGCTGGCTCCGAAGCAGGTGGGATAGCAGGTAGGAATCCAAGAGGAGAAACAGTTCATGGCGGGCAGAAAGTAGCAAAGCAACAATGGATGACCACAGCTCTTTCTAACCCTAATATTTTATCCAGGCTACAGAGGGAAGGTAGGAGTCACACCCTTAATCCTAACAGTGTACCATGCATCCATCCCTGCATCACACACTCTAGATCCCACCACCTCTGAAAACCGTGGGGACCTATAACTGCATGAAACTTTGGAGGACATCTAGCCATGAACCGTAACAGCAATTATTGTATCTCTGATCTAATAACTTCAGTAAATATCATATTAGCTTCAGTAAATATTTTATTTTAGAATAAAACATGTAGCAGAAGTTCAAATTCATTTTATTTATTTTTGTTACAAAAATCTAGTATAAGAGGAAAACATTAAATTGTAGAAAGATGTATGTCAGAAGCTCAAATTCAATTTACAGTTTTTACCAAAAGAGGAAATTAAACAGAAACCTCTTTATGAGATAATTACTGATGAAACATTAAGGATCACATCTGTGTATAAATCCAGGTAGACCTTTAACAGAAGAAATGAATGAAAATCCACATTAAGTATCAATTCAAATACACTTTAGATGCCCTTCAAGATTAAAAAAATTAAAAACATCTACGTGTGAAAGTGACTTCAGTAGATGTTACTCAGACTATATTTTATTTTCCATAGTAACTACTATTTCATTTATTCAAAGTAAAAAGAAATTGTGTCATTTTTGGCTATTGTTGAATTTTTTTCTGGGCAGTCTTTTATTCCTTTATACTCTGAAGTGTCAAGGCCCAGTGATGATGTCACCAAGCAGTTCTTTTCATTCTTATTTGGCTTTTGTCTTTCTATTTCTCATCATTCATTGATGATACAAACAGACTTGTCTTTTGACTGAAATTCTTTTCTTTTAATGGCTTATAATTTATGAAGAACATGGCCTTCTGTGATAAAGACCCATCAAAAGCATCATTATTCTGCATTTTTATCAGCATTGAACTGCCTGCTTTATCTATTAGTATTTAAAAGGTTTGGCTTCCTTTTTCCATATCTGGCCATAGTCCTCCAATTCATCTCGTCTATTATCTTCTGGGATAAGGCTTTGCCTAGATTGTGGGTCAAAACTCACATTATTCAAATTATCTATGACATTTACAATAAAAAATATTTTCAGGCAATCTTCTTATTTTGGTGAAGATGGCAAATGCATATCATTTAGCACTTCTGATGCAGATCTGATCTATTGTACCAGTTGCCTCTGGACATGCAATGCTGAATGAGATGCACTGAAATAAATGACTTGTCCTTCAGCTCTTTCAGCCTTGTGTTCTTTATCTGTTAATATAAGAATTAAGAGCTCTGCATGCTTTGCTTTTTAAAACTCCTCAAGTTGTTACACTGAATGTTTAGTGATTGTTTTTCTGAACACTGGTCATCGTGATATAGATATGAACAGCAGATGAGTATAAAATGTTAGAAAGGGGATTGAAGTAATTTTTTCAAGTTTTTCTAGCTCCAACATGTCTGCATTACACAAGGATTGCACATTGATCACACAACTCCGCAGGGAATTGGTACGTGTACTTAACACATCTCCATTCTTTTTCTCCTCTACCTTCCCCTTTCCTGCCTTTCCTCATGTGTCCCTCCATCTCTTGATTCCCATACCACTTGAAAACAAAATCTATCTCCCTACTTCCCATTATCTTTTAGTTTGCTCTTGTTTATAACTTGTGTTTTTCATGTAAGAGGAACCATACAATGTTTAAACTTGTGTTTCTCATTTATTGGACTCATTAGTACGGTCTCAGGGTGCATCCATTTTTCTATGAGTGACCCGAGCTTGTCCTTCTTTATGGCAGAGGGATGTTCCATTGTGTACAAATGCCCCATTTTCTTTATCCATTTATCTATTGATGCACATAGAGGTCACATCTAGGATTCAACTGTTACGAATTGTGTCACTGTAAACATGGTTGTGCATGGTTGTATTCTTTTACAAAGATACTTAGAAGGCATAGAATTTGAAATAAAGTTACAGTCAAATTGAGAAAAAACTCAACTTGGAATTGAAGTTGTTTGAACAAACAAGCAAGACAATTTCATGTTCTCAGAGGTTCACAAGTTCCTACTCATTTGTTATAAAAATCTGAAATTTGCCACAGTAGTTTAAAAATCCATGCGCAACCATGACATAAAGATGAATATTAGATGGTTTTATGCTTTTTCATTCAATTAATAGTGAATTACACACTAAGCTTCTCTAAATGATTTTTGCTTTTCCTGCCACTCTACACTGACATCAGCTTGTGAACTGGTTATTTACAAATGCCCAAAGAAAGGTATGATTAAGAACTTTAAAAACATATAGAACCTCTAGTTAGGTTATCATAGAATCAACAGAGGAAATCTTAAGAAACACCTAGTTAATTTCTCTTCTTCAGTGAGGGAAATGCCTAGCTTCAAAGGTTTCAATCCTCTTTCTGAGAATTATAAAGACAAGTTACTCGTGCAATATATTTTGATGGCATTCTGAAAGATACCCTAATCCTACAGAAAACAACCACATTAGCTCTACCACACTTCCAAATTTTCTACCTTGAAACAAAGACCATCTTTTGCATTGTGCAAGGGACATGGCCATAGAACATGTTAGGCTTAATTTTCAAGTCACTGAGCTTCTATGAGTTTAGAATCTTTCACTGAAAAAATTATATCAGCATAACTTGTTCAATAATCATGTATCAATTTTTACTTACTGCCACCAGTCTTATTTGCGCATCAAACAGCGTACTTAGCACCTAAGTGGTAGCAGGTCTTCTGCAGGTAATATGGTAAACAGGCATGCTATATGATTTTTACCTTTAAGAAGCCGAAAAAGATAAATTCAGATTCTTAAAAGTAAAGGCCATGTAGTATGCCTGTTTGCCATACTACTTGCGGTAAATGAGTGCAACTAGAGCTCATACTGCTAAGTGAAATGAATCAGACCTGCAGGTCCAAACATCCTATTGTCTTCCTGGTGTATGAACCTGAAGGAGTAAATAAAATCTGAAGGTAGAATAGATACTGGGAAAGGGAAAGAATGTATCCAATGGGATAGGATAACTGGGATGAGGAAAAGGACATAAGAAAGAAAGGAAAGAGATGTATTTATGTCTATATAAAAGACAGCTTGGATAATTGTACTGCTGATTTCTGCTTCTCTATTGAAAGGAGTAGTTAATGCTTAAATATTTTCTTTTTTCCCCCAAGTTTGCATTTTCATATATGGTCATCTAAGCAACTAATTTGAAGATGATATGTAATGCAACAGTCATTGTTAAATTCCTAGTATTTTGTTTAGTGAAATTCTGTGTCGTTTCTAATTTTTTTAAAAAAATTATCATTTTGTATTTGTATTCTCTTGAAAAAAAGAAGCAGACAACTTCATAAAAAGAAAATACATATGCTTAAATTTTGTTCAAAATTATAAAATAATATATGCCACAAATTAAAAAGTGATACAAGAATTTCTACTGGAATTCAGAGAAATATTAATCAAATGTTTACTGAAGCAGCCAGGAAGTTAACATATCTTCAAAAATTCGCACATGCAACTTCTATAAAGAAAGCAAAAAAATACTATTCCTGACAAAGTTAATACTTATTTATTAAACATTCCACGTTCAGATTATTTATTATTATTATCATCATCATTATTTTAGTAGTAAGGATTGAACTCATGCCCTTGTGCTTGCCAAGCAGGCACATATTCCACTGAGCTATTTCCCCAGCTCCTCATAAACATTCTAAACAAAAAATTTGAATGTAATACTATACATCCTTCTATTGCCCTTCATGAAAGGATGTGGCATGACACATTGCATATGACAAACAAAAACAGTATTTCTATGATATTCCAGATCAAGGGGAGGTAAATTAAATCATAGTTGCATTATGAAAGAATCATATAGTTAAATGGAAGAAAATTGAAGCTAATATAAATCAAGCTGTCATTTGACCTACTGGAAAACAGCACAGCCAAGATTCCAAATTAGTTATAACAAGCTATACCCACCCCTCCTCTATTCCCAAATTGAAATTTGATACTCTCACAAATACACACACATATGCTGGCACACATAGACATACATGTTACATGTACTTGTGGTCATAAATTGAGCATAATATTTAACAAGAAACAAAATACTTGTTTTTAGAAATAATTATTCCCTACATTTTCACTCACCATTCAAGCAGAAAGCACACATCATACCATGAGCCCTTAAGAAAGAAAATATGTTTTCATTATCTTAATTTGAACAGTTTTACATATTAAAAAATAATTGCCATTTAGAGGGTGAAATCTTCAACTAAAATTAGTGCTTCTCAACACATGGTCTGGAAATCCATTAGATCAGACGTTTGTAAAGGTTGTGTCACAAAATTTCAGATTGTGGAACCATAACTTGAATCCATATGGTTGGAGAAGGATACAAATACACATTTTAACAAGCTACTACATTTTCCTTGTCAATAATTAAGTTTTAGTTGTTCTGCTTCAATCATGTATGCAGAAGAAGATATAATAAAATATAGTACTCATTTTTCTGGTCAAATAGGGATAAGTGTTTGGTGGGCAAAACAGAAATCGAGAATCAGAAAGATAGGACTGGGGTAGACAACTGTGAGTCTGTGAGGAGGGTCCAGCCCAGGGGTAAGGATGGGGTGAAAGAGGCACTATTATTAGGATGTTTAGTGGTATTGTATTCTTGTCTATACTTGGTAAACACAAGAGCAGAAAGGACAGGACCATGAACTGACTTCTACATTTTTCTCTCCTTCGATTGATTGTATACTTTGCAGCTGAGCTACAAGTTTACTTTCATTCCCCATTGATCTGTCAACCAACAGTTAAGACAAGCATATGTTAGGATGAGCCTTAGGGAAATCTCACAAAGCCCATGTACCCCAGAGAGCACCTTCAGAAAGAGCGTGAGTGTCAGAGAGAGGAAGGACTGGTCCAACAAATGGGTGCCATCATGGTAATCAAATGGTATGGGTTGAACTGGATCTACCAAAAAAAGATATGCTAGTGTCTTTATTTGCATGTCCTCAGAATAGTCTTGATTAGAAATAAGATCTTTACCAAGACAAACAAGTTAAAATGAGGTCATTAAGGGCCCTTAATCCAAAGGAATTGTTTCCTTTATAAAAATTGGGACACACAATAAATAAAAAATATATACATAAAAATGAAACACTGTGAAGTGGTGCAAAGAGAAAATGGCCATATGAAGCCACAATAGAAGGTTTGAAGTAGGCCATTTCCTTAGAGTCCTAAACAGGACCCAGCCCAGCTCATAACTCTTGACTTTAGACTTCTTTAAAAATCATGCTCCATGCATGAGAAAAGAAAAAAATGGAACTTACAAAGTTCGCAATCTTCTAAAGAAAGAAGTCTGAAAAGTTTTTGTCTCCTGAAAGTCTCTCAAATTCACTCAGTTAACATTGGACTTTCAGGGCTGGGAAGATAGCTTAGTGGCAGAAGCACCTGCCTGGCAAGTGCAAGGTGCTGAGTTTGCTCCCTAGTACTGCAAAAGAATAAAAAAAAAAGTAAAGCATTGGTCTTTTAGCAGCTATGGACACTAGTGTGGAAGATGGCAATGCTAGACACCAATGTTTGAGTCCAGATGACTAGTACTACCTCTCAGCTATAGACATAGAGAACTGCACATAGCACACGAATGCAGTAACTTCCAGAGACCTGGTGAGTACACAAAGTCTCCTTTGTCCTGGAGGAAGAAGTGTAGATCAAAGAGGCAATCCTGAGTTCACTGAGTTGCCAAAATAGTCTTTGGGGTAAGGAAACTGACTAAATTATAATAGATTGGAAAGCACTCTTCATCAGCAGAAATTGGAGCTCAGCGATGAATCTAGTATAAGAAACAAAGGAAGATATGTTTTTTACATGGCCAAGTTTATGGAAGTATCAATACACATATTATTTTTATTTCAGCAGATCTGCACAGCACTTAATGAAGGACTGAGTGAATACAGGGAGGACTATGTCCCATTTCCTGAGTGATGAATGGTGTCAGCGCAGTGTGAGGCACCTTGCATCCATCACTGCAGGTCCTCATATCAAGAACTATTATCACCCTTCTACAAAATAACAAACCAGGGTCAGCAAGCTCGTGTCAAGGTGAGGTCACTGGTGACTGCTTAGAAGCAATGAAACCAAGGTCTATTCACCTCGGTTGCCGCCTTTTTTTCATTAGGCCATGGGAAGGTTTTAGTAGAATAATGTGAAAAGTATTGAATTGTAATAAGTAACTCAGTAAATGCCATAAAAAATGGAAAAACAGTAGAGTAAGAACAGGGAACAGAAGGTCATTACTGCCGATAGCCTCAGGAAATGTTATACAGGCAAGCAAATTTTTTAGCAGTTTCTTGCTAGAATAAGAGTTTTAGAAGCAATAAGTGAAAAGGGCAAGTATTCCAGGGAGAGGACGTCATATGCAAAGCTGGGGTTATGAAAAGTTACACTTGTGCTATTTGGATGACAGGCTGGTATCCTAAACCGCAGCAGGGCCTGACAAGGATCAGTGTGTGGGAGCTCTGTTCCAGAGAAACAGACCCACACAGAGAATAAAGGTGCTGCAGAGTCCAACAAGATTTCTTAAGTGAAGAAGTGATGCACTCAAATGCACTACTAGGAAGACCTGGTTTAGAATATGGAGATGGACAGCGAAGTGAGGCGGAGCACAGGAACATAGAAGGGGAAGACAAAAGTGAGGAGGCCACTGAAATGGTCCCAGAAGAAGATAATGATGCAGGAAAAGGCAGCACGGATCGTGCAGTCCTTTCTGAAGAGGAATTATAATACATTGGTGAATAACGGATGGACAAATGAACAATTGCTCGATCATTTTAGTCATCCTTTATACAACAGAATGGACTGAGATGACTATAAGTAAGGCCAGAAATCAAGGCAAAAGTATCAGAGTGATCATCATGACATGCCTGCAGTTTTACAGGCAGAATTGTGTGCAGGAAGGCAAGCTAGCCAAGTAACCAAGGCCAGAGGGAGAGCAGCATTTAGAAGTTTAAGTGTAATGGAGCTCTTGGCATGCTTTTTCTCAGACACTCAGCCAATCTTTCTTAAAATAAATGTTCTACATATTCAAAAACTGTAAGGTTTAGAGGAAATAGTTCTGACGTAGCCAGTTTCCACTGCCAAAATTGCCATTGATTAGCTATGTGACCTTTGACATGCCACTTAATCTAATTTAGACTATAACTAGTAGATCTCTAAAGGCCTTCTTTCTTGCTTTCAAATGCGATGATTTTCACTCATTTCTTTATCTGGAGGGTCTTAATTCAAGTACATACTAAATGATATTATAGATTATTGTTTCAGGTAACTCTCAAACAGTGGCAGAAAGTAAACTTAAAAAATAATCCTAATTTTGTGACTGTAGTACAGTCATGCCTTTATATGTTAAAGTTACAAATGTTAATTTCTACTTTATTATGACCCAGAACAAATTCTATATCTGAAAAAAACACTGCAACATATAATTAATAATGGAAAAATTTTATAAAGACTAGGCACAAGTTTTTCCAGGTCATCATTGTAATTTATTAGCATCATGACTGCCATTTAATAGTGTCTATGGACAGAGATATCACATAAGGTAAAAATTTGTCCTTCATTGGAAGGCTTATATTCTGAATCAAAATATCTTATGGGTTTACCTAGATATTGAATTCTGGTGTACCTGAAAATCATTCAATGTATTTCCTCATCACTGATGGAGAGAGATGATTAATTCCATATTTCACCTCATCTTTAAATCTTATTCCAAGCATTAAATCCAATCATAATAATAAAAAAATCCTCCACTAACCTGGGTATGGTAGTGCACATCTACAATACAAGCACTCTATAAAGCCAACACAACAGTGTTATCAAGTTTGAGCCAAGCTTGTGCAAGTTATTGAGCACCTGTTTCAGAAAAGGAAAACAGTATTGAGAATAGCATATAGGTTACTGAGGAGGCTGTGGGTTCAGTCCCAAGTTCCAGAAAAGAAAAATAAATGCTCCACCATTACCTAAATTATTGTTGAATTCGACTTACAATTTTCCATCTTATGAAATGACCTATTTCTTAAAAGATGCTACACTCTCTCAGAACCCAGAATAATTCAAACAACGAGTGTACAAAATGAATTAATAGCCCAAAGCATAGCCTCATGCCAAGCTAGTAAGTCAGAGAAAATCATTTCAACCTTCATCCAGAAATTAAATGGTTATTGATTGATATGGAAGATACAGTAACCTTTCAGATTAAATTAACCAATGTTGCTGAACACAATTAAAATGTTTCTCATGTAACACTGTTTGCAGAGTGCATTTTTGACTAAGTTCCATCTCTGAGGTTAATTACCATGTCTAGGGTCCAGGAATAATAGATTAAGTGGAAAGTTGGCTCCAAAAGTTAAAGAATGGGAAGAAAGTAAGAAGTATTATACAGTGATTTATACCTCACTGATGAATTTGAGGGAGGAAAGCCAAATAACTACACCATTCTTCTGTGCTAACAGTTTTAGGCTAATGTACTCAGATAAAATTAAAAGGACGTCTGTTCTTTTCAGTAGGCAAGAACAGCTCTATATCTTTCTTGTAATTAGGAACCACCTTATTCTTGCTAGTTAAGTGAAAGGTGGGATATCCAAAGCAAATGTTCTGAAGACATTTTAGGTAGGAAAAACACCATTGTTTCAAGGGGAGCACAGCTCTTTATGAAAAGCAATGTGGAAATTAACTACTTTAAGAAGCGGGGCAAGGTGGAATGATACTCTCTAAATGCAAGATCTGTCTCAAAGTCTCAAGAGTAGCTTGATAATCTAGAGAGGCTAAAAGGAACTCTCTCAGTGCTCCCTTTGGGTGTGTGTTCTTTGCTATTTTGTTTTCAAATTTTGCATTAACACATGTCTGCAGTACACAATGAGTACACTCCTCATGAGCAGTTAGTATATGTATATAATGTATCTTATTTTTGTTTTTAATCCATTCTCTACCCCTCCTTTCCTCTGTTTCCTGGTTCCTTTTCCTTTTACAAGATATCTTCTTCCCTATCTCCTATTATTTACCATTTTTCTTTTTATATTTTAGGGAAGGGTCTACAGGGTGTTTAAGGTCTCACAACTAGATCAGACTCATAGTGATCCGCCTGCTTACAGCCTCCCAAAAGCTGGGATTACAGGCACAGGACACCACACCCAGTCTCAATTGCCATTTCCACAAAGCCCATAGGTGGGGCCAGCACAACACAGCACAACAGTCCCAGATATCTAACTCCAGGCCCCTGTGCTTGCTCTCAGGTGCTTTAATCCACTGAGCTACTTGGCTCTCCCTATTTACCTTTTATTGTGCTCTTTATTCATATCTTGAATATCTTATGAAATTGCTAGCTTTTGACAAATGCTCAACCCTGTCTCATGTTTCCCATTTTTAAAGTTCAAGTGTTGGACTAAATGCTTTCTAAAGTTGTTGTAGATCTCTAAGTAGGATATATATATATATATATATATATATATATATATATATATTTAGATAAATGACATTTTTATGCATGCAGCATGTTGCTTTTCACTCCATTTAGGAGGTTCTTGTGTCACTAGGACCAGGTTGGATAGAACACCCACAGTGCTTGGAAACTACTTTTTATAATAATCAAGTTTCCGAAAGTAAAACTCAAATAGCTCCCTGTGAAAGTAGCAAATGATAATACTAAAAGATAAAACAATCAAAAAACAGAAAAGGCCCTCCTGACAAATACAGGAAAGAGATACCTTTGTGACTTTTACCAGCTAATTGATGCATAAAAAGTTGTGAAGATCAATGCACATCAAAATCACAGCTAAATTGAATTTTTGACATTTTTGCAAATATCAAGCCCAAGGAATACATAGGTGCCTTCCGATTTGCCACAGCTGGAAGACTCCGAATCTCGAAGCACTCTAGGGGAGCCCATTACATAGTGTTAGATGGCTTGTCAGTGTGGAGGAAAAGTAATTGAAGAACCAAGCTGTATGTAAGAGTACTGCATTCTAAAATATTTACCAAATATCAATGAAGTGAGTCTTTTTCTTTCAAAACCAAAGCACAAAGTGTTGACTATGTAGTCAGCAGAGAAATTTAATAATTTGATTCTTTAAAATATTTTCTGGGTTCAGGCTGAGTGAGTTGTGTTTAAGCTTGTCTCTTGTCCACGTTTTTTAAAATAATGTTCGCCATATACATTTTTTTCTTCCTTATCAGAAGAAAAGATTTTAAAGCCAATATTTGATTTAAAAGACTACAGCTGATCTTGGCACTGTGGTACAGATGGGTATGGAAGATAAACTGTCATTCTTTGCATTGGTTCAGTAACACTATAAATTTGAAAATAATCTCAGGTCATCACATTCTACTACTTAATCTATTAAGTATATTTAAATATACAACAATGAAATATGCAAGTAGGATATTATTAAGTCCATGAGGTTCTCAGTCATATTTTTAAAAAATGCCACTACTACTACTACTACTACTACTACTACTACTACTACTACTATTAATTCACATACAAATGTCAAATCCAAGTCAGAAGACATCACTGATCATTAGAAAGTGATGTCCTTTTTAAAAAAAATAATTTTATTGAGAAACAAATAGCAACAAGACAGTTTCAAAACAGATTAGTAAGACAATTACAATAATTAATATATTGTAATTGTTGCCTTCGTAGTAGTTATTTGTAGTATAAGATGCAGACATGATATCCTGTCCAAACACTATTAGTGCAAATATTGCTTCTCATTGAATTAAGACAAGGGGCTGAAGAAACTGACTCAGTAAAATAAGCACTTACCTAGCAAGTGCAAGGGCCTCAGTTCAATCCCAGGTTGTGCAAAAAGGAAAAAAAAGATTCATTTCAGTGATAGAGAAAGTGATTTACATGTGGAGTGGAAGGAACTATTTCTATCCTTGGAAGGGCAACAACACTTGGTTTTAATCAGTTGCAATAGATATAAAAATCTAAAATTTTAAATGAGGTTAATAAATCAAGAAGAGTTAAAATGAAAATACTTTTCATAATCAACTTGCAAATAAATACTGCTGCATATTTTATTAAGATTAGTTCCAAGGTTAAGGCGAGTTGGAACAAATGTTTTATCCATATACACACTTCAAAGTGTTAGGTGAAATTGATCAGGAGAAAAAAATAATAAAGAGTACCACCACTTAGAAAAAATTATAATAGCAACATGCAATAGAAAACTATCGAATAGGAAGTTTCTTCTCCCTGAAAATATTTTCTTCAACCTCCAGCGAAACCATAATCACCTTCATGGGAGTTTAAAAAATCTAACCATACCTCACTCATCATACTCCAGTAACTCACGGAGTAATTCATAATAACAAAATCCTGTAAACAGCCCATATGCCCATCGACAGATAGCTGGATAAAGAAAATGTGGGATCTATACACAATGGAATACTACTCAGCTCTAAACAGGAACAAATTCGAGACATTTCTAGGAAAATAGATGCACCTGAAAAACATAATGTTGAGTGAAATAAGACACAGACATGTGAATACTATATAGTGTTTTTCACAGGAGTAAGGCAAAGTAGAAGCCAAGTGGAAAATAAAGTAAAGAAAGAATGAGAGAAGGGGATGGATCTCTTGCAGATGGTATGTCAGTCAGTGCCTACTACAATATGTGTATATTTAATGCAAGATATATAAAAATTCACCAGATTTGCTTACAATAAACACTTTCAGACTCAGGTGGAGAAAAGTGCAAAATAGGTATCTTATCCAGAGAAGGCTGGAACTCACTATAGTCTCATGTGAATTCTGTATCAAGAGGCCAAAGGGCCTGCACTGGACAGCTGAAGAGTTTGGATGGAAGTCAAGATCCACAACTAAGAACAGAAGTGAGCTTTCCTTTTCCCCTTCCCTTTGACTGCATCAGGGTCCCAGGCCTACAGGCTGGTGCCATTCACACCAGAGTGAGTCTTGTCTTCAGTAAGTTGCTCAGCCCTACACAAAGCTGTCCCGATCCAATTTAATTGTGTGTGCCTAACTGAAGTTGACCCAATCAGTTCATTATCACCGATGAGAAGGTGTCCAGGGGACCAAGGCTGAGGGATGAGCAGGAGGGGGTGGGGAAATAGGTGCAGTGAGGATATGCCATGTAGAAGGGAAAACAGTCTCAGGAAATGTGGACATTGTATGTTAAGATTAACACTATCAGCAAGGGGAAAATGGGACCTAGAAAGGAAGGAGGGAGGGAAGGCAAGAGAAAGGGGTTAAGAGAAGAAACACGGTGTATTGGATACATGTGACAACTCCCTTAGATGATTGCAAAACTCATGCCCTGCCTACATGTGCTAATAAAAACATCTATTCTCAACAAAACCTTGGTTGCTGTAAGTGCATGTCAAGAAAGAGATCAATGCCAGGCTGTAACTGTAATGACCCAAAGAAAGATTGTATACAGTGAAAATAAATGAGAACTAAAACTCATAATCATAATATTTATTTGTATTTGTATTTATTTATTTGTATTTTTTATTTATTTATTTGTATTTTTTAGGGAAGGATCTACAGGGTGTTCAGGGTCTCACTACTAGATCAGACTTGCAGCGATTTTCCTGTTTACAGCCTCCCAAGTGCTGGGTTTACAAGTGCATGCCACCATGCCCAGTCTCAATTGCCATCTCAGTGTTTCCTGGGGGCAGGGCCAGCAAGGCAGGCCTGGGCTCTTGCACCTGCTTGCAGGTGCTTTAATATAATGAGCTATTGAACTGGCCCATAATCGTAATATTTAAAAGTTGAAATAAATAAAACTTTGCAGAGGATCCTGAACAAATAGTAAGAGATAAAAGTCTAGAGAAATCTGCAAGGGGATGAGAAACGACTCAGCTCTATGAAGCACCACAGATATTGCAGTAAGGTCAGTGTGAACAGCATCCATTGGATCCTGCACTTCAGGGCAATATTGATGATGGGCAAATGCTGTTTTGATGGAAAGTCATAGTAATGAATTATGAACTGAATATATATATATATATATATATATATATATATATATATATATTCTGTCAGTAGAGAGACTTGGATTTTAATCCCTCTCAGATATTTAAGATTGGATCACGAGAAAATTACCTAACCTTAAAGAATTACAGTTTTTTATTTTACATGTAGAAATACTAATAACACATCATATGGTCTTATGAAAATAAATGAGACACTGCATGTAATGCACTAAGGTAGCACCAGGCATGTAGTAAACACTCAATAAATGTCACCCATTATTTTGAGGAAAAGGGAGATGCAAGGTCAGTAGAATAGATTTTGTGTCCTTTGTGACTTTGTTTACTGTTAGAATTTATGTGGGTAAGTCTGTGTGCATAAATGGGTGTTTTAGGCAGAAGTAAATTGAACAGTTATAGGCTAAGGAAAATACACCAGCAAATAAAGAAAGGAAGCACCTAAATTCTGCTTAGAAAAGCAATAGCTTTTCACAAGCCTCCAAAGACAAAAGAATATTTTTGGATGGGGATTTTCCTGAAGACAAGATATCAGAAGAGAAAGGAAGATGCTTTAAGTTGGACGAAAGAAAATATATAGATGCTGAATGTGAAACAAAGTCAAAGACTTGTGTATGAGTAGTCAATTGAAATGTAGTGCCACGGAGCAAGAGTATGGGAACACAGAAATTGAAGCCTGGAAAGAGGAAAAATTAGTACACCACTGTGCATAAAAGGCATTTTAACCTGGGGACTGGAAAGCAACAGAGAGAAGGAGGCACCTATTGATCCTGTCCCAATGTTCATCTCCCATCTGTAGAAGGCTGCCAAAATGACAGTCACACTTCCATTTCCAGCAGTGCTTACACACGTCCTGAATAATCTCCCCAGCATCCTGCAGGGCTGATTCAAAGATCTGAAAGATTTTTAGTGCATTTTGGAGACAAGATGCTATCCATTCCAGGTAAGCTGAAGCCTACATAGAATTTATTGGCTATGACCTTGACTAGAATCAGAAATAAGACAGAGAATATTTGAGTTAGAAAATGAGAGTGAGTGGATAAAATGTAGACCTTACTGTACTCTTACCTGTCCTTAAGTTCAATCTTTAATTGCATTTTCTAGTTTTTGGTCTTCAAAAGACATACAATGGGAAGATTGGTCTAACAAGATGCAATTCCATTCTTTTCTGGATGAAACTGGTCAGAAGATTTACTAGATAATCATCATTTCCTGTATTTAACATTTTAAATTTGTCTCATGCTGTCATAAACTCAGCTAATTTGGCCACCTTTCCATAGGTAAAAGCAGACCTTCAACACTGAAGGGTCTGAGCTTTCATAAATTTTGTCATTATTGAATGATAGTTATTGAATCTGTCCATTCACCCTTATTACTGAGCATGAGAGTAGTAAGAAACGGCACAGTAAATGAAATAGGTTCCTTCCTATCTCCCCCATACAGCAACTTTTCTCTACAATCAGGAACTCCTTTCTTTGCTCACTGAATCTTCAAGTGGTCTAGTAAAAATGACAGGTACAAGTTCAGTAGAAACCTTGTGTCCCATAGAAAAAACAAGTTATGAGATAAGAATTCAAAGGAGGTCTGCACACACTCAATGCCCACAAATGTGAATGTTAACACCTTTTGATACAAATACCAATGAGCAAACCTGAGTCAATATTCCTCTTTGTCCCATGGTAGAAGGAGTCACAGAGAATAAGCAATTTTCAAGTTTATGAACAAAGGATACAAGCAAAAAAATCTGTAAATGAGCCACCAGAAATGTAAGAAAGGCCAATCCCTTTTACAATGCTTCTTTCCCAACCCAGGTATTCTAGATTTTAAGAGAATAGCACATTAATTGAACAGTAGAACACTTCAGGGTATTTTCTTCCAAGCTAACATTGAGCAGACAATTAAATAGGCACTTTTCATATTATTTGAGCTCCCACTTCTGTAGAATGCAGATATTTACGCTAGCACTAGATGATTCCACCATTACCTATGCAGTGCTCTAAAACCAGTCGCTTTTGGAGAAAGTATTATGGCAAATAATTAGAAAAGGCTTTGTGTGAGCTCTCAGGTAATGCTGAGGATAAACTGTCTTTGGGCAGAAAATGTAAAAGTACATTTAGTAGAGATATCAATTGTTAAACTCTTGCTGCCCCCTTGAAAGGTTTTGATGAAATCTGCAAGCCATTTAAATAAATGCCTAGTCTTTGTAAAATGCTCCTACACACAGACAACATTGTCTGTCTCATACACGGACAGGTTGGGTGCTCAGGAGAGCAGCAGCAAGGTCAGCTGTGGGGAAAATGGAGATCTTGTTTCTGGAGATATGCATAGCCTGTGTGTCTTACATCTGGCCTCTCTTCTCATCATGCACTGTGTCATGAAGTGGCTGAGGCCACTAGAGACACAAGAGGGAGCAGAAAGTTTCCTTCAAGCTGGACATACCTTTTCTTTGATGCTCATGGACCTGGTTTTGAGTAAAACCTGCTCTGCTGGTGCAAGAATAAAGATCTCAAAGGCCAGGTCATTAATTTCTTTTTAAGACTGTTTAAACAGCAACCATTCGCTTCCCAAGTCTTAAGATGCTGAGGGCTGACATTGATGTGTAAGAGGCACTGAATACCCCAGATACTCTGCCTTCCCTTGGCTTCATCCTGTTCTGCTAGAGATGAGGCTTAGTCATTGTGATGCTGTAGCACATCCAGGCTTCATCATCGCCCCATGGCCCACTACACTAAGGTTCCTGTTTGTATCCATTCTGGGATGCTGTCGTGTATGTCTGCTACATAGGTACTAAGTGCTCCTTATCACAGTCCTCCAAAAGGCAAAGCTTAAGGCTTATGCGAAGGTAGTTTCTTTCAAAGCAATCACAGTGAGAAGCAGTGAGAAATCTGTAATAGGAAATCAGAGAAGTAGAAAAGGAGGTGTTTCATCAACGAGTCACTGGTGCAACAATAACATTTCAATCACTCCAAAGATTTCTGAGGAACATGCAAAATGCCTCTTGGAATTTTCCACTTGAAGCTGACAGAGTATCGTCTATCATTTCTCTATTGGTTGAGGGTTATGTCAGAAGACATTATTGTCTCTTTACTTTTGGGCTATGCGGGGTTCCTCTGGCATCCTATGTTGCAGCAGGAGAAGATCCTCATAAAATGTTCAGTATATGACTGAGATGAGACTCCTGAGAATAAAATGAATCACAGTATACCCCGTACTTCCCTCTGTGCCCATACTTGAGTCAAGTAAATTAGAAGGGTGGAGATAGTGCACAAGGGGGCATGGTACAGAGGCAAGGAGCATGAAGAGTGGAAAAGGTCAACATGAAGGATATGGAGGGAGCATAATTAGATGCAGTAAGTTTCCATAAAAGCAAGGTGGACAACAGACATGCTTATAAACAATGATACTTGTTACATTTAAAATTGTATGTATTACTACAACATAAATTGTTTTCCATGCTTTCAAAATCTGCAACAACCTTGTGACCCAGTGAAATCTGGATATTAAGGGAGAGTCTAGAGAACCTGAAAAAGTTCCTACAATTTATATTTGAGCTAGCACTGAAAGAAGGCAAGTGGCCGTAATGGAAGAGAAAACCAGGAAAGTGCTATCATACTGCTTTCTAAAAATTTGGAGATATATTGGCAGAAAGATTTTGGAATTCTAGCAAGTCATTGGATTTTTCTTTTTTGAAATATTACATCTATACCATAAAGTGCAAAACTCACAGAAGTTTGCACAAAGTAAAAACCTCATATAACAGCATCCATTCCAAGAACCTAAATATTACTCATCCAATGTCCAAGAAGATGGCCCTGGTGCCCCTTCCACCCTGTAAGACTTGTCATTTTCTTTATTACTAACACTTTTAGCTATTTTTGTCTCTTTCTCAACTTTATTCAAATGAAAACACAAAGGATACACTCTGTAGATTTTGGTTTCTCTCAACACGGAGGTTCTCTGAGTGTTGGGTTCTTGGTGGTGAGATCTACCCCATGGTTTCTAAAGGTGTTATTTTTTTCTGTTAATTGAGCTGAAAAGAATTGACAGCTACTGCTTTGTCTCCCACTTGGCTGTGAAGACCTAGATCTGTCATATTAATCTTTGTCTCCCCGGTACCTCATGAATTGTCTAAGATCATGACAAAATGAATGATACCTCCTTTTATCCACCACAGCAGTGACTAACGCAGAGCACGCCTTTTCCTGGCACATAATAAATATGAGTTGACTCTTTGATTATGAAATTATTCTAATTTCATTTTTCTAACATTTCTATTGACATCTTAATCCATAAACACTAGTCTTAAGTATATAATTCATAAGGCCTTTTATTGCTTTATGTATTGCATTTTTAATGAGAGAAAAGAGTGAACCTGGCAGCCAAGAGTCCCAGAATGGTACTAAGAATCAAAAGAGATCTAGTGATGAGGTGAACGGGAAGAAAACTTTTCACAGTTCTCACATGGCTGTGAAGAACAATAAGTTCCCCCAAACCTCTGTTTCTTGTAGTTTCAAAGTCACATCTCATTAATGGCACCTGATTTTGGAGTTTTGTTGTTTTTAGACTTTGCTTACCTATTACTCTAGACCACAAAATTTTAGATTGGGTGATGTTGGTATCTTCCAAGGTAAAAACAATTTTTATCCAAGAATTTTTACAAACAGAAGCAAAGAGTGCAATAACTCTGATTAAGAGTTATTGATTAAGAGTCTGTGCAAATTTTAGAATTTCTTTGTATATCTTTCATTTTGTCTTAGTATAATTTATGCATGCTTATATATATTGAGAAATTACCCATAGATTGTTTATATTAATCACTAAGTAACAGAGAAGACAGTTTAGTATTGTTTTTATGAAGTACCCTTCTCTTCATGTTTTAAGTAAGATTTAATAACTATTGTTTAAAATATCTATCTATATATACATATACATAATTATAACTTAGCTATAGTAATAACATAATTAAGTTTCTTTTTTTTTTTTTTTTTGGCTGAACCTGGGATTGAACTCAGGCCCTTGTGCTTGCCAGGGAAACGCTTATTCCACTGAGCCATCTCCCCAGCCCCAGTAATAACATAATTCAATGATAATAAAAACACTAATAGTCCTAAGTAACAGTGCCTATGTGCCAATTATGAGTCTAAATACTTTGTATATTAAAACTATATATTACCTTAAATATTAATGCATTTGATACTTATATATCCTTGTGAACTAGAGATTTTCATTATTTCCATTATATAATTAAGATAAATGAGCCCCTGAGATGTAAAAAAACAAAATCACATACTAGGGGAAGAGACAGAAAAAAAACCTAAGATCCAGATTCTGTGCTTTTAACCATTATGGTATATTGGGTCTAATTAAAGTAAAAAGAGAAAGAAAAAACAAAAGAGAAAGCCTTGAAATTTATACTGACTTTTCAAAGGACTCCAATTATATGTACGTTCTTCTCACAGCCAAGTGTCTCTATCATGTGGAATTTTTTGAAATCAGGCAGAAGTATAGGAAGTTTGGAAGAGAACAGAGAAGAAACAGCTAAATAGGCAAGAAGAGGCAGGATCTGGCTTAGAGGCAGTGACAAATGGGTAAGGTGGGGAACCAGGTAGAACTTTTAATTACTGTAACTCTGAGAACTTGTCCCAGTAGTAAGCAGATTTTGAAAATATTCCCTAGAAGTGAGCTTGGGAAGAACAACCTCATGATTATTAATAATATATTCTAAAGTATTATTTTTAAGACAACACCCAAGAGACAAAGACAATGACAGAGATAAAGTTTTTTCTGAATTATTACATAGTTGGAATGAATATTAAAAAATTAAAAATTAATACAAACATTAATTCTTTCAAACAGTAGATTAAGGCACTGTAATATTCTTTAGCAATTAGAGTAAGAATTGAAAAGAATTAATAAAACTAAGTGACCATTTCTAAGATGATCAAATAATGAACAAAATATCAATCACGAAGAGAATAGAAATATAATTACAGAAAGGAGACATAGGCTTTAATGAGTGGGTCAATATATCCCAACTACATTCTGTTCCTCCATCTCTTTGCATCTTTTATATTTCTTTCTGCTTAAAAAAAAAAATAAAGCTAATGATAAATCAAATCCCTTGGGCAGTAGAACAATTTGCATTTGGCATATCTAAATGCCTTTTCCCAGAGCCTATCAGAGTTTTTATGTAATAATGGTATTAATTAATATTTTATCATTAAGGAAAGATATGTTATTAATTAAAGTAGATGCAATAAAGAAATCCCTAGCCCCAAATCCCAAGTGGAATGAATACATTAACAATTTTAGGTAATAAATACAATTGGAAAAGTGAGTCCCTCTTCCACAACACATGGGAAACCACTTTTGGAACATTTATAAGCATGTAATTTATTCAAGACAAGAATTCTTAGATATTCTGTATTGGTACATGTCTTGGTGACTTTGGGATGGATCTAGAACATGAACGCAACATATTTTCAGAGCCGTTCAACATTTAGAGTTTGAATAAAAAGCCTAAAATGTATAAATATCTCAAGAAATGTATAATTTTAGAATAATGTTTCAGAGCAGGTTTGTGAAAAATTGAGTCTTAGGTTGCCTTAATATAGTTAAATATCAAAAGCAAATACACGTTCATATACACTAGCAAAGTAATCATATATTTGAGGAAAATAACTTAAGTATTTGAATGAATCAAAGATTCATTAATTATTGTTAAACAAAAATATTTCAAATTTAGTTTAAGTTATCTTCTTTTGGACACTTTCTATGTAGCATTGGGAGGCCACAAAGATAAAATGGTATGATCAGGGAGAAAAAGATGTATTTGTTGGAAAAAATAATACATAGAGATGTAGAGTACAAATCACATGACATTATCTTATATTCTGTCTGCTGTTTGGATGCATTTTGATATAAGTGGGAGAGCATTCTATTTAGCCAAAGTTTTTTATAGAAAACTAAATTATTACCAAAATGCATAAAGCTATTGAGTGGTAGAGAAGAAGAATGACTTGAAATGCTTTGGGTTGTATAAGCTTAAGATAAAGGTCCTTAGCCTTTCCAGGGGGAACGTTTTAGTCCTCCTGAGTGGAGAGCTCATGGGTCCTGTCATAAAGGTGCAGACAAAGGCACTGAGTAGCTCATGCACTCAACAAGTACTGCCTATCCATAATACATGGCCACAGCCATGTAGTTATACATTTTTGAGATATTTATACATTTTAGTTTTTTTATTCAAACTCTAAATGTTGAAAGCCTCTGAAAATATGTTGTGTTCACATTCTAGATCCATCCCAAAGTCACCAGGCCATGCACAGATACAGAATATCTAAGAATTCTTGTCTTGAATAAATTACATGCTCATTAATGTTCCAAAAGTAGGCTCCCATGTGTCTTGGAAGAGGGACTCACTTGCTCAATACACATGTAGATACAAGTACGTAAGTAGATGACACTGGTTTAAAAAATAAAAAGTCATAAAAATATTAGAGCAGGGTAGGAAGAGTAAGAATAATTAGGAGAGAGTGGGAAGCAGGTTTTAGAAGTGTAAGCTGGATGTGATTTGCTATAAAGTGATTTATGAGACACGTTACTCTATGTAGAGCCTGAATGTTCCGGATCAGCCCAACACCCCTTGGATGGGAGAGGCACACTGTCTTATAGGAGGAACTTCAAGAAAACCAGTGAGCCAGAGGAGCCCAGTGGGTGATAGAATCTCAGCGATATGGGCTCGTGGAAGGCCCTATACAAATGGCAGGAACTTTAATGTGTATTTCGATGGACATTGATATTGGGTCAGTGCAGTACATGACAGTAATCTAATACCTCAGAAGGGATATTCTGACTTTTTTTATAGCGTAGACTTGTGCTTGAAGATGGGAAACCATAAATGAATATAATTCATGACAAAAGAAAAGTTTGTAGTGGGCAATATCAGCAGAAGTGGAGAGAAGTAGTGAGCATTATTTACCAAGGTGTATGCATGATAGAACATCCAGGACTATCAGTGTCCCAGCACTAATATTATCATAGGCAGCTAAGTTTGATAAAAAAATAATATATTCAGAAAGGGACTGTTCTCTCAAAAAAAGTCAGTGCAAAAAGTGAGAACACATCAAAACTGTGGCTGTTGGTGCAGTTGAAGAAGGCAACTTTGAGGTTTTAGTGTAATTCATAACACCTTTTCTATCTCTCTCTCTCTTTCTCTATCTCTCTCTCTCTCTCTCTCTCTCTCTCTCTCTCTCTCTCTCTGTAAGCCTTAACCTCTATTGCTTCTTATAATTCATTCTTTGACTTCAGGAAACATCCGTTTATTTGACACATTATTTGGGACTTATATTTGTTCTATCTCAGTAGTCTCTAGACTTGGGGAGATACAGAAGGTAGAGGCTATTATAATTTGAAGGAGGGCTGTATAGAGTCCACTACTTGAGGGGAAGCATAGAACTAGCTCAAGATCAACTTGAAGATAGTGAGTCAGGACAATGCAATTATTAGTGACTGTCACTGAAGCCAGAAGGCATAGTATTCTAATCCTTACAAGTTAACATCAAGGGCCAAGCTCAGGAATAAAGAAGTGTGAAGAGTATGTCTCTAACAGAAAATGGAAGATACACTGCACCCACATCTTGGAAGTTATGGTTCAATGAAATGGAGTGATATATGCTCCAAATTGTAAGTAATGCAAAGATATAATATTTGCCATAGGATTTATCAATGTAGAGTACATTAATAGTCTTAGAAGAATTCCATGATATTACTGAGCACAAACAGCTGTATTAGAGGATGTTTAATAGTGAATAAAAAATATAGGATAGAGTGAATTTATACAACCATATAAAGCACAAAAAGAATTTGAAATCTCATATTTCTGTTTACTTCCCAAGTAGTGGAATTATCATATAAAACATATTGCTTCTGGGTTCTGATGTACCTGAGATAAACAAGACAGTGGTATCATCCTTGGATTTTTCATTTTAGTAGCTATCTAAGTCATGTAAGCTGCTAAAAGTGTAGTTTGAGCATGCCTCCAAGAAACAGAGAAAATCTAGGAACTATGACCACATATTTGCATTTTTATCTTTTGAAATATTATAGCCTGTGATTCATGGCTGCTTTAAGAATATGAACTTGAACTGTACTTTTTCCTATTCTAGAATCAATAGTATACCATGTCTCCTGATCAATCTTAACTGACCATTATCAGGCTATTGTGATAATATAGGTACAGATGATGTGAACTTCGTTAGGATAGTGGAAGCAAAAATTTAAAAGATAAGAGTTTCCAGATAAGATGCCAACAATAATTTAGCAAAATAATTGGATATATGGAATAAAAGATAAGCGGGAACTGGAACTTTTCATAGTTTTCTTTCAGTAATGCACAAAGAAAATCGGTGATTTCACAGACAAAGCTTAGAGCTTTTTAGAAAGAAAACATTGGACAGTAGAAAGAAATCAGAAAGTATTTGCTTTTAAATGGCAAAACTTGTGCTAGTTCAGTGATTAATATTTGGAAATCCCTGAGATAAACACATCCATTATAGTACCTGATAAAAGAACTTAGGTATCATACTGAGAATGAGGAAATGGATTTATACTGAGGCATAAAGTGATCCCCTGGTTGGGAAGGTAATGGAAGAGAAGTGATGAAGAGAGGCTGCAGACCACATGATGAAACCTGTACAGCTGACCTTTAGAACATGAATGCTTTGTTTTAAATAAAGTTTTATTGTTTTTCAACCACTTAGCAAATTTGATCAACTTGATAAATCTTGATCAACTATTTTATTAATATTCACCTCAAAATTTGGTTTCTCTGAAAATGTAGCAAGTTTGATCTCTACACTTCATGCAGGAGCTTTAAAGATTTTTGAAATGACTAGGGAAAGCAACACACCCCTCTGAGATGTGCTTTAGGGCGAGAGCAGAAGAAAGCAGATAGGGGGTTTGAAAGATAAGGACACAGAACACAGAGATTCTAAAGGAAAAGATTGTTTTAGTGGGACTTCTATCCATGACATTAAAGAAATCAGCAAATCTTCTGCCAGAAAACATCATATGGACAAAATCGTCATAATTATTTCAGGTTATGGGAAGTTGACCACTGACCAAAAAATACACTAAAAAGCATTTATTCATGGAAAATTGTTGCTATTTGTTTAAAAAAATGGATTTCATAGAGTTTTTTTTTGTGATGAATCTTGTAATCTCCTAGCTCCATCTAGTTAGTGTCACCAAAAGAGACTGGCCATGAAAACCAAGAGCTTTATTGCTGGAAGGGGAGACTGTAAACAAAATGGTGTCTGAAAAACCCACTGCAGTCTTTTCCTAACACTGAATGTTTTCCCAGTCCGGTTCACCCACCCTGGCAGAAGTCAGAAAGTTCACAGATCTTACAGACCTTTGAGTACAACCTGCAACTAATCATTAGATCTAAATCATGAAAAAGATAGAGAAAAATCCTACAAAACCAAATTTAAAAATGAGGGTTTAAAACTTCATTACAAGCGGTGGTGCACACGTGTAATTCCAGCACTTGGGAAGGTAAGCTAGTATGATTGTCTAAGTTGGAAGCCAGCCTGGGATATATAGTTCAAGGCTGCTCTGAACTGCATAGAAAGACCCCATCTCAGGAAAAAAAAATGAAAAAAAAATTACATAAAAATGGCTTGGTATCTGCAGTCACACACTGACATAGATTAAATCCACTGAAGTTATTAAAGCAAACCAACAAGCAAACAAACTATATTCCAGAATTGTCCTGATATAAAATGCCTTTTATTTATTCACCAAAAAATTAATTTATGAAAATGCAGTGGATAAAATCACCCATAATGGAATAACCAGAAAGATGTGTAAATATAGAGCTTTATTTTAAGTAATTAGCTTCTAAGTCATCAAAGCTTGGTGGAGGAAAAATTTGATGAGGTATACCAGCATACAGGAAACAGGAAAGAATTTCAGTTCATGTCTCAAACTAATATACAACTTAAAATCCTTTTGTCTCAGAGTGATTGGTCCACCCATATTATGGGGATAATTTTCTTTAATCAACTTGCACTAATTTAAATGCAATCTTATAAAAAATACCTTCACAGAAACATACAGACAACTGTTGGTCAAATATTTAGGCATGAATTTCCAACATGTTGAGATAAAACATCAATCATTACATAGATAATTAACAGAAAAGTGACCTGTAGTGATTACATGAAAAGAAATCATCATAAATTCTCCGAGTGGGTTGTTAATGAAATTAATTATCAGAACTTCATAATGCTATTATGCATATAAGCAGAGAGTTACAGGGAACAAATAAATATTGAGAATAATTTGTAAGTTATAGAATCTCAATAAATAGAATGCATACAAAAAGGAAATGAATATTCTAGAATACAATAAAATAAAATTTCACTAATTAGGATCAAAAACTTAAAAGAAGAATCAGAGAACCATAAGATGGATGAGTAAAAATGTTCTAATTTATAGTACAGAAATGCAACGATTGAAGCATGTGAAGAAAGCCAGAAAGCCTAGTAGCCATATCACTTACATGAACTTACGAGTGAAGGAGACCTTGGAGAGGAACAAGAGAAATAGAAAGAAAAACACATTTTAAAAATTCCTAACTTCATAAGTTATAGTTTAAAACTGTAGATTCGAGTAGTTTAGTAAACAAAAATAACAAAGCGAAGATATTCACACTGAAACCTATCACAAAACTGCGAAAGTCAAAGACGAAGAAAATCTTGAATGCAACAAGGGAAAAATATCCCATGTACAGGAAAGAACGATATCATGACTTGTTCATTTTACATTTAAAACAATGAAATTATTAGGCTGTAAATTGTCTAATCAAAGAGCTGAAATAAAAAGGAATGGTAGGTCGAGAATATTAATCAAATCTATCCTTCAGAAAAAAAATGAAAAGAATATGTATCTAAATAAAGAAAATCTAGGTGCCTCCCCCACCCCGCCCGCCGAGTAGGATTTTCTGCCGAGTTC
>NW_004524793.1:2374944-2385537 GCF_000260255.1 Octodon degus
AAAAAAATCTAAGGAAAATCATAGTTATTAGCACAGAAAGGACTTGGTGACACAAATTCATAAGAAAATAGGAGCACAAGAACTGTGAAATACAGTAATAAGTATAAAACATTGAGCAATATATTTGTTTTACGACTTCATTATGTTGGAAAATTATACATGCCAGAGTGCATAAAATAAGCAGAAACAAATAAAATATGATATGAATTACTATATTTAGAATTACTATATTTTTTGGGCATGGTGACACATACCTGTAATCCCAGCATTAGGGAAACAGAAATCAGGAGGATCACTAGGAGTCCAAGCTGTGTAGTGAGACTCTGCACAAAAAGTATTATAATTCGACATATTTTGATAAATTAGAATGTGCATTATAATAACTTGTACACTTCTAAAAATAACTAAAATAAATTCTACATAAGTTACTAATTGTTAACTTTGCATTTATCACCTAATAGATAGCACATATGAATTAGTTAGAGACTAATTCACACCATTGACAAAGGATGGTTTAGCATGGTGGTATGTGCCTGTAATCCTAGCGACTTGGGAGGCAGAAACTAGTAGAGGGAGAGTTTAAATCTTGCTGGGATCATATAAAGTGATCTCAAATCTCAAAAAGAGAAATATGAAAAGATAGATCAATAAAGGAGATAAAATAATACATAGAAAGATATCTAATACAAAAAGCAAGAAAAGTTAAGTGAAGAACCACAGTGTCATAAAGCTTGCTAGAAAATGAATAGGAAAATGCCAAATATAAATACATGAATGGCATTACATGCAAATGGAATAAACACTTCAAACAAAAGGCAAAGTTTGTCAAAGTACAGAAAAAGAAAAGTCTAATAATACACTGCTTACAAGTGCCAATTTATGTGCTTATACACAAATAATATCACAGTAAAAGGAAAAGATAAGTGTGCAGTTCCTATAAATAGTAGTCATAAATTTGATGGTCATATTAACATTAGAAAAAAAGCAAAATCTTAAAGCACAAAATAACAAATTGAAAGTGATTGATAACTGAAGAATGATAGGTGAATATTACGGTGTCAGTCTCAATAATTGGCAGAACAAACAGGAAATCCTTCAGAATGAACAATAGCAACTTGGTCTATAGACAAGCATGAAATACCTCACCATATATAGCAAAATATACATTATTTTTAAGTTCACAGGAAAAGTTCAGATTAATTGTGCAGTTGATTGGCTTGGGAGATATGCATGAGGTTAGTAAAGCACACTTTTGTGTGTACCTGGACAGGTCAGACTGACTGTGGCCCTTTTCTGGTCCTTCCCTCTTCCTCCATGGTGGTCTTGCCCTGCATGCTTCTTCCCAGCCATACTGAATTGAACAACTTTGCTCCATCGCTATCCAGCCAGCCAATCGAGGACTCATTCATTGGAAACTATAAGCTAAGGAAATCATTCTTTCCTTTAAGTCGTAGATGTCAGATGCTTGGCCCCAGTCACAAGAAAGCTGACCAAAAATTGTATAACAGAGAAACAGGAAACTATAGATATGTCTATACTTAATATTGTTGTTGAAAAGTGTCTGGAACCAATTATCAGAATGTGTTTGAAAAGTTTGAAGGTGGAAGTGAAGACCTTGAGTTTTGTAAACAAACACAAACTGGCAATTATGGGGAAATCATGCAAGAATGAAATGCTGATAGATGGATACAAAAGGTAATTGAAAAATAATGGAGTGTTCCACTTCCTAGGAGAAGCTCCTCTTTGCAGTCAGCATCAAAGGAAGGGAGAGAGGCTTGCTAAAAGCCACATCTACATCTCCTCCCTTTGCTCTTTTTCTTTTCCACCACCATAAACTGGTACCCTCTGCTATGTTCCAGTCTACCTTTTAGCCAGCTGAGTATGGACTGAAACCTCTACTAACTGTGAGCTGAATAAACCTTTCCTTCCTTAATTTTGGATGTTGGGGGTTGGGTCTCAGCAATGAGGGAAAAGCAACTGAGAAAATGAAGTTTAAGTTAAGAATGAGTACTGCGATAGAACCTGCAATGGAGATCTTGGGAATATGACTCTGAGGAAGAACTATGTGTTTTGGATGTGTCTTGTGATTTCTCTGGGAGATTCAATATAACAAAGTGATACAGTAATTGATCTGGTAGAGGAAATTTCAATGGATCCTAATGTTTAGAGAATGGTCTGAATACTACTGACTGTTTTTAGTCAAACTTATAGTGGAACACAGGAGAGAAATAATAGCATAAAAATTAAGTTTTTAATGTGAACAAATCACATGTAAAATTAAGTTAAAAGAAGGTGTGGTTACTGAAAAAAATTAGTACCTTCACCTACACCAAATACTTTGAAACAGAATAGAAGAAATATATACTGAATGCATGTCAGAAATCACGAAAATCCCACCTGCTTTAGGCATAAAGCTGTAAAAGTATAAACCTTCCATTCGAATTGAGACCAACTTGGTACCTCCCTTGGGAAGAGGCACTTAGGGAATTGATTCCTAAACATTTCAGCATGCTTATCCACCCAGTAACTCCAAGCCTTCTGCAATTATGATCCTATGGAGCCTGGTTACGGCTAAAGCTCATGGTAGACCTTAGCATCAACCTGGTACTGGATTTTCTGAAATTCAGAGCACAAAATCTGTGGTCTCACCAAGATTTCAAAGAAAGACCTCAAAGACCATGCAGTGTGCCCATTAACAGAGAACTCATGAATCTGTGAGTAGAACCCCAGGCTTTAATGAAGACCCAAGAAATTTGAAAATGCCAGGAAATAGTTTTTAATTGGAGATTAAATACAGAAGATGGGTAGAAGAAGATGGATTTGCACATGATGATTAAGCTTAATTGGCAACTTGAATGGCTTGGGAGTCACTTAGAGGATTGTAACCCACAGTGCTGGTTATGTCTGTGTATATTAGGGAGTGCTATCATTGGATTATATGTCTGGTCTGTCACCCCCTCTTTTTTGATGCTTTTTTCTGTACTCCTCTTAGCTACTAAGAAATGTGAAGCTTTCTTGCACTATGCCCTTCCACCATGATGTTTCTGATTTGGAGCCAGGTGATCACAGAGTGCATCCTCCGAAATTATAATCCAATGAATCTTTTTTTTTTTTTACTAAGTTGTGGCTATCAGGTATTCAGTCTCAGAAAAAGCAAGCTAATACACTCACAAAGATATTTTCTAGAAATAATCATAAGCTATAATATATATGTTTGTTATAGTTTTCATCTAGGTGTCCCCCTAAAGCCTCATCCAGACATAAATGGGGCCTTTTCAGAAGTGGCTCGATCTAGAGTGAGTGATGGTGGAATGGACTCATGGTGCAACGTGAAGATCAAGGACACTAGGATTAAGGATGAGTTCTACCTTCCTTCAATATAGTGGGTAAAATATAAGGGCTAGAAAGAGCTGTGGTCATCCCTTTTGCTTTGCTAACTTCTGCCTACCATGAATTGTTCCTTTCGTGCAATGAGCATGTTCCTTGCCACCCTGCAAACTAGTTGATTATGCACTGAAACTTTTACGAATAGTGCACTACATAAACACTTCATCCTTTAACTTTGAGCGCTGGTATTTTGCCTCCACAATGAGAAAAGTAACTAAGATTGAATTTGCTACGAGACAAGTGGGGTAGTTGCTAACTGTACATGGCCATAAGGTTAGGAGCATTTCGATCTAGCTTGGGGGAAGAAGATTTAGGAGAGGTTTGGAAATGTCAACTGAAAAAGCATAAGTAGCTCACCTGAGACTGTACTGGATGGGAGATTCTGGTAAGAGCTTGGAAAACCAGAAGGCTCCTAGAAATGCTGCAGTAAAAGTCAGGCTCAGGTCTTTTCTGTGGGGAGAAAGGACTGGCATGCACTGACTGTTGGACTCCAGATGGAATGTGTTATGGCTTAGCAGAAAATGTATAATTTGCTCATGTCAATGGACAGCCTAAGACTGAGATTAAGGTTGGTGGACTTCTGAAGCCAAGAACCAAAATGTATTTTTCCTCCCCTAGGTGGTTTTTCTCAAGTATTTGATTATAGCAACAAGAAGTTGATTAACACAGTTCTCATATCACTAAATGGTGGTCAAGAAAATTAATCATTAGGTAACTTCAAATTAACATGTCAATGAGATACCACCACACACTCATTAGAATGGTTCACATCATTTAAAACAGCTCTGACAAAATATGGTCACCACTACATATCATAAAGCAAGTATAAGATATTTCACATTCACAGAGGTATGATACAGTACTGTCCTACATCTATAATAATAGAGGTTGCAATTGAAAAGACATTGTTTCATATTTGATTCCACATTTCCAACAGAGGGCCCAAAGGATGATATGTTATAGCTCTGTGAGGAAATAAAACTTCCTAGGATTTGTTTACATTGGTAGATCACTTTCAATATTTTCTTCATGAACATCAGCAAAGCTACACTTAAAAAAAAAAACTTGGGGAAAGGAAGGAAAAGTGAAATATATGGCAGTTGAGATAGTTATATAGGTAGGTTTTCTTAGTTCATGGGAACAGAAATATTTGTTCTAATATTATCTAGACTTTATTTCATGCCTATATCTTATATTCTGAAGAACTACTATGAAGATAATTCTACATAATAAATTGATTATTATTAATCTCCTGTTTGCCTGATTTGAAACTGTTTTACCTTATTTATATGTTTCCTCTCTATAAAATCTTTAAAAATCATGGGATTAAAAACAAAATTGCAGAAAAAAAAGTTTCATATGAAAATGCATGAGTCAAGGGAAATAGGATTCAATCTAGCTTGTATTTGATCAAATTTGTTATATTTGATGGATTAGAGCTCCACTGTAGAAAGGAAGGGCCAAGGACTAGTAGGTTGTCTAACCAAATAGCCTGACACTACTGTTTTTAGGAGAGTGGGGCAAACTAGAACCCTCATCTATTGCAGGAGAATGAAAACTGATATAGACACTTAATGGTTGATGCATTCCGTCAACTTGAGAAGATTAGAAATTTAACTAAGTAACTCAGCAGGGACCCAGGGTCTTTACTTTGTAAATATCCATATCCTGTACAAAAGGAGAGCACAGAGATGGTTTGAGCGCTACACTCTCATGGGGTGGGGGCTGCTTATGATATAAGGGAGGAAGGAAGGCTTGATCCTCTGTTTTTTGCTCTTGTTGCTTTTGTTGTCTTCTGCTGCCATCGGATATTGTTCCTCCAAAATGTGCTACTCTGCACTTGGTACTAGCTGTAGCTGATTATGGATTGAAACTTCTATAAACTGTGAGCTAAATAAACATTTCCCTCTTTAATTCTGGGTGTTAAGTACTCTGTCTCAGCAATGAGGGAAAAGTAATGAAGACACATTGTCAAAGTAAGTTTAGCAATTTCTTGGTAGGTTAAACATAAAAGTGAATATATAGCATATCAAGTACATTTCTTAGAAAGCATGCAAACTAAGTTACTTGAAGGGAATATGAGAATATCAATAACTGAAGTCTTGATGAGAGCAACATCTATAAACATTTAATGTCCATCAGCTGGTGACTGGACAAACATAATGAAACACTATTCAGTAATACAAAAAGGAACAAATGATATAGACTACAAAGGGAACCAACTTCAAAAGAAATAGACACTAAAGACCAAGGATTTTATAATCCTTTTATATGAAATTTGAGGAAGAGGCAAAACTATGGAGAAAGAAAACACAGCAATGGGTTGGGAGTGATAAGATGGACAGCAGATGCAAAGCTTTTATGTGGTTATGAAAATTTTCTGACAAGAGATTGTAGTGATAGGTGATGAGCTGTTTATATTTACTAAAAGTGCTTAAACTATGTAGTCAAGAGTGTACTTTACAGTGTCCAAAGCAGAAATCAATATTAATGCAAATACTACATTATACTGAAAATTTATATTAAATCTTTTTAAAAGGTAGTATTTCAGTATTCAGGCTTATCACTAATGTATTTGAAATACAACTTTAATTCATTCCCAAGTCATGAATAAGCAAACTCTTCTTTGAGAAACCTCATTCAAAGATTATTTTCTCACCTTTACTCTGAGAGGTGAGAAATTATAATAAAAAATAAAGCTACATAATAAATATAATCATAAATTAAGCTTCTCAATACATTCTTATACAATTTAATAGTCTACATAATGTCACATATCATTGATATTAAAAGTGAATCTTTTAAGAAAATAATAAATGCTATAATTGGTTGATTTCAACCTATGGAGTGTTAATAGTTTCTTAGAAAATTCCAATCTGTCAGAATACTTAAATCCAAATAAAACAGATATTACTGTTTAACAATATTACCAGAATGTCAATGTTTTCAAATTTAGTTGATGAATAAGGCATATAATATAAAATTTACACTCGTCAGTCCTTTTGAAGGACACATATAGATCAGTGGTGTTAAGCACACTCACACTGCTGTGCCATGTGTTTCATCAACCATCCCTAGAGCTCATTTCATGTTGCAGAATTGAAATTCTGCATCTATGACGCAATAACTTCATGCCTGATTTTCCTTGGCCCCTAGCAACCACATTTCCAAAAACTTACCTGCTCTATATTTCATGAATTGGGCTGCTCAACATACATAAATGGAATCATACACTTGTCCTTCTGTGAGTTGTTTATTTAGTATAATGTCCTCAAGCCTTAGCCATTGACAGAATACTTTGTGGCTGTCCTTTTTAAGGTTGAATGATATTCTTTGCGTATGCATTCTTCATGTCAGCTATCCATTCATTTGTCAGTGAGTTGCACTTGAAGCTTGGATTGCTTCCATCTTTTGATGGCTGCAAACACTTCTAATACCATGAACATGATGATGAACATCTCTTCCAGTCCCTATTTTCCATTCTTTTGGTTTATCCTCAGAAGCAGGGTTGCTGTATTATATGGGAAATCTGCTTCAAATTTTTGAAAGGCATACCATTCTATTTTCCACAGCAGCTATAACATTTTGTATTCCCACCAACAGTCCTCAAGGAATTCAATTCTCCACATTCCCATCCACATTGGTTACCTTCTGGCTTTTGATGGTATCCATCCTAATGAGTGTGAAGTGGAGCAATTCGCCTTTGAATATGACAGTCCTAGTTTCTAATTCAATATTAATGCAGTTATCCTTGTGATTAAGATAGTAACTTCTATACCATTTATCAAACTTTATGCGTTCTTATTCTAATAGGTTGTAACTAAACTGATCAGGTAGGCACACCTAGAGTGGTGTGTCAAGCCCACATTCCTTCCTAGTATCCAGTTGGGGTCTACTAGCTAACAACTCAGAAATAGTATAATGTAGTAACATTCTACATGGAAAAACAGAAACCTATACTGGATTAACCTGAAAGTCTTGTGGGTGAAACAAAAAACAAATCCAAGGAGTACTTATTGTCTCCCCAAACATTTTAAATATTTTAAAAATAAATAGAAACTTGAGTCACATTCCATTCAGCTCAGAATGAAAGTAATTTGGCATTTGAAAATTCAGTTTGAAACCTCGGCATATTTTGTCCCACTTAAGGTACACAAAGTTGTATGTATTCTGATTTCATTTTACTAATTATGTAGCACTCCCTTTCATATACCAGGGATTCTCAATAATTTCTCATATTCTCTGATAGCCAGTTTTTCTGTATCAGTTCAGTTGAGTCTTAGCAACAACCCATTTCAATTTTGAGAGTTCACATACTCTCATTTCCTGTGCACTGTATCTTTAAAATTTCTCTTAAAACAAATAGAGCTATTTGGTTTGGGGTGGAAGTAAACAGATTTATTCTAATTCATGTCATCACCAATTGTCTTATCAACCCCAAAATTAACAATACGATTGATTCTAATATTGATAAATAGGACCCTTTTGCAAGCAAGGCAAGGAAACCATCAACAGTAAACCCACTTTAGAGTCTCCTGGGAAAGTGTGAACATGACAGTAAACAGCCTACATCAAAGACATTTCAATTTTGCAACAAGCCTTTCTGTTTCAGTAAGTGATATACACCCAAACAAAACATTAATCAGAAGACCTATTTTATCTCCCTGGGGAACCTGGGCTATAGAAGACTAATCCTGTTCTAAAAGTGTGATTTTGAACACAAAAAGAGTTCCTTATACCTTAAATTTAGTAGAGATGTGTGGTAATAAAATGTCTGCTACATATAAATCTTTATGCATTTATAAAGCATTATACAATTTGAGCAGCTTCTTTCAATTAATCCCATCAACCTGAGATATATTTGTATTTATTTCTATCTGGTTATTTCTACTTAACATAAAGTAGAAATTGATACAGAAAATGACACCTCTCCACATAAGGACCTTGACCTCTCTGAGTGTACGAATTTGTTTACTCATTTATTCTCCACCTTTTTAAATATGTAAGGAAAAGAGATATGAACAGAAAAGACTGAAAGTAGAACACGGAAAGACAATATATGCCTTACAAGCACAGGCAGGAGGTTATAGTCATTGAATTTTCTACCTCCCTCACACATCTATTTGGAGATGCCAGTGGTTTGGTTGAAGAATCCATCGAGGCCACCTAAAATGACAGAAGATGGGGGTTTTGGTCTATCTTAACATATATGTTTGTGGAAAACAACAAATTCAACTCACTATGTCTCTCATCTTCCATTTTTCCTTGTTATTATTCTTGACTCTCAAAACCTTGATATGCAACCCAGGCCTCCAGGAGTGCAGGGATTATTTGGAGCTGAGGTGAGTTCTTATGAATTAGCCATCTCTTGTCCTGAATCATTTTCCAAAGGTGAGGGGGAAATAAAGCTGGTATACTGGCTGTGTTTTTCCTACACTGCCTTATATAAGAATCTTGCTCTTGCTGAAATCCTGATAGCACATGAGAAAGTTAAATCCTTAAATCCAAGTTCATTTTTCTGCTTTGGAAAAGATTGTAATCTTGTCACGAGTGCTGTTTAAAATTTTAATATTGGAGCTAAACTAGCACATAGGACGTAGACTTTTAAATGATGAAATGTTATTTTGTAATCTTTCTTGTAATTTGAAAGTGAGTGAGCATATTTTATTCTAACTCTTAAAACATTTAAATCTAAAGTTGATCAAACATGGAAACTTCAGTGATTTACTTTGAGAAATTATATGTTCATAGAACTAAATGAAGAGAAATCCATGAAACTTCCTCTTGCAAAACTAGAAGATATCTTTTTAATACAAATACCATTATAGGACTGTGAAACTATTTTCTGCCTTCTCCTACAACTCTTCATAATGAAACCATCCCTCACTGAGGATGTAATCCTAGTTTCCTTCACTTTGCATCATCAAACAAATGATTGAGGAATAGACTAAGTACCCTTACATTTATTATTCTTATAGGGAGAAGGAATTCTGTGACAGATGTAGAACAATCCCTTCAAGCTTTTCTTAGTGAGGGAAGTAGGATGTCTCAGTGCTTATGAACAACTTTCATTTTATGAATGTAATGTCAATGTTAAATATTTGTATCTACTTTAATGTATGAGCGTCTTAGTTACTCTTCTCTCATTACTGGGACAAATACCCAACACCCAAAATGAAGGAAGGAAAAGATTTATTTAGCCTACAGAGAAAGGCCCTACATCCATTCTGCCTCCTTCCTCCTCTTCCTCCTCCTCCTCCTCATCATCATCTTCATCACTATCTTTATCTTCCTCTTCTAAATCATCATCTTCCTCTTCTTCCTCTCCCTCCATCTGGTCTTGCAGGCTCTTTTTCTCCTCCTCTTCATTACCACCATCAGGGGTACCCTGCTCCTCCTGCTGCTGGACCTTTCCTTCAGACCCACAGTTAGAACTAACTGGCATGAGTCCTCAGCACAAGTTGTCCAGTGTGTGTGGAGACTTCTCCACGTGGGAGACCTCTGAGCCCTCCTTCTGCAAGTTGTTTTCTCCATTCTGAGTATAAGTGGAACAGATGCGCAGCAACTTCTCCTGTTCCCCATCAGGCAGGATCTGTCCCATGGCTTTGAAGACCAGCTGAAGGAGTTGGGAGCTGGTCCAGCAAGGTGAGCCCAAGCAGGACTCAACCATCTGGGGCCAGTCAAGGGAGGTAGAGCAGTTGAGCAGCCTCCAGCTCCTTCTTGCTTCCCATTGGTTTACAGAGAATCAATGAGCATTTGGTCCAGACTTAGTGTTGGCCACAATCAGTTCAATGATCCATCTAAGGACGTAACTGGGCTGGACTGTTACTGGAAGTTTCAGTCCATACTCAGCTGGGTCCAAGGCAGAGCAGCACATAGCAGAAAGAAAACTTTCATGGTGGAGGCAAAGAGCAAGAGCACAAGGGAGAGGAGGCAGCAACTCAAGCAGCTAGCTTCTCCTCCGGCTTTGCATTGTGATGCAGATTACCTGCCCCAGGGCAAGTGCAGCATCCACACACACAGTAATCACTCACAAACTCCAGAGGCTGCCCCTTGGGATAGATATATAGTTACATTCTCTTAATGAATAGAATGATTTGTTCTAATGGTGTTTGTAAATAGGATCACAAGTCCGCATCTTATACAGCAGTTAACCACTAAGAAGAATATATGCAGTGTATTATTTGTTGAAACTGTACTTCCGAT
>NW_004524793.1:2386718-2388395 GCF_000260255.1 Octodon degus
AGGAGGAGGAGGAGGAGGAGGAGGAGGAGGAAGGGGGCAGGGCAGAAGACAAACCGTTCCAGTCACGCTGGTGATGGTCCACCTTTATCCAGGCCCTGCCATCCTATCAGCAAGTCAGCTATGAATTCATTAGTGATGCATGTGTCCTAATAGAATTGGCTTCCAAACATGTGAGGCTTTGGGGACACACCAGATCTAAACCATAGCATGAAGCTTCAGACAAGAAACAGTGAACAGGTTAGAAACTTGCTATAGTTTTCTGAGACATAAGCACATATCCAAATAGGGTAGGAACAGATGAAAAGTGGCTGGCCTGAGACATCAAGGTAGGATGTTCTGTGACCCTTCCTGTGTTCATACTATTGCTTATTTGTGCCTTTGTTCCCTCATCAGAGTGGTAGACATGGGAAATGTCCATGGGGAAGGCACAATCCAGCTCCCCAGTATTCTCCACCATGTGTCTGGAGCAAAACTTTGTCAAGCAGCCTGACTTGATGAATGATGTTGACATCAGTGGTTGTGGAGAAGGTCAGAAATCACTTGCTTTTGGTTTGCAATGAAGGTATAGAATCGAGTCCTCCAAACTAAGAATGTTCTGATTGCATGCATATAGTAGGGTCATGTGTGGGATTTAGCCATAGTTCCAAATACCAAGAAGAATCAAGTGAACAAGTGGGAGGAACAAGCAATTCTATTTGCTTGAAGAAATTCATGAGATGGCACCTAGATCTCCAGGAGCACTAAGACAGCCCCACCTGAGAAGCTATTTCAGCATCAGTTTTTTCCTAGGAGATAGTCACACTGTCAATGGGCTTCTCAAGGGGCAAAATTCAATGACTTTAGGAGGCAAAATTAATAACAGAAACCATGAGCACCATCAGTCACCCTCTTAGAGGTCTGCATTATGCATGCATGTGGGAAGACCACAGGAGATATTTTCTTGAGAATTCTGACCTCTATGACTGAAGCAAGGACTCTACTGCTCCCCAGCCCCATGGAGAAGTCTTTAAAGGACTTTTTCATACTTGATTCTAGACCAAAGATTGTAGGTACTTGAATTCAGCAAAATAACCCAATATAGTCCAATAGTCTATAGTAGTAATGGGTTATCATTTGTATAATTTTGCTGCTAATTTCTGCTGGTCTGTTGAAATGAGCAATTAATGCCTAATTATTTCTTATTATTCTTATTTTATTTCTTTTTAATTTCTTATAACTTTTTTGGTCTTTTATTGTTTTGTTTTGTTTTGTTTTAAACCAATTTTGAATGGTTATATCTAGTAACCTCAACAACAACTTTTTTTTTTTTTTGGTGCGGGGGTTGTTTTTTGTTTTGTTTTGTATTTTTAGGGAAGGGTCTACAGGGTGCTCAGGGTCTCAGTACTAGGTGGGACTCATAGTGATCTGCCTGTTTACAGTCTCCCAAGAGCTGGGATCACAGGCACCCACCACCAGGTCCAGACTCAATTGCCATCTCAGCCCACCCTGGGGGGGGGGCAGCAAGGCAGGCCTGGGGATCAAACCTATGGCCCCTTTGTCTGCTTGCAGACATTTTAATCCACTGAGCTAGTTGGCCTGCCCCTAAACAACTAATGTGAAGAGAACATCATGCAATACAGCAACCATTGTTGAATTCTTATTACTTTGTTTAGTGAAATTTTTTATGTTTTTCTTATT
>NW_004524793.1:2388495-2390401 GCF_000260255.1 Octodon degus
ATTTAAAATGTAGCAGGGAGTTTAATACTTAGCAGTGTTGATGAGTATTTTTAAATGATTCAGAAAAACAAGACAAAATATAAAGGATTTAAATGAGATTTTAAGAGAACATAGACCAACCTGTATTTTCAAATTTGAGGACAAGGCAGCAAAGACAGACATTTTCTCATGATGCCAAAACCACTGAAGAAATCTGTTTGTTTTATGAGACACAGCCCACCTAAGTCAATTGTTATTTAATTCATTTAAACGCAGTGGCAATTCTGGTAGCTATATATGGATAATCTTAAAGTGACTTGAAAGATAGTTAAAAGAAATTAGAGTACAAAAATTGAGAGGCCAAAGTTATTGTGCTGGTATGCAGAAAATAGCATGAAAAAAGTTTTTCAAGATTCCAGCGTGTACTTAGTCATATTTTCCTTTGCTGTCTAAATTACAAGTCCTACTGCATTTGACTCTAAGAAAAACCTTTTCTTCAACCCTTGATATATTTTATGATGATTTCTTGCACTTCCTGGGTCATGTTTACATATTCGTTTGTACTGCAATGTGAGTCCTAACCCTGCTCTCCATCAGACCCTGTGAGCTGTCTTTGGCCACTGAAGAGGGACACAGAACAGATGGTCTCCATTCTTGCTATGTGCTAACAGGATGAGGACTTTGCTTTAGTTTAATTTCATGCAAATTACCTTGAGAGGGCTACACATCTTAGAGTTTCCTATTGTTTGTTTATTTTTTTCTGGTAGGACTGAAGAACTACCAAGATAATAACTTACAGTGAATCCACAATAATCCCTATTGTGGCAATATTTGACTTTCACTTCTGTTGGTTGGCCTTTACTAAGAAGACTTCCCAATTCAATTCCCAAGACAGAAATGACCACCTTATGCTTCGCCAAAGCCATCTCTTTCAAGTAATTTCAAAG
Organism: Octodon degus; assembly: GCF_000260255.1. Taxonomy (NCBI): domain Eukaryota; kingdom Metazoa; phylum Chordata; class Mammalia; order Rodentia; family Octodontidae; genus Octodon; species Octodon degus. Next base: position 2,389,422 of record NW_004524793.1, read on the forward strand.
TAGACATGTACTACATTTATTTTTGTCAAATTCCAACTTTCTCCATATAATCTGTGACCTTAAAAATAAATGAAACAATAGTCAGACACCTGTATGTGTTCAAAAGCCTAGGTTATTTAGACTTATGTAATGATATGGTCAAATTGAAAACTGGAAAGCACCAAGATCCATATATTTCAAGATCTCTCAACAAGATTAATAGAAAATAATATGATTTTTAAGGAAAAGGAAGGCTGGCTCATGTTTGCTAAAGCCCTTGGTCAAATACAGATAGTTCAGATGTCCTTATCATCAACTCTTTCGAGGAGATAAAAAATATCTATTATGGTACTTGACATGGTACATTGATATGTAAAGAATATACGAAAGAATTAATTTTGATAAGCTGTAGACCATTTGGTTTTAGAGCATGTGAAAGATAAAAAAGCATTAAAATTTGTATATCAAGTGCTCCTGGTTCTTAGCAAATGATATGATTTCATCTCTTATCTAATACCATTTGACATGTTTCCTTACATTTCCATGGGAAAATACAGGTAGTAAAAGTTGGATAAATTAGTTTTCTCTAAGATAAGAACAACATACAATTTAGCTAACAATTTCAGTACTTCAGGGTGTTCCCTATAACATTAAATTTATTTTCTTTGCCTCTTTTAAGACACAGGTATGGAAAAAAATAAAGAGCAGAATGAAATATCTTGAATTCAATAGCATTAGAGGTACATTTTTACAATTTTTGCAAGATATGCCCATAAAAGATAATAGTGTAAACTTTCTCTGGAGAAGTTTGAAAAAGTGAAAAAAAATTTTTTTAAATGTATTTCTTTGATAAGTACCATTGTATGTGAATAAATAATTTCTAAAAATATGAAAAAGATATGTACAAATAGGGCTGGAGAGATGGCTCAGTGGTCTAAAGCACCTACTTAGAACAAGCTTGGCAAAGCATCAGGGACTGCGGTTCAATCCCCCAGCACCAC
>NW_004524793.1:2390529-2392713 GCF_000260255.1 Octodon degus
AAAAATATTAAAAAAAAAGATATGTACAAATATATTCTGTATTGTTACATCATTTTTAATAGTCAAAAAATGAGTGACCTAAGTGTGCGACAATAAACTTTATAGAGTGCTTTCACATTATAAAGTCATACACATATGAAAATTAATTTTTGGAAAATATTGTATGTCCTGAACAACTTTCACAGAATAACATAAATTGAAATGCTAAATAGAAAATTATATAATTAGTAGGATATGTTACATATTTTATAAAAATATATAGTCAGAATTTGCTGTAGCTATACAGGGGTGTACAGAGTTTTGTTTCTTCTTAAAAAGTGTCTATGCCTTGGGATAATATGCATTTTCTGGTCAGAAAGAGTAATGATTGAAAAGCATTGTCTTCCTCAAGTGGAAGTAATTTCATCTATGATAACATAAATATCATTGTAGGAATAGTGTCCCAAAACTTTAAAAATCCTGAATCTGACTATTTAATACACTAGGTCAGATGAGAAGCAACAACAAAGTTTATTTTATTTTATTTTATTTTATTTTTAATTTTTAAAAAGCTATTTATTTATTTATTTATCTTGTACCGGTTCTCACTATGAGGCTTGGACTTGAAGTGATCCTCATGTCTCAGACTCCACAGCACTGGGATTACAGGTGTGTACCATCATCCTTGATCTGGGTGGGTTGCACTGTGTGCCCACGTTCTGGGGCTGGCATGAAGTGTGGTACCAGGGGTTGAATCTGGTCCTTGAGCTTGCCAGGCAAGTGCTTAGACTGTCAGGCTATCTCCCTAGCCTATGACAAAGTTTATTTATTTATTTATTTGTTTATTGTATTTAGTACAGGGTCTACAGGGTCTCAGTACACAATCTGGATTCAAAGTGATCTTCCTGTTTTCAGCCTTTCAAGCACTGGGATTATAGATGCTTGCCATCTTGCCTAGTCGCGATCACCATCTCAGCATGTCCTGGGGTTAGGGCTGGCAAAGCACACTGGGAATGAAACACCAGGCCCTGTGTCTGCCCAAGGAGGTGCTTCAATCTGCTGAAATATCTGGCCAGCTCTTGAACTTAAAAAACTTTATGAAAATATGTGAAAAGGACCAGCAGGAAATCTAAAAACACATATCAAAACAGTAACACATATACATATGGTGACTAAGTACTCACATTAAAGTGAAACTGGAATAAAAAGAAAAAATAAGGTTAAAAATAGAAAACTTTTAGTAATACAACAGAAGAATATAGAAACCAAACTAAGTTGTACATATGATATAATGACAGTCATAAAAAGTATATCAATGATGTACTACAAAGTGTTCAATGGTCTTATCGACATAACAGCGCTTCAAGCTCTACAATTGGCCAATATATTTTATTTGAAGACCATACCATGGCTTATTTTAAGTTCTCTGTATGATGTCATTGAATGTGGATTTAGGTCGAGGCAAGCTCCATCCCTTTTTATGTGTGGTTACTGAATGGATTCTGAAATCAATCATCACAGAAAAACAAAGTGTAAAAATAGAACTGGTCAATATTCACCTTTTCAAAAGTATAAAATGTTATCAGGTATCTGGAACCGGAAGAGAAATATAATAGCGAAAGCCTACCTGGACAACAAAAGAAAGATAGGAGGTATCATAATCCCTGACTTGAAATTATACTACAAAGCTACTGTGTTAAATTCAGCATGTTACTACCAAAAAAGTAGACCTCAACATCAGTAGAACAGTTGTGAAGTTGCAGACACAACTACAACCACACTTTGCTACTTTATTTTTGACAAAGGAACCAATTAGGATCACTGGGAAAAAGATAGTCTCTTTAATAAATAGTGTGGGAAAAAAAAACTGGCTTTGCACATGCCAAAGAATAAAATTAAACCCATGTCTGTCACCATGGACAAAACTATAGGCAAAATGGATCAAAGATTTAAACATTAAAACAGAAACAATAAATCTCCTGGAGGAAAATGTAGGTTTTTTAGTAAAAGTCTTACAGACATAGTGGTTAGTGGAGAGTTCATGAACAAAAACAAAATAGCATGGGAAATACTCCAAAGAATCAACAACTGGGATCTCACCTTTTTGAAAAGTTTCTGCATGTTAAAGCATCAAAAGAGGGCTGGTGAGATGGCTCAGTGGTCTAAAGCACCGACTTAGAACCAGCTTAGCAAAGCACAGGGACC
>NW_004524793.1:2393701-2396682 GCF_000260255.1 Octodon degus
TTATATTTTTTCTTTTTAATTTCTTACAATTTTTAACCAATTTTGCAGGTTTAAATCTGGTAACCTAAACAATTAACTTCAAGGGCTGGCCAGATAGCTCATTGGATTAAAGCACTTGCTTAGACAGATGCAGGGGCCAGGTGTTCGATTCCCAGCCTGCCATGCTACCCCTGCCCCAGGGACGTGCTGAAACAGCCACTGAGACTGTGTGTGGTGGTGTGTGCCTGTAATCCCAGTGCTGGAAAGGCTGAAAAACAGGAGAATCACTATGAATTTGAGCTGTGTAATGAGACCCTTTAGACTCAGTACAAATTAATACATAAAAAATAATTAATTTCTAGATAATACTATGCATTACAAGAACCATTGTTGAATTCCCATCACTTTGTTTAATGAAACCTTGAATTGTCTCTAACGTGTTTTCAAATCATTTTTTATTCTTTAAAATATAAAAGAGTTAATATATGTTAAAACTGGTATTCAGAAAAATGTAAGGCATACAAATGGATTTTAGAAACAAATAAGCAAGAAATTAAATCAATGTAAACATAAACATAAACAAAATATGTGTGTGTCTTTATGTCTATGTCTACATGTCTGTGTTGGTACACATAATGCACTAATTTGACAAAAATGAATATTTTTTATGATCTTATTTATTTAATTTTTGGTGTTAAGTAAGTTATGTATTTATTCATAATTAAGTTGTTTTTTACTTTTTAGGCATACATTAGATCACATGCGCTTTCGGAATTGGTACCTACATATGGTTCATCTGGACTCTTTTTCTTCCCTTCCCCATGCCCTCCCTTCAACCCTTCTTCATCTCCTTATCTACAAAATCTTTGTTTCCACTTTTTCCCTCTTATTTTTTTCCCATTGTTCCTTTCCCCTTCACTGCTCTGTAATTCCCTTTCCCATTTGAACATTTTGCTATATGTATTATGTATTTTGGTCCTTATTTACACTTTTGAATTTTCACACTAGAGACAAATGTAGAATTTACACATGTGTTTTCAATTTATTTCATTTAAGAGTATGGTTTCAAGGTGCATCCACCTAGAAATATCTCTTTTAGCCTTCCTTATGTCTGTACTCCACTGTATAAAATATTCATTTCTTCATTCATTCATTGGCTGATAGCATTTTGGCTGTTTCCAAAACTTATCTATCATAAACTGTGCTTCTATAAACATACATTCTTTTGCTGGGATATGATTTTTTTAATTCGTTCAGAATTAAATGTCAAGAAGAAAAAACAATTTGGTTGAATGGAACCTCTAGTGCTAGTATTTTGAAGATGCTCCACCCAGATTTTCCCAGGAATTGTACCTGTTTCCATTCCTGCCAGCAGTGGAGAAGGATTCCTTTTCTCCACAGCCCTGCCAACATTTGATATTTGAGGATTTCCTGATAATAATCATTCTCTCAGGAGATGGAATTTCATCATTGTCTTAAGTTACATCTCTCAAATGATCAGTGATGTTGAACATTTTTCACATATAAGGTAAGTAAATATTATAGAATATATAAAGCTAAAAGTCATAGTCGTGAAAGGTATATTATTATGTATCAAAAGCTTTCAGATTTTATGATATTAATGTGATGAACTTGTTTGTAGCTAATAACACATCCTCAAAACCTCATCTTTCTGACAATTAAGATTTTCATCTTAAATGTTTATGCACAAATTTTCAAATAAGTATTATACTTATTATGTACTAATAAAAAATTTGTAAAAAGAGCATTAATAAAAATCCAAAATTTTAAAATACTTTAGTGTATTTTCATTAGAAACCTATAGTTCAATTACATTTTAAAAAGAGCCAAAGGCCTTAAACTAATAGTTAGGCCTAGAATCTTCAGCTACGTGAGAATGTGCACTGTTTTGAAGCTCAAAAGAATTTTAAAAATTTGAACAAATATTAAGTCAGCAAAAGTAGTTAAAATATATTTTGAGGAGCTGAAACTTACAGACCATATTGATCACAATAATATTAAATTAAGAATTAGCTAAAAGGATTGTTTTATAATCAAAATTTAAAGCATTCTTTCAAAGGAAAGATTAGTGTTATTATCTGTTTTTCCTTTTTTGTAAGAATTATTTTAGTTTATGTCTTATACACTGAATGCAGAATCTCAAAACAGATGATAGGAAATTAACAATAGTTATTATATTACATGTTGTTATGTTTAAACTAGTTGCTCAGTTTACCAAATATAGGCATGCAATTTTAGTTGTTGTTGTTGTGTTTTAGGGAAGGGCCTATGAGATGTTCAGGGTCTCCTACTAGATCAGACTCCTAATCCTCCTCCTGTTTACAGCCTCCCAAAGACTGGGATTACAGGCGTGCACCACCACACCCAGTCTCAATTGCTGTCTCAGTATGCCACAGGAGCAGGGCCAGCATGGCAGGCCTGGGGATAAAACCCCCAGCACCTGCACCTGCTTGCAGGCACTTTAATCCACTGAGCTATTTGGCCGGCCTGTGGGCATGCAAAATTGATCAACAATATAAGCACTAACTTTTCTTTCAACAAATTCAGATAAATTATTAGCAAAATCAATATATATATATATATATATATATATATATATATATAATTTATTTTAAAGTTTAAAATGATATTAGAATGGGCTGCTTTTTGAAAGAAAAGAAGTTTGTAAGGTAAAGAAATATGAGTTCACCAGATATGGTGGCATGTGCCTGTAATCTCACCACTTGAGGAACTGAGGCAGGGGACTGACACAAGTTCATAGTCAGCCTGAACTACATACTGAAACCTTGTCCCAGAAAACCAAAAGCCTGAGGTCCTGGGGCATGTACTATCATTTTACATCCTTTGACTTCCAGCCTGTGAACTTCTTTATGAGTTAAATGTATTTCTTGTATGCAGCATACTGTTGGATTTTTCTTCCTAATCCACTCTGCCAATCAATTTCTTTGCAAAAGTATAAATAAAGGACTTTTTTTCATATA
>NW_004524793.1:2396782-2404331 GCF_000260255.1 Octodon degus
TTTGTACTAATATTAAGGCAAAGATGTAATGTATGTATCTTGTCCTCTGAATAACTACTATGAAGACAGCAATATGCGATGTAGTAATTATTGTAACTATCCTACAAACCTGTTTTGTAATTATTTCATTTGTATTTTACCTTTTTTCTCATCAAATTAATAAAAATGTAAAATTAAAATTTAAAAGTCACACCCAAAGAGTGAGAATTATAAGTCTTTACAAAGAAGTAATATTTCAGCTATAGTTTTGAGGATGAATACAACTTTGCCAGAGTAATTTCAAGTAATTTCAAGCCTTTCAAAGGATGAAACAACATAAGTAGTCAAGAAGCTAAGAATATGGTCTGCTTGGGCTTCCGTAGCTAATTACTAGAATGGGTGTTTTCACAACAGACATTCATTTCTCAGTTATGAAGCATGAGAAGCTCAAAGGCCCATTTTCCTGGTGTGGAGAAAGGTGTGTTCTCACTCTGCACTCACATGAGCATTTTTGTGGCTCTGAAGAGAGCATAGGGGAAAGCTTTTCTGTGTTTCTTCTAATGCAATTGTGGTAGTTTATACCCTCATCTAACCTCATGAGTCCAAGTACTATCATGAACATAGTGCTTGGGGGCTTGCAAGATAACTCAGTGGATTAAGTGACTGCTTAGGGTTCTATCCCAGGCACCACATGCTATTCTGGCCCCACCCCCAGGCATGTTGAGCCAGCCACCCAGACCCGGTGTGGTGGCACATGACTATAATCCCGGTGCTGGGGAGGCTGAAACAGGAGGATCATGACAAGTCCGAGCTGTTCAGTGAGACACTGTACCACTTTAAAACATAAAAAATAAAAAGGAAAATAAAAAAAATAAGATTTGAACATGAAATTTCTAGGCAGACAATCAGTCTTTAAAAGATACTCATGTGAAAGCTATGAGGAGAAATACAGAAGGATGGGAAGCTTGCTTAGGGGGAATACAGGAAATGGTGAAGAGTACAAGTTTAATTGTGAACATGCTAACATTAACTTTCAAGTGCTATTACAAAATTCAAGCTGCAGTATCTGTCAGAGCCTTGTAAGGACAGGGCAGTAGTGGCAAACCTCTGGCATGCACATTGCAGCCAGCTGTTAGTTATAATTAAAAGGTCTAAAAGGTTCTCCACTGCTGGCATAGAGTTTTCAAAAGATGGAAAGATAGAAATTGATTTAAACGTTATTCATTGCTAACACAGCTAAAGAGGAGCCAAGTCTACGTGACAGAAAAAGGGCCACACATGGCCTCCTTGGGGACACTAAGACTCGAGATATGTAAAGAGAGTGCAAGAGACGGAATATGCAGGAGCATGAGAAGTGAAGACTCTGAGTTGTCACAGAAACAAGGAACACGACTCTCTTCAATCATAGGAAGACCAAGGAATGATTCTATTAAATTTCGGCATCAGGGTGGCATTCACCAACTTGTTTCTGTGCCAATGTCCTCTGTCCTTTACCAAGAACTTCTACTCCTGAGAATGCTCTAGAGAGTCTACCTACCTCACTATGTCTGCTCCTGCTGAGAAGGGTTCTGCTTTGCTCTTGCCACTTAGCAGAGACAGCAGAGTCCCTGAGGAAAAGAGCCCTTGATCTGCGCTGGTTCTCTGACCCAGATTGCCTTCTAGAACAAGGCCTGTGGGATCATCAGCTTCTTCCACTTCTCTATTTATATCCACATCCACGTCCACGTCCACGTCCACATCCACATCTACGTCCACGTCCATGTCCACATCCATGTCCGCATCCACATCCACATCTATTCATATCCAGCTCCTAGTCCCACCTCCTCTGTGCTCCACCTCTTCTACTACTCATACAGTAAGACTCCAGTTCCTGTTTGGATGCCTTGTGTGTTTGGCACACATTTTAAAGGTCTGCTTTTCAATTTCTGTGTTCATTACAGCTTTTGAAAAGCATTCTTTGAAAACAGCCTCCTGATTCCTTAGAATTCTATTTTAAAAGCAATTACTGCTAGTCTAACTTTACTTTTAAAAAGTATAAAAAAATGGATAAAAGAATCAGCTTAAGCCCAGAGGAAGCATTCTGGGAAGAGATGTCGGCTGCCCTGTGACTGTGCATTTTAAATGGGAGACTCTCCTCAGGATTTGAATTACCTTGGCCAGGGCTGAGTATTCCCAGTGGAATCTTTCCACTTAAGCTTTTTATTAAAAAAGTAAATTGGGATTATTGTATTCCCTCACTTTACTTTGGAAGTCGAAATTTTAAATTAATTGTGGTCTAAACTGATCGCAAACAGAGAGGTTCTGATAGCAGTCTGGCAGCCTTTTGTTTAGCCAGAAGAGATTTCTGCTACTGCTGCTGGGAATGGCTTGGCTGAGCATATTTTTAATTTACACTTTTTTCTGCCCTCTAATGAAGGATTGAATTATGACTTACTAGAAAATCCCCAATGTCGAGAGAGAGAGAGATGAGGGGAGAGAGATGCTGACTAACTTCATCTGACTTGATTGGAGTGAAACTATTTATTGGAATGGGTTTCTCTTCTGCCTGAAGGCTGCACTGCCCAGAAAATGCTTGTAGCTCTCCTTGGGAGACCTCCTTGCAGCACACAGTGGAGAGAGCTCTGAAGACAAGCAGGGCATTTCTGTGCTCATGGCTTGTGTGGCACTAGAGTGAGGAGCACACTCCAGTTTAGTCATAAATGTGCCCAACTCTCCAGGACCTGCCTGTTCCTTGGGTGGTCAGGAGGTCCCAGGCACCAGCCTGTTCAACTAGGTACCTCCTGAGGAAGAAGCAGTCCCCTAAGGTCAGGTCAGATTTGTAGACAGTAATTTTTGTGATATAAGAATATCTTACTGTGTGCTACGTAGTGGGGTTAGTAAAAATGTGGATGTTGCAAGACAGAATTACTGGCCTGGAAATTTTCCTTCTGTGGGCAGATGGCATGATCAAAGAACAAAGACAAGCATGTCCTTCCATAAGCCAAGGGCAATGGTTACACAACCAGCTTGGGGGACAGCCACTAGAGGAAGTGACTGGGGGTATAGATAAGAGACATATTTGAAGAGAACTTCTTTAAATCCTGAAAATTTAGAGAAACACTACGTGAGGACATTGAGCTCTATCTTACTATGAGTGCAGTATCTGAAACAGAGTGGGAGCCCACATTTGTCCTCATCCTAAAACTACTGCATCCTATATGCTCACATTTTGGGGAGAGAGAGACAGAGAGAGAGAGAGAGAGAGAGAGAGAGAGAGAGAGAGAGAGAGAGAGAGACAGACAGAGACAGAGAGAAACAGAGACAGACAGACAGACAGACAGACAGACAGAAAGACAGACTGAGACAGAGACAGAAAAACAGGGAGCAAGAAAGAGAGAGAGACAGAGACAGAGACAGAGATATAGAGAGACAGAGACAGAGAGAGACATACAGAGAGACAGAGAGAGAGAGACAGACAGACAGACAGAGAGACAGAGAGAGGGAGCCAAAGAGATGGAGAGACAAAAACAGAGAGAGAGAGAAAGAAAGAGAGAGAGAAACAGAGAGAGAGAAAGACAGAGACAGAGACAGAGACAGACAGACCGTGAGACAGAGAGACACAGGGAGAGACAGAGAGATAGGGAGACAGACAGAGAGATAGAGACAGAGAGACAAAGAGAGACAGAAAGAGAGACACAGAGAGAGAGACAGAAAGATAGATCACCAAAACTGAGAGTAGAACTCAAACATAACAACCTTGGAATAACATTTACTGAATCCCTCCAGTTTTCTGAAAACAGCTTTCCAGTGCAAAAATATTTTTGAATGTGTGTATTGGAGAAATCTGTCCTGAAGCTCATTTCACAGTTGCGTAGCATGGATTATAATGATAACCAATGTATGGCCCCTCAAGGTCCCTATTTGTCCCCACCGACCTTATATGTGACTGCAGGACTCCATAGCCCTTATTGCCAAGATAGGTCATTTTTCTGAGGATTGGATAAGACATACTGTGGAGCTCAATTAATGACTTTCCCCCTAAATACAAGGATTTTGTTTTTCAAGCTATAAGCCAAGGAACACATGGAGAAGAACCTTTAATGTTTTATGCAAACAGTTCTCATTTGGTCATGCATATTGCAAGCTTAAAGATGGTATTCTGACTTTTCCTATCACTTCAAAGAGCTGCCCTATTTCCTATTTGTTGTTTCTGTTTGGTAAGCCTCTGATTCCTAAGAGAAAGAAGATAATTTTCTAAAGAAATTGAATTTTCTTTCCTGAGTAATGAAAGCCCTGAGAATACAATATTTAAGAAAAAAATTTAACCAGTAACTCACAGAAGAAGAAGATTTAGAAGAAACATTTTTTCCCTCTACAATTTGATCCTAAAAGAAAGCTGAAAGTGGTCCCCCTTCTTGTGTGGGTGCTGGTCTCAAATTGTTTAGTTTACATGGCAAAGAAGCATTCTTGTTCTTATTTCTCTTGGCTTAAGTCATGTACTGATAGAAAGTAATAACCCAAAACAGAATAATGAGACGTTCAACTCAAATAGTTGATTTACCAACACATAGCAAAGCCTTAATATGCACTGCATTTTATGTCCAGAGTCTAAGTATAAAGCCCATAAGTGAGACAGTTATCTTTGCTGTAGTCCAAACTAAAACTGGCATGAGAAGAGTAGTCCTGAGGGGCAGGTCTCTGCCATACTCCACGTGTGGCACAATACTGTAACTTTGAGAACACAAAGTGTTAAGTGTGTACCTATGTCACTCTGACATTACTCAGTGTACTCAATACTTGCTGCCAAGTATGCCATATTTATGGTGATATTCATAATGCAATCACATTTTCTTTAATTTTTGAGTGAATTTAGTGGACTGTATTCTTTTCTACTTTGTCTTGTTATAAGGTATTCTGGTGAATATAAGCCTCGCAAAACACACAAACTTTAGCTATTGAGACTTAAAAGGCTCGCCTGACACAATATAATTCTTAAGTGCCTCATGCATGGAGTTCCTCTGACATCTATCTAGGAAAAATCTAGTGAAGATGCAATAGGCATTGTTTTAATACTTTTACCTAATACTATAAAGATATTGTGGACCACACATGTGCACATGATAGGGAAGAAAATGGCTATTGTTCATCCTGCAATGTGAAGAAGAGGCGGTCAGGGAACAGATCATCCGGAGAAGACGACCTCTGCAGGGTCTGTACAGCTTCTCGGTCTTCTGCATAGAACTGTCCTTCAGAAGTAGAATTCATGCCTTCTGCTTTAATCCTGCCAGTCTTCAGATGGGGTCTGGTTCTGATCTCACTCTAATCCTCCCATCCCCCCATCCTTATTTGGAGTGCTGAGCTCTGATCTTGTATTATTAATGATAAGTTAACGATTAAAACTCGGGAAACTGTGCCCAATCCTGCTGATTATGACAGCTTCAGACACAAGCTGATTGGTGACTGTGAGCACAAAAGGGAGAATGGCTTTCTTTCTGCGACTGTGACTCTTATCATAAATAAGTATGACAAGGAGGAAGACCTTTGCAACACGTCAGTAAAATACTGTCATCAAATTACCAATCTTAAACTCACTACAAAATACCTGGGACTGAGTCATTATCTGTCTTGCAAATGGTTTCTCTTCCAAGCAGAAGTAATGAGAATTTTATTCTAGAAATTCTCTATTTCAAACAGAATTCTGTAGGAGTTGCCAGTCCCTTTATACATTATTAAATTTTTCACTGAGGATTTCTTTCCCCTGAAATCTGACCTAAGGTTTTCATTGGAAACTATTGAATTTGGAGATGATTTAGAATGCTTAGCAGCTTAGATGAGCTGCAACACTTTGAATTAGATTCTGAGTTCCCAGTACTGAAGCGTGTTTTTAACACTCCCAACAGAATCTGAGACTCTCTGTCCTGTGCCACCAATCACACCTCACTGCTGTGGCCACGCTTTGTTCAGCAGCCTGTAATGAGTTCCACTGCTTCCAGTAGGGGAAGGGGAAAGCTGTAGGTCCATTCTTTTCTACCTCACAACTGCAGACGGAATATGTATGTGACTTAAAGAAACTTGTGGACTGTTCTTGTGCCATTGTCCTCTGATGGCCCAGCTTAGGCTAGCTCTTTAGGGAATATAGCGCCAGTTGCCTAAATGCAATAGGAGAGTAAAACGGGGATTTTAATAAATAGAGGAAACAGATGGAGGCAAGAAGCTTTTGGAAAGTGAAAAGAATTGCGTGCTTAATGGCCAAAATGCTTAATATCACTAATTATTGCCAAGCCACCACATAGCTCACTAATATGCGTGAACTGCAGTGACAAGAAAGTGACTGTGCTCAGTCCCAAGGACCTTCCTAAAAATTCAAGGTTGCAAGAACTGAACGTAGAGAATAATTACTTGTCCAGACGTGATAACAGACTCCGGTAGAACAAAAATGACAGCTTGATTCAGACAAATATAAGTCGATCTGAGATGTCTGGCTTCCATTTTTCTGTGGAGAGATAGATGTCTTGAAAAAGCCTCAGCAGTGAACATCCTGTCAGTTTAAAAGGTCAGACACTGAAACGTATCAGAAGAGATGATGCTGCACAGACCACTGGAAGAAAAGAAAATGATTTCATTTTCCTTGTTTATCTATGATAGATTAATTCAGTTCCCACCATCATGCCAATTAAGGCATTTTTGTAGTCCTGTCCTGGCCTAGTGGAGGCAGAATGAGATAATAAAAAGCAGTATTAGAGAAAAAGACCCCTTACAGCTGAGCTAGTATTCTGCAGGAACAAATGGTGGAGTTGATTTAGGAAAAAGAGCACCCACAGAGCTTACATCGTAGAAACACTTCCCTACATCTAAGAAATTTGAATCTCCATCTTGGATGCCTGGGGAACAATGACATGATCATGCAAGATTCACCGTGTCATGTTCGCTGTTACTGAGGATGTAAAACTGTGTTAGTGGATGGAGAGATACAGAACGTTGGCAGGATTGCTGTACTCCAGGCCAAATGCAGGCTGATCTTGTGCTCACCTGACCTCAGTAATTTACACATAGCACAGAGAAAGACATAGGTGACATCATTTGGTTTGATTTAGATTTTTAAGGTTTCAGCTCAAAATCTCGGTCATGATGTTTAGCGCCTGCTCTGCTGAGCCTTGTGTTAGTCACTTATGTGTTCACATTGCTTTTCCTGCCCTCGGAACATCCTCCTCAACTCCTGTTTTCTTTCCACTGCAGCTTTCACAACCTTCCCAGAATCTCTCATCCTTGCTCACTTGGATGGCATAAAGGCTTTCTGACCATCTCCCCTCTTACCCTTTCCAAATTTGTATACATCCTATTAATAATCAACATATTCATTTTCCTAAAGATAAAGTCATGTCTCTTCTGAGATCTAAAATGTCAAATGCCCTTCTCTTTACTAAGTTAAGTATTAAATAAATACTAAGTTCTCGTCTAGTATATAATACTCCCCAGAGGAGGTTGTAGGTAGCCACTTGCACCTTATTGTTGGTGTTCAGGCTCTTCATACTCTGTTCTTTCTTTCTTTCTTTCTTTCTTTCTTTCTTTCTTTCTTTCTTTCTTTCTTTCT
>NW_004524793.1:2404451-2409029 GCF_000260255.1 Octodon degus
TTTTTTTTTTTTTTTTTTTTTTTTTTGGTGGCTGGCTCAACCCACCCTCGAGGTGGGGCTGTTGTGGCATGTTGTGCTGGGAATCAAATCCTAGTCCCTGTGCACTTGCCTAAGCTTGCCTAAGCAGGCGCTTTAGACTGCTGAACTATCTCGTCGGCCCCCCGTTCACTCTTGACTGTGAATCAATCCTCTGAAGCAACTCCTGAGCATTTCTATTTTTGTTTTGCAGACTCCTTTCTTCCACAAATGTCCCTTTCTCTCACCTATATCTGAAATATAATCCATCCTCCATGTTTAGTAATTTCTTCAGTTTACTTGTTTCTTTCTCTCTCTCTTTGTTTGTTTGCTTTCTTTCTTTCTCTCTCTCTCTCTCTCTCTCTCTCTCTCTCTCTTTCTTTCTTCTGCTCTTAAGCATAATTTGTCTTTTTCATACCTCTGTGATTTGTACCTCTCTTAAAGTATGAAACTTAACTGTGCAAAACAGTTAAAATATTTTAGGAACTTGGAGTAAGGTCTATTTAATTTTGTCTTTTGTGAATTGAGCTAACTATTTAGTTTTTCAAAAACTTCAGTGTACAGACCGAATTCAATAAATACCTGTTAAGAGCTAACCGTATATTTAGAATGTGTCAATGCCAAAAGCAAGCAGCATACATTTTAGAGGAAATAAATAGTTATATATGTATTTTAGAATATACAAAGCACATATATAAATTAGATAGCATGTTATAATTTGGTTAGCATGGTTCTTTTAAAAACTGGAGAGTAAAGAGGGTGGGAGAAACAAAATACAGTTCACATTTAACTTGGTTTGCTGTAATAGGCCCATTACAATGGAAATATTTAACCAACAACTTTAATGATATAAAGAAATTCGCCACTTACCTCTCTAGAAAGTTCCACCCCATTAAAGGAAATAGCCACCTTAAAGGCAGGCCTTGCCTTAGTCTTTCTCTGTTCAGGGAACAACAGGAGCAGGCATAGCTGCAATAGAATGTGAGAAGAAGGAAACAGGAGAAGATGAAGTCCAGTCAATGATGAGAGCAGAGGGCAAATGTGGAAGGCTTTATGGTCCACTGTAGGTCTCTGGTTTTGACTCTGAGGAATGTGGGAGCAGTACAGATTCAGAGGCGATCTAAGTTGAGGACAGACGTGATCTGGCTTGCAATTTAGAGACATGGACTACACTGCTGAGACTGCAGAGTGGGCAGGCAAAGATGGCGGCCAAGAACCAATCAGAAATGCACTATGTGATTAGAGCAGGAGACCTTGAGGATCAAAGGCAACAGAGAAGGGAGAGCTGCAATAAGAATGGCCAAAACCTGGTTGTAGTTTCAAGGTAGAACCAATATGATTTCTTTATGGATATAACGTGGCCAGAAATAAAAAGTCAATAATAACCAAGATGTTCAGGCCAATGCTGCAGTGGAGCTACTTTAACTGATGTGGGAAAGACTAGGTAGAAATCATTTTGTGAGAAGAGCAAATGCGAAGGTTCCAATTTTGGCATCTTTTGCCTTGACATTCATAGCAAACATCTAATTTGAAAAGGTAACGATCATCACATACATCCAACTATGAATTTAGAATAAGTATTAAAATATCCAACTGTGTTAATCTGAAGTGAAAATACAGTGATATGTTTATATATGGGAATTTCATCTTATTTGTATAGGTTAATTTGAATTTCTTTTTCAACATTATTTGATATTTGTATGTGTGATTTATATTTTTATCTAGTTTCTTCTCAAAGTCAAAGCTACAGTAAGTTCCTTAACTTTTTTCATTTTGAAAAATCATGTAATATCTGTTATTAATGACTGCATATCATTGTAAAATATAGGAAGTAGCCATAGTCATGTGAAAGAAAATTAAACGTATCTATTTGTTATCACTTGACCCAAATATTAAAAACTGTTAAACTTTGGAGTGTATTCTTTTGTGTGTGTGTGTGTGTGTGTGTGTGTGTGTGTGTGTGTGTGTGTGTTTTAGGGAACAGTCTACAGGTTGTTCAGGGTCTCACTACTAGATCTGAGTCATAGTGATCTGCCTCTTTACAGCCTCCCAAGAGCTAGAATTACAGGCACACACCACTGCATCTAGTCTAAATTGCGTTCTCAGCGTGCCCTGGGGACAGGACCAGTACGAAAAGCCTGCGGATTGAACCCCCAGCCCCTGTGCCTGCTTGCAGGCACTTTAATCCGCTGAGTTATTTGGCCTGTTCTTCTGGAGTGTATTCTTGTTTAACTGTTCTTAAATTAGTTGCAAAGGACATTTACATTTTTTGCATTTTTATTACAACATTTTTATAATAAAATTATAATATAATTTTATTATAATCTTATATTAATATGTTGATAATTTTAATTAATTGAAATATGTATTTTAGCTTTAAAAATAGTCAAATTTAAAACATATCACCGAACTCTACATTTCTTAATTTTGTTAGCACTTCCTTGTATGATTAAGATGAAGTTTTGTACGATTATGTTGAAGGTTGAATCCTTGGTTTTTAAAACTCAAAAGAAAGGATTCTTTATCACATTAAAACTCCCACTATTGAGGGCCAGCCAAATAGCTCAGCGGATTAAAGCACCTACAAGCAGGCGCAGGGCCTAAGGGTTTGGGAGTTTGATCCTTGGGCCTGCCATGCTGGCCCCATGCCCAGGGGTATGCTGAGATAGCAATTGAGACTGGGCATGGTGGCACACGCCTGTAATCCCAGCTCTTGGGAGCCAGTAAGCAGGAGGATCACTATGAGTCCGATCTAGTAGTGAGACCTGGAACACCCTGTAGACCCTTCCTAAAATGCACCAAAAAAGTCCCACTATTCAAAAATAATAGATCTTTTCCAGAATTTCCTGGTCAGTGACCTCAGGAATAGACAATGCTATATCACTGATAACAACATTGTGCCTTATTTTGTTATAATATTTAACATAGTGTTTGATTATTTTATGTTTTATTTCTTGTTTTCCAAATATATACTGCATTATTGCATTTTATATACCTTGAATAGCTCCTTTGTGAAACAAGGAACAAGTCACACAACCTATACACAAAAGCAGACTTACAACATAAACTCAGGCAGTAGACATGAACTTGGCCCCATGATTTCTAGCTTCTAGACAGAAAGAGCAAAAGGGGCTATACACATTGAGAGACAACTCTGAATATTCTTATAGTTTAGGTTGTACACTGAAAATGACTGGGCTTTTGTTTATTAAATAGATCATTATGAGAGAAAATTCTTTTCTATAATTCTATCCTTTTCTAATAGGAAGGAAAAAATGCTTAATAATTTTTTTTCTAGGAAAGCTAGACTCCATGTTACCCAAACTGCAAAGCATACATCTCTTACCATTACTAACATTACTATTACAGTTTTATTTTCCACAGTCATTTTGCTCAGTATTTGTTTAAGATGAAATTCTCTCCAAAGAAATTTTAGCAGACATCCTATTTATAGCATTGAAATTAAGGCAAACGGATTTTAGTTGCAACAGTTTGGTTATACAAATATTTTATACCACTAAAATGCAGGAGATCTGTTAGTGAAAAAATAATTATCTCCAATTCCTAAGGGTTTTTTCCTCCACAAATATAAAGAATTAATATTTATGGGAAAAATAATGAATAAGAGTGAACATCTGAACCAAATGTTATATAGTCTTAGGTAAAATGAAATGCAATTCTAAGCTAAGGATGGCAACAGATGATGTACAACAAAAATACAGACACAGAAGGCAAACACCATCATAAAGTATTAAAGCAGCTCCAATGTAAATGTGGGTACAGCTAGAGAAATTAACCCTGTGGGTCCTTAAACTCTCCACATTTTTTCTAAAGAGAAAATTCCTCATACTGACACAAGGAACTTAAAGAATTTCAACAAGAGAGCAAAATATAATAAATATTCTATGATAAAGATTGCTATATTGAGCATTATATTATTTTTACATCAGGAATAAAAGAAGATTAAAAAGTGGCATTTGGGGAAATGAAACCTTAAGAAATTCATATTTTAAAGAGCAGTGCAAGTAGATGAAGTGTAAAAGGACAGCATTATTGTTTTTGTCATTAAGATCATTGAAGCAGTTGCTTTACATTTTGACTCACTGCTTTTATTCATATTTCAGTCTTACTATTTGAGGGTTAGGAATGGAAAGATCATGGGACAGGTGAGCCAACTGAGTCCGAGCCCAAATGTCATTGGTGCAGGAAAGCACAGATGAAGTAGACAGTCCCTTCTCATTTCTAGCTGGCTGAATTCCCTGTGGTCCATAAAAGGAAAAACAATAAAAAGATGTAACAATTGGCATCCCTTACAAATTGGAGTCTGACAAAGAGTTTGAAGTGTCAGAGTATCTGCATTCTGGCAGATACAACAACAAAAGATGTGATTAATTCAGGTTCCCTCGGCCAATATGCCCGTGAACATCGGATAGGACTGCTTATGAATGATGTCCCCCAAAGCCGTAAGGCACATAAAGTGAATTTCAGTGCAGCACCACTTCATAGAACCCAAGATCTTCCTCCATCCAGCTTGATTATAATCCCCAGTATGATTTCTAGGAA
>NW_004524793.1:2413333-2429636 GCF_000260255.1 Octodon degus
GCGCCTGGGCTGGGACTCTTTTTTGGTATTGTTGATGATTTATATTTTTATTTACTGAATTTGATCAATTTCTTTACTATATAATTAAGAGATAAGGGCTGGTGAGAAAGCTCAGCAGACCAAGTGCCTGCTTAGGCAAGTGCAGGGACCGCGTTCAATTCCTGGCACCACATGCCATACCAGCACCCCCTCCGGGTGTGCTGAGCCAGCCACCAAATCTGGGCATAGTGGCACATACTTGTAATCCCCGCACTGGAGAGGCTGAAAACAGGTGAATCACCACAAGTCCAAGCTGCATAGTGAGAACCTGTATCTAGTACATAAAAAAGAAAAAAAAAAGAGATAAATCATAATTATAAAATTGTCACTGGAACTAATAAAGATTAATGTTACTTTTCAATAACTGAATTAAAAATATATCTATTTTCAACTTTGTGTCTGCTGCCAAATGCAATAAAACTTCAGACGAAGAACTCCTTCCCTTTCTTCATTCAAAAGGAGACTGGCAAAATTGCTGTTTAATGCATACTTTAAAAGTTGGGGGCTGGGGAGATAGCTCAAGGGCCTAAGAGTCTGCCTGGAAAGCCCAAGGTCCTGAGTTCCATCCCCAGTACCACACACACACACACACACACACACACACACACACACGTTAGACAGTATGCCAAATGGAGGCAGACATACTGTTTCTGTTCAGAGTTTGAAGGTTTGTGTACCTCTATCACATAAAGTAAGGTGTGGAAACACTGGAACAATTTTCCTTTGATCTTTTCCAAGGTCCAGCAAAGTCTTTTGGAGACAGTGCATTAGGTTTTTCAAGATTGTAGAAATGCAAATTAACATTCATTGATTTAGAATTGACTGGTAAGTACATTTATCTCTATGTTCTCCACCAGTGACACAGAAATGACAATAATATTTCACAAAAAATTAATAAATCTGTAACAGCGCTGGCAACAAGAAAAACTACCTGAACTATTTAGTACGATTTTGGAAATGTTTGAAAGCTAGGAATAGGTGGATTCTTACTGCAACCAAAACATACCTAGGAAAAAGGTAATCACTTTGAATAGCTCTGCATTTTAGAAAAAAAAAAAGATTAGATTTTTTTAAGAAAAGAAAGAAGGTAAACATACCATATTTCTCTGTGATTTATTAATTTTTGCTCCAAAAGATGCAATAGAGCTATTTTCAGGAGATGTTTTATGTTTTTTATATGCAGCAATCTGCATTTATTCATGCACAAAAATCTGAATTTATTCATTTGAAAAGGTAGAAAAAATCCCAACTACATTTCTTAAGTATAAACATCAAATGCAGTCATGTCATCCTGTTCTGGAACATTGTCATAATTCTACAAACCTCCAGTTCAGGTCTGGATTTCTTCTGACTCCACCTCCTGTAAAATCCTTGCCCCCAGGCTCAGGTCAGCAGTAGAACTCCTCTTACCTGAGCAGTCCTCCTCTGTGCATCCCTTCACGGTTCCCTGGCAACACAGTCCTCAGGGATTTCACCCCATGAATTCTCCCAAGTTGCGACCTCTTACAGACTGGGCTGCACACAGTTTCCATTTAATAAAATGTTCATTGAGGACCTGCAAGATAGAAATGGTAAAAAAAAAAAAAATTACAGCAGTGAAGAATAATGTTCCATAAAAAAGCGACAAAAAATTGCAGTCACCGAAATTCAGAAAATATTTCTTTAGTTTACATGAGCATATTAAGTAAGTCTGTTATCATCCAAATGCAATAAATTATCAGAATTTGTGGTGGGTGCCACCACATCTTTTCGTTATCAAATGAACTCAGTATTTGTTTATTGCGTCTCCAGCTAAGCAATTATTCTTGAGTTCATCTGTTTGCATAGGTGTCTACCTCTCATCCTAAGGCACTGGCTTGGGTATTTACAAAAGTTAATTATATTTTATATTAGCACTTATTTTAATTAGTAATTTCAATAGTATTATTTATACCTAATTGTACATTAATATTATTATTTGTAATTTGATACATCCATCCTAGGCTTCCATAGACTCACTAAATGTGTCTGTCTCTATGACAATCTTAACTAGTGCTATATTCTGAGCATTCAAAAAAAATCATGCTAGGGCCGATTTTCTGGTTATTTTCAGGGAAATATTGTTTATAAGGAATGGTCTGTTATAATCTTCTGACTGGGAGAAAAAGAAATTGGATGATGGCAGCAGTGGCATAATAACAAATTTACAGGGGCCAGGGAGATGGCTCAAGGAGCCAAAGAGATGGCTCAGTGGAATAAGCGCTTCACTATCAAGCGCAAGGGTCTGAGTTCAATCCCTCGTTCTGCCAAAAAAAAAAAAAAAAAAAAAAAAAAAAAATTGCGATGTGTTATCAGGATGCTACTGAGTATTCCAGCAAAGGCAGAAGCTACAATGCCAGATTTCTCTGACATGAACCACAGGGATAGCCAAACCTGTCTGAAGAAGCAGTGAGGCAGCTTGGCTCTGTCGCACTTGCTTGCATGGCCACTGAAGAAGGCCCTGCATCCTTTGCAAAGCTTCTGCACTTTCATATAGTGAACCAGGATTAAATAATCACAATCCCAGTCCTAATCTCTTGAGTTGATCTAGAATTTGGAGTTTAGTAATGTGCCACATGGAAGAGTCCCTAAGTCTTTCTTTACTTCATTTTCCTTAGCTCTACAATGGGGGTATATTAATTTCTATCACTTGGGATTGTTGTATTCTGTAAGATAACAACTATATAGCACACAGTTAAGTACTATATGTACATATATTTATTATTACTATTATTTTAACATACTATTGAGTTGAAATATAAAGTTGAAGAACGTAGTACAGAAGATTATGAGCATAAAAGATAAATAATCAATGAGATAAAAAAGAATAAAGAGAAATAAATATTAAGAGTTGGAGAAGATAGTCTCATCTGTTCAATCACCAGTCAAGTAGCAAATTGAAGTGAGAAAACAATCAAAGAACAGTAAAAAAAATCTC
Source organism: Octodon degus (assembly GCF_000260255.1). Lineage (NCBI taxonomy): Eukaryota > Metazoa > Chordata > Mammalia > Rodentia > Octodontidae > Octodon > Octodon degus. The sequence goes on from NW_004524793.1 coordinate 2,416,329, forward strand.
TGAATATCTATTTTCTTAGATAAAAAGAAATTCTTAGGTACAAAGGAATAAAATAAAAGAGAATACATGACATGTCTTGTGAAATTTTAAACCTAGAAGAACCTAGGGGGAAAAAATCCAAAAGTTATCTGGAGAAAAATCATAGCTTACTTACACATGAATGAAAAATCAAAGTTGCCGGAGTCACTTTATTAGCAACAATATAAATTAGAAGCCAATAGTGCATCGACCTCTAAGTTTCACAGAAAATAAATTTCAAATGAAACACTATGTCCATGTAAAATATTAACCAAGAATAATGTAAATGTGCGTCATTCCATTATATATTGAAAGCATATTTTCAAGCCCACCATGGTGTAGGACATGTAGATCACATGTATCCTTCAGAGAAAACACCTATTTGAAGAAAAAACACATAAAAAAGAGAATTATAGAAAGAGGAAGACATAAGTGACAAAAAGAAAACAGAATTCTGATGAAAAAAAAATGAATTAGTGAGGTTGCACTCCAACATGTACTAATTCAATTGATTTAAACAATAAAAACTATTCTTTCAAAAATGTAGAACAACTCAGGAGACTCCAGAGTTGATTGACCAACTGGATCAGTCATGGCATGAAATATTCAAGTTTTTTTAAACTTGCTGCACTGCCATTTTCTGACTTCTCCCTTCAAGTTCACTAGATGACCAGTGCAGTCCACAAATTGCGTTTAAATGTGTTAAGTTCAGAATAACAAAAGAAAATATCTGTCTTCCAACCTGTGTGTTCTGTTTGTAATATGTAAGCAAATTTATTACAGAGGTCCGTTGAGCAATTAGCTTATTTCCATAAAACAACTATGGGCAAGATAAAAAAAAAATGTGTCTATTTAAGACAAATCAGAAAATGACTTTACGTAATGCAAGGAAGACCTAGCTAGGAGATAGACTAACATTTATGATTCACAAATTACACTGGTAGAGATACAATTGTACAGTTATGTTCGTACAAATCAGATAAATGTCTAATTTAGAGGAACCTTCCTTAGAGTACTTTTTTTTGTGCCAGGAATCAAACTCAGGACGTTGCAGTTGCTAGGCAGGGGCTATACCATTGAACTATATCCCCAGATTATGTTGGAAAAGTTAGAAGCAAAAGACAATGAATACCCTTTCCTAAATTTTAACATTAAGATAATCATGATAAAATAAAAGTGCATGCCTTTGTTAGCAATGAGCAATGCATAGTTGAATTCTAGCATATATATCATTATCCAAATGTGAAGCAAGGAAAATGTATCTCCTAAACTTGAGCAGTTGAGGGAAATATATGACTCACAGTTTCCTGAAACCCAAACTTTGGTGGTCAGGTAATTTAAAAAGATACTCACTACCCAAAAGCCAATAGCACTTCTACACAGATAACAAACACGCTGAAAATTAGAGAAAAAATACCTTTCACAATAGCACTATGGAAAATGAAACACTTAAGAATTATTGTAACTGAAGAAGTAAGCATCTATTCAATGAGAATTACAGGACTCTGAAAAAAAAAAAAAAAGAAGAGATCAAAGAGGATTTCAGAAAATGGAAAGATATACCCTGCTCCTGGATAGGAAGAACCAACATTGTGAAAATGGCCATACTCTGAAAATTGTTATACAGATTTAATGCAATCCCTATAAAAATACTAGTAGTATACCTTTCAGATCTAGAGAAATCATTCTTGAAATTTATCTGGAACCAGAAAAGACCTAGAATAGCAAAGCAATCCGGGGCAACACAGGAAGGTGAGGCACTACAATCTCTGACTTGAAACTATACTACAAAGCTACTGATAAAATCAGCAGGACAATGGCGAAAAATAGCTGAGAATCAATGGAACAGATTAGAAGATGCAAATACAACTACAATCACACTCAGCCATATTATCTTTAACAAAGAGGCCAAACATGTTCACTGGAATAAAGAGAGCCTCGTTTACAAATGGTGCTGGAAAAACTGGCTTTCTACACGCTGAAAACTAAAACTAGACTTGGATCTATCACCATGCACTAAACTAAAGTCAAAATAAATTAATAGCCAACACAAACATTAAAACATTAAACATTAAAACAGAAACTCTAAATCTACTAGAAGAGAAAGTAGATAGAAATATTGAAGATGTAGGAGTAAGTAAACATCTCATGAACAAAAATCAAATTTCACAGGAAATACTTGAAAGATTAACAAATGGGACCACCTCTTACAGAGAAGTTTCTGCACATCAAAATAAATTACTAGGAGAGTGAAAAGACAACTAATAAATTTGAAAAAAATCTTAATGAACAATCACTAAGACAGAGGTCTTCTAACTAGACTATATAAAGGACTAAAAATCATTAGTGCCCCAAAATTTAAAGACCCAATCCAAAAATGGGTATTTGAGATGAACACACACATCTTAGAAGAAGAAATACAAGAGGCAAATAAATACATGAAAAAATGCTCCACATCACTGGCCAGTTGAGAAATGCAAATTAAAACAACAATGAGATACCATCTCACACCAGAAAGAATGGCTATCATAAAGAAAACAATCAACAACAAATAGTGGAGAGGCTGTGAGGAAAAAAGAACCCTTCTCCACTGCTGGTGGGAATGTAGACTGGTACATCCGTTACGGAAGTCAGTGTGGAGACTCAATAAAACTAGGACTGGAAATTCCATTTAATCCAGCTATTCCCCTTCTGCAAATTTTCCCAAAAGATTACTGAACACATCATACCATAGTGTTTACAGCCATGTTTATAGCAGTACAATCTGTGATAACCAAATCTTGGAAATAACCAAATGGTCCAACACTTGAGGAATATATGGAAATAATGTGTTTTTATACATTTTTATACAATGGCATATTACTCAGCTATAAAGAAAAACAAAGTTGAAGGCTTCATAATTAAGTGAATGAAACTGGAAACCACATTAATAAGTGAAATAAACCAAACCCACATGTATTGTCTACCTAATGAAAGACCTCAAAAGAAGAAATAAAAACTGAAAGATATAATAAGCACAGTTACATGAAATGTAACAAAACTTAAGGATTAATCAACAAAGAGAGAGAAAGGAAGAAAATATTTAATAAGGGAGGAGCAAAACATAAATATAGATAGATAGATAGATAGATAGATAGATAGATAGATAGATAGATAGAAGATAGCTAAGGCAATTGTCCTAAGAATTTCCATCAGTTTTTTTTTTAAATAGCAGTGAATGTGTATAATTCACACCTTTGCTAACTCTTTATGCTGATATCTGTGAACTAAGCAACTGCATTGAGAACGGCAATGTGTAATACTAAAACCATGCTTGACATGCCTGTCATCTTGGTCTTCTAGCTGCGTAACATCGCTAACGTCATATCAATTATTACTATACTCTCTTTAAAGTAATTTTTTTAAAAAAAGGTAATACAAGAAAATGAAAGACGAGCAAAAATTTAAGTTTTCTAGAAAGCATGTGGTAATATTCAATCATATATCCCATCTTGCAAAACTATATCTGTTAATCTGAGCACCAGATTTGATGATAAAACTAGGTACTATATCAATCATTGTTAATCAGCTATTGTTCTGAAAATGTGTAACTTATGTATTGTTATATGTTACCCTGTTTCCTGTCTTTGGTTTTGTTTTTCTTGCTCTTTTTTTACTCTTCAAAATAAAAAATATTACAAAAAATTTTAGAAAGACAGACGAATATTTCAATTAATGAGTTGTCACTTCAGATTTAGAATAGACCCAATCTGCAGTCAGTTATTTATCATGTATTTGTTTTTTTATTCTGAATGTCATACATAACTTACGAGATTATTCTTTTTGTTAGTGCATACTTGCAGTAGGGAATGAATGCATTCCGTATAGGTAGTTAGTATGTGTGCATGACATGTCATAATTATTTTCCATTATGATGAGGATATTCTAGTAAAGTTCGGATTTTCTTTTAATTTACTGAAGGTTTTGCAATCATTACATTTGTGTCATTTGTAGGAAAACTGGGTACACCTTGAAATCATAATGTGAAGTGAAATAGGTCAGACAACTAAGCTTAAGTGTTTCAATTTTTGATATGGAAATCCCAGACAAAAGGTAAATAATAGGAAGTAGTGAGGCAGGTCTTCTCTGTTGGAAAGGGGATCAAGACATGGAAAAAAGAGGGGCAGAGGGGCAGGGAAAGGAAGAGAAAGCATTAAAAGTTATTATGCCACAAAAAAAAACAAGTTATTACACCACAAACCAACTCTACCAAATGGATGTAAACATTATGCACTGCAAACATGTACTAATAAAATGCATTTTATGATAAATTTAAGTGAAAGCAAAGATATTATTTTTTACGAACTTCTTAAAAATTCAGTTTATTGCCCATTGTGTCTCTATGTAGCTATGGTGCAGCAATACTGAATTCCTCCATTAAATGGAATGTGATAGAGCAATCTTCTTTTTTCAGCTGTGACTTTCTCAACTGTGAATGCGAGTTTGGTACATTTCAAGACCTTTGTTATCTCAGGAAGCCTAAGCCTACTAGTTGATTTCATGTGACAAAAAGAAGGAAAAAAAATGATCTGTTTCTGAACTCTTGAGGACATAGGTTTCTGACCCAACCCCAACTCCCTATCGAGCATATGAAGTTTATTCTAATAACCCTGTGGGTTACTTCCTCCAACACAAAAGGATGAGCAGAGTCTCTTCTGATGCTTAGAATAGCAAACACATGAAATTGAATGCTAGGTCCAGAGCGGCACAATTCACTGTTTTTCTTGGTAAATGAACAGATTGAATTAAAAGGAGCTGTGTAATAAGATTGCAAGTATGAAATAAAGTTGTTGAATGCTGCACAAACTAACAGCATTTCCGTATTTCCTATCATGTACAAAATGTTTGAATCAATTTATGTAAAATTGCTTTGAAAGCTATAAAAGAATATAGTTAATGCTAATTATTATAAGATATTTCAAATATAACTAAACTATCATGAGATCATTTACCAGAAGAGAAGATGAAAATATTTCTTAATTTACCAAAAACTACATATTTAGATTTACACAGCATGAAGAAGTTTAATTAATATGCTATATTTTTCCTGAATTCTTTTTAGGTGACTTCATTATAATCACTTTTAGTTCCTATTAAACATAACAGCAATTAGAAATTCTTGCAGTGTGTTTGAAGATTTAAAGTGTTCATCTCTTTTTATTTTAATTATTAGCAGAATAATATCTGCAATACTTCTCTCTCATGTCCCTTCCCCTCTGTCACCTTAATCGTCCTCCCAAAGTTCATCAGCACACCACATCCAAAGCTAAGTGTGCCTCATTATTCCCCTGATCTCTTATCTATCAGTTCTTTGAATTATCCTTGTCTTGGTTAATCAAGAACAATGTTGTCTTTATCAGTGCAACTATGCCATAAGTATTTACCATAAACCCAATGCAGAATGTGATACAAAGAAAACTGTGATGGAGGCGTAGGACTATGAAAGGAGGGAGCAGTTATTACAGTTTAGAAATGATAGTAGCCACGGCAACAATAGTGTAAGCAGCTCACACTTGCTAGATTTACCATAGGATGGCATCAAGGCATGGAGGAGGACTTGCTTTCAATCCTATTGCTACTAAGCAGTAGAGCAAAGACACTGCGAGTGCTCTGAGTTCTGCCTCAGCATTCATAATCACTCAGCTACTAAAACCGAGGAAGGAGACAAAAAGCAAAAAAAATCCATCAGATTTTTTTAGACTGTTAATTGATTAGATACTATTATTAAAAGATCTCTGTAGCCTCCAGTCCTTGATGAGCAATATTCCATCCAGAACAAGAAAGAAATGCTCTCTTCCTAGCCCAAGATTTTTCCCATACAGTAGCTCACTCTTGCACAGTGTCACAAGCCTCTCACCAAGGCTGCTCTCCACCTGGCTCTTGTCCCTTGGCCATTCACACCTATTATCTGATGCAGACTCTTCTTATCATTATGATTTTCATCCCTTTGGCTGTAAGAAAACCTTTTTACAAAACTTGTATGGTTTAAAAATTATCAATTTTGCCTTTCACTCATATGTAATTCAGTGCTTTGCCCTGTAAAATAGTTTAGGATTTAGATAATTATAATTATTGCACTTAAATAAATGAGAAGTTATTTCAGCTAATTTTTTTTTCTTTAAGGAAGCCCTAACAAATTTATCTTTGCAAATAAAATAAAATTCAAAAACTAGGGGAAAATTCAGCTAAAGCTTTCCCTGCATTTTAACACCATACAATTTTGTTTAAAATGTTTTAGAAGGTCCAGTAAGATAGCTCAGAGGACTATGTACATGTTTAGGTAAGAGCAGGGACTAGCGTTCAGTCTCTGGCACCACAAGCTCTGTCAGCTTTGGCATGCACAAGCTGAGCCAGCCAACGAGACTTGCATGGTGGCACATGCCTGTAACTCCAGTGCTGGGGAGGCTGAACACAGGAGGATCACTACAAGTCCGAGCTGTATAGTAGACCCTGTACAAAACACTTTTCAAAAAATGTTTATACTTGTCACTGTCCTCCATCAATCATCTGATAATCTGAACTCTGGCCCACATGACAAAACCACCTTACAGCCGAGTAGAGCCTCTCTTGCTTCTTCAACATTATTGTCTTGTGTATGCATCAATAAAGTTGTGTATGTATTTTAAAAGAGTCTTAATTGTAGTTGGGCAAAAGAACCAGTTTTCCCCCATCTGTGCCTGGAAGAAAGGAGTCTAAAGCACAGAATCTAGGTAAATTGTCACTTGCTACACTTTAGACTGTCTGGGAGGACAAGCTCGTGACATTTTGATTTAGTGTGCAAGGAAAAGGGAGATTCCTGCAGAGGGATTTGAGTGGGAAAGAACTCCCAAAACGCAGCCAGGAGAAGCCACAGGCTTAGCAGCAAATAGAACTTTGTGTGGACAATACTGTACTCATTTGTGCAACCAAATATTTTCTTTTGTAAAATACATTCTTTTTAAATTCATAAGCATTGAAAACAATTCCTAAGAACATAATCCTATTTCTCCACGACATCCAACACCACACTGTCTTTTCTCACCCTGAGTGATGGCCGGCGATTTCTTCCCTGCCCCATTCAGCACCAAGGCCAGCGCTCTGCCTACTTATTTCTCCACCAGTTCTGCTGCAATCCTCTCTTAATAATGTATAATCTATGAATTAAATTGTAATGTTGTGCATCATCAAAACACCACATGTAAAATATTTAGTTATATTGAAGGCAAAGAACAAGAAAAGCGCCAAAACAAGAATTCAGACTCATTTTTTCTCAAATCGGTAACAAGGATTCTGATTCATTGTAGGCATTATTTCACATACTGCTGGAACTATGTCTTCCTTTACGTTATGATTCCCAAGGCATTGAAATCCAAAGTTATAGTCCTAGAAAATGATGGTGAACTCTTTCTAGAAAAAAGTACCCAAACTTCAACCCAAAACTCATTTATTGCACAGTGCCAACACTTTGCAACACAGAGCAATTAAGTCCAAGTACTGAGGTTTTCATTAAAAAATAATAGGCATACATTGAAAGAAAACAAATAACACACTTGGCATAGGCTTGGCACCACTGTCCTAAGAGCAAAAATGTTTTTGAGAATCATGGTTCATTAAGTAAATCAGCAACAGGAGGCCTATCTATTGTTCCTTGCATGCCCCATGAGTCCTTACATTCCCACCTCTTACTTCAGCAGCAGTGGCCAGTTTCACAGAGACCTTAGACAGCATTGTGCACATTCAATAGAGAATATTTCATTTTGGTCAGGATCATGCCCCACTTGTTTCCTGTTCCACAACTTGGCTGATACTGCATCACCAATGATGAAGGGTCCAGGATGACTCAAGTCACAGGGCCCACCTTTGCCCAGTGGAACTAGAACACAATGGGCAAGACCTCCCATAAATTCTCTCCAGAATGAAAACTCTGTGATTCATTCTTTACAAACTTTTAGAAGGCATTGTAGGTCTGCATGCTATCTGCCCCTACTGGTGGCTTACACAAAATACATACTTACATGGGTTTTGTTTCATTCATTTTGTGTTATTTCTAGCTTCTAAGGCCACTTACCAACAAACAAATTGCATTCAAGCTTGTCTCATAGGTCTTGCTTCCAGAGTTACTCAGTTAAGAAAAAAATTACTTGTATTTCTACAAATTGGTTTGTGGAGTTCTGTGATTCACCTTAGGAGTCAGTGCATGGTATTGTGGGTCAGAGTACATGTCACTTCATATGGTGTGGTATATAAACTGTCTCACAAGTTGTCTTTAGCTAATATTGTAAAATGAACTTTAGTAGGGTATCATATTGCTTAATGCATAAATTACGTCTGTATTAGGAAGAATAAGAAAGGTTTTAAGATTGTGATCACAATCATTTTATTGCCTTAACTATGCTTTATAAAGTAAACAATACTATGTCTAAATTGTAAACAATACTATGTGGTATTACTTCATGTTAAATGAGGCAGCTGGAAACTTCATGGATGGTTGTCACAAGAAGCATGGTAGGCAAGGAGAGAAATCCCAAGACAATCACATCTTCCTGTTCTAATATGGAAAAATTTAAACTCTTTTAATGGCTAAAAGTAACACATACATTACAGAGACCCAGATAAGGCTAACACCCCAAGAGTTAGAGAAGACTAAGCCCGCTGTTAGTAAATTCAAGCTTATTCATATCAGGTATCTGTTGAGGCTTAATCAGATGGAATCCATTGCACTAAGTTTGTGCCTCATCTTCATTCATTTTAGAAGCATGACTTCAAACCTCTTTCTGTCCTCAGTTGTTAACTATCTCACTTAAAGTATCAAGTTTTACATTAGTTGGAATTCTTAACAAAAGCCAAGAATCATCCTTTAATTTTTTTTTTAATTCATAGCCAATAGGTCTTTAGTCAACTCATTAAAGTCCATGTCAATTATACACTTCTGAGCCTCATCAAAAAGTGGGAAAGTGAGTGTCTGATATTTATTTTGAACTTCAATAATGAAAAGTAAACATAGAAAGTGATTATCACATGCTGAATAGCCAAAAAAAGTGACAAATTTTCACAAGGAGTGCATCTAGTTTGTTGTTGCTCACGTAACTGTTGATTTGAATGAAGATCCATTTTCTTTTTCCTTTTAAGAAGGCTAATATTGTACTAGGTTATTTAAAAATTAAGAATTGTGACCCTACAGTACAGTGTGGATGTAGCATGTGATAAGGAATTTAATCAAATTTCCTAATGGCAACGTCCTTACTTCCCAAGCTTTTACTGACTTCCCTCTTTTATTAGGATCAGAGATTCAGGGAAAGCTGGAAAAACAGGGCTACAATGTGCAAAGAGCTTAGAATCTAGTAAATAGGAATCAAACAGATAATTGACTAATTATTTTTGCAATAACTACTTGGAAATGTAAATACAAGCTACCCTAAGAGAAAAGAAGTGGAAAAAGCATGCTGTCATGGCAGGGTCACTGGAGAATTACACTTACAACAAATATTGCAAAAATAAAAAATGAAAAAAACATCAACGAGAAACAGAAGGGATGTTTGCACCAGAGGCACATAATCCTTATTAACTTTACTTGTCAAAGAACTTCCTATTCTTGTTTACTTAATAAAAATATATGTAAAGCTATTTTTAAATTATTTTTGTTTAGGCTGGACTTAATTTGCACAGTTTTTTTTGAAAATGAACTGAAAGGAAATAAAATGCATTTCATACAGAAAAGGGTCAGCGATGCAAAGCAATGACTGCCCTGCCCCAGTATTTCATGAGCCCAGGGAGCTCTGACCTACTGGATGTGAGGCTTCATCATCTGATGTAGCAATGCTTTCCTCTGTGACAGCCCAGTGCACCATCCAGACCATTGCTGTGCTGCAGATAAAAAGTTAAAGTCATGCTGATATTTTATTCCCTCTGAACTTTCCATTTTGGCAGCTTGGCTTTCTGGCTGGTTACTTTTAATCATTTTAAGTGCTTGAACTAAGAACTCATTTAACACTTTCCATTAATAAAGAAAAATGTGCTCCAGGAATATCCAACTTAGAATCCTGGAGGTCAGCGCCTCCATGCAGTTCAGGGAACTTGGCATCCATTGTCAGACAGGTGGTTACTCAGGTTCTGCTTAGAGGCATCTATCTGGTGAGAGAATTCTCTAAACTTAGAAGGCAAGAGAAGTTCCCATATGTGCTTGAACTAGTTGGATTTCTTCTAAGATCTGGAGAGCATACATCTCTATTAGAGTATGTATCTAGACATAAAGAACAATGAAATAAACAGTGGCTTAAGTTTTTTTTTTTTTTTTTTTTTTTTTTTTTTTTTTTTTTGTCCTGTCTCTAAACGTTTTCAGGAAATTTGTTTTGAAAGGCTGGCATGGAGGTTCTACAAAGTTATCAGAGACTTAAAAACTTAGACCTCTTCTAGGTCCAAGCAGCCAAATCTTTAGCCTCATCTGCCCAAGACGAAGGCTGCAGCTGCAGTCAGCAGATCTAATGTTCCAGTCACTTGAAAGGTGAAGGAACTACATTTTCAAAGATTTTTCAGTGCAAAAGATGAAGCATTACCACATGAAATGACAGCTAGAAAGGATGCTAGGGATCTGGAACTTTAAAAAATATTATTTTTTTTCCTTCTTTCTTTCCTAGTTTAAAAATCTACTTATTTATTTATTTATTTATTTATTTACTTATTTATTTATGTGGTACAGGATCTCACTATGCAGCTTGGGCTTGTAGTGATCTTCCTGTCTAAGCCTCCCCAGTGCTGGGATTACAGATGTGTGGCACCACACATGGTTTTGGTTGCCAGCAAAACATGGGACCAGAATGGCATGCAGTACTGAGGATAAAACTCAGTCCTTGTGTTTGCCAGGCAGCCGCTTAGCTCACTGAGCTATCTTCTCAGCCACTTTCTTTCTTTCATTCTTGTATTGAGGGTATACATATGTGTTTAAAACATGTTTTCAAATATACATACATTATCAAATAGTTAAATCTAGCCAATTAAAAAGTGTCTTACCTCACGTGCCATTTATTTGTAAGAACACTTAACACTCATTCCCTTCATGCTGTAAGTATAGAATATATTGTCTTTAACTATAGACTTCATGTTGTACTATAGAACCATTTGAATTTATTCTTCCTCTCTAATAGCAATTATGCATCACTTAACCAACATTTCCCCCTCCCACTACCACCAACCTGGGGAACACCAGCCTGGGGAAATACCATTCTTTCAACTACTATGGGGCCAACTTTTGCAGACTTCATATATGAATGAGATTCTGCAGTATTTGTTTATTTTTCTGAGTGAGATTTGTTGCACTTAACATTAATGCCATCCAGGTTCACCTATGTTATAGCAAATGACAGGCTTTCATTCTTTTATATACCTACATAGTATTTTGTGTATACTTAATTTTGTTTTAATGTATTTGGTGCAGGGTCTCACTACACAGCTTGGACTCATAGTGATCTCCTGTTTTCAGCCTCCTCAGTGCTGGGATTACAGGCCTGTGCCACCACACCCAATCTCTGTGGTTAGCTCAGTGCACCCTGGGGCAGGCCCAGCATGGAGTGTGGTGCCAGGAATTGAACACCAGTCCCTGTGCTTGCCTAAGCAGGCACTTAGTCTACTGAGCAATCTTCTTGGCCCTTCACTAGATTTTAGAATCTATTGCTAGGCACTTAAATCGACCCCATATATTAGCTATTATAAGTAGTGCTTCAATATACATGTGGAATACAGATGTCTCTTTGATAAACTAATTTATTTTTCTTTGGATATATACCTAGGAGTGGGATTGCTTGAAAATATGATAACTCCATTTTAATGGAAAATTCATTAAATTAAAACTGAAAATGAACCGTCTTACAAAATGGCAGTGAAAAAAAAATATATATATATATATATATATATATATATTTCATTTAATAATCTATAGGAACTTCCTTCTGACATTTCATTTAATAATCTATAGGAACTTCCTTCTGACATTTCATTTTCTTTTGTCTTTCAATAGACATTCTTACTGATGTGCGAAGGCATCACTCACTTCAAGGTGGTGATTTTTATTTGCATTACCCTGAAGGAGGTAAGACCCCTGGTAGCTATTTGTATGTCTTGTTTAAAACAAAACAAAACAAACAAAAAAACACCTCACTTCTCTTCTCGTCTGCACCCATTTCTTGGTCACAGTTTTCTTTTCATCTTACTGACTATGAGTTCCTCATAAAATTTAAAACCTAAAACATTGTTAGATGTACACTTTGCAAAAATCTTCTCTCAATCTATTGGATGTTTCCTCCCTCTTTCTTGCTTCTTTTTGTGCAGATGTTTTTAAGTTTTGTGTAATCTTACTTGATTATTTTTTATTTTATTTCCAATGTTTTTTTTAATTTCATGCAAAAATAAATCATCAGGACTGGGGAGACAGCTCCGTAGAAAAATTGCCTGACCAGCAAGCACGGGGTCCTGAGTTCAATCCCTGGTACTGAAAAAAAGAAAAAAAAAATCATACAGTCAAATGACATGAAGTATATTTCCCGTGTTTTCTCCTAGTAATTTCACAGTGTTAAATCTTGCACATCTGTCTTTAATCCATTTTGAGTTTTGTGGTTACGTGCCTGTACCCTGGGAGTGAAGAGCATAAAGACCTACCTGCACATGTGAATGTGCAATCTGCTCTGTGCCACCTACTGAAGAGAACATGCTTTCTTGCCCCTCTGTGGGCTCTTGGAGTCTTCATCCAATTTGGCAGGTTGTACGTCCAGGCACTTGACCCCGAGTGCTCCACGTGGGCTTATTTGCAGGTGCATCACCTCTACTCATTGCTGTTATATTTTCACTCTTAATTTTGGGATAGGAATTCTCCAGCCTCATTCTTTTTCTCAAGATTGTTTCAGTATTTTGTGATTCCATAAGACATACAGGATTTCTCTCCTTTCTCTGTGGAAAAAAAATTCCTTGCCAATTTGATTGCATTGCAATCTGTAGAACACTTAGAGTAATACAGACCTTTTTCTTTTTATCATAGTATGTGTTCCTATTCATTTGTTTCTTCTTGCCAGTTTTTAAATCCATGCTTTAAGTTTTCAGCACAGAAATCTTTCCTTTCTTTGGTCTAGTTTATTCCTAAGTATATTCTGCAGCTATTGTAAATGAAATTAGAAGTATAAATTCTAGGTTCTCCAGAAGTACGCAGAACCATTGATTTTTGTATGTCAATTTTGTATTCTTTAATGTTATTTGATGCATTTATTAAGACTAACAGTTTCTTGGCAG